>NW_012100543.1:2371427-2489210 GCF_000951045.1 Mandrillus leucophaeus | reverse complement strand
CTGACCTCGTGATCCACCCGCCTCAGCCTCCCAAAGTCCTTGGATTACAGGCCTGAGCCACCGGGCCCGGCCTAACCTTCAAATATTTTAAGCAACAATTGGTGTTATAAATGTAAGCTTAAATCTGATTATATGTGATGGTATCAATGAAAATGACTACCTAGAGATAACTTACGATGAATAGATAGATACCTTGTAGATGAGCTATATTCACAGATGAGTAAGCAAGGAAAACTCTCTCACAAACATCACTCTGAGTAACTACTGAGAAGTTGCTTTTGACAATCAGTTTTAAGCTGTGTTTAGTTTTAAAAGCAACAAACTATTTTGAAGTGCACAATGCTGTATACAATTATGATAACATCACATTGTACCCTAAAAATGTATGCAATTATAATTCGTCAATTACAAAATAATAATAATTTTTAAAAAGAAAACAAAAAGATCCAACTGCATCTTCTAAATTGAAAAAATAAAAGAAATATGGTGTTATTGATGGCATCTCCTAGCTTATTCTAATTCTCATATATAACATTTCCTCAAATGTGTATCCTCCATAAGGAAAATCTACGTGGGTATACACTTGATCCCTGAATAACTCCAGGGTTAGGAACACTGACCCCTCCGTACCAAGTTGTCAAAAATCCACACATAACTTTTTACTCCTTAAAATATTAACTAATAACACCCTACTCTTGACTGGAAGCCTTATTAATAATGTAAACAGTTGATTAATATGTATATTGTATGTTACATATATTATATACTATATTCTTACAATAAAGTGAGTTAGAGGAAAGAATCTTATTAAGATAGTTATAAGGAAGAGCAAATATACTTACTATTCATTAAGTGGGGGTGGAGCATCATAAAGGTTTTCATCCTTGCTGTCATCATGTTGAGTAACTGAGAAGGAGAAGGAAGAGGAGTGGTTGATCTTCTTGTCTCAAGGGTGGCAAAAGAAGAGGTGGAGGAGGTGGAAGCGGAGTCATGAGGGGCAAGTACACTCTGTGTAACTTTTATTGAAAAAAATCCACTTAGAGTATACCTGAATGGTTGAAATCCACTTTGTTCAGTGGTCAACTCTGTATATATTTATTTATTTGTTTGTTTCATTTTATTTTCCTCTATGCTTCTGCAATAGCTCACTCTATTTGATTTCTGTTACAATACTGGGCTAGCATATCCATGGAGACAGGCCCATTAGCCTCTTTGAGAATTCGAGCTCTAGAAGCAGTGCATCACATTAGTGTAGACCCAAGAATGAATGATTCTTTTGCAAGCAGATTGCAGCTTAAATTTCATCTCTTGCCATTTGGTGGTTGTGTGGCGTTGGTCAAATAACTTGATCTCTTGTGAACCTGTTTTCTCGTCTGTAAAATTGCTATAGTTTGCATTTTGGGGAGTTGTATTTGGCCTATGTGCTCTATGATTAGATTGTTTCTCTAGTTGCTAGCATAGATCTAGGGTAGCATAAATTGTAACTATTTTGCTAACATAGATCTAACGTAGCATGAATTGTAACTTTAAGATTATTGCCATAAATTATTAAAATAATACCATATATGCCTGCTGCTTTGTAGTTTACAAAATGTTTCCTTGAACACTAACTTCAGTTTTGTAACATCACTGTGAGACAGAGTAGGAATAATTTTATTAAATGACAGAAAATTTGATTTAAAAGCACAACTTCTTACTTTTAGTGCAATTATCTTGTCCTTTCTCCTTACCACTTTTAGTGCAATCATCTTGTCCTTTCTCCTTACCTCTTTTAGTGCAAAATCGACTATAAGTTTGAGCAATTAAAAGTCTTATTTGATGCAGATCTGTTTTTATATTGTATTGTTTAAGTCTAAGTAATTTTTGAGCAAAGGTAGTTTGGTATCAAATGGGAAACTGCAGATATGTGTTGGCATCATTTAGGCCCAAGAAACATTCAAGAAACCTTACTTGCAGTGAGTTAGGTATTTCAAGAAAGGGTTACTAGGCCTTCACAGTGCAAAGTAGAGGTGAACAGCCTGGGGTGGGAGTTGTGGATAAGAGGAGTGTATTCAGGGTCACCTCACTTAGCCCCCTGTACATAAGACTACCAGAATAGTACTGATATGGTTTGGCTACGTCCCCACCCAAATCTCACCTTGAATTGTAATAATCCCCACATGTCAAGGGTGGGGCCAGGTTGATTGAATTGAATCATGGGAACAGTTTCCCCTATACTGTTCTTGTGGTAGTAAATAAGTCTCATGAAATCTGATGGTCTTATAAATGAGAGTTCCCCTGTACAATCTCTCTTGCCTGCCACCATGTAAGAGGTGCCTTTCTCCTCCTTTGCCTTCTGCCACGATTGTGAGGCTTCCCCAGCCATGTGGAACCATGAGTCCATTAATCCTCTTTTTTTTTTTTTGTAAATTACCCAGTCCCAGGTATGTCTTTATTAGCAGCATGAGAACTGACTAATATAAGTATCCTGTGAATTTAAAACATACTTTTAAACCTCTGTGAGCTAATGTTGCAACTAGATATTTTTTTCCTGTCATCTTCTAACCCTAAACTTTTGGTACTCCATGATCAAAGTGCGATCTCAGGCCTCGAGCCTGAATGAGTCTCAGCCCTGGAATCACTAGTAGATTTTCTACGTGCAAAGTTCAAGCAAAGTGCAGGGTTTTTGGAATCCAGCTTTGGTGCATCCCATCCTGTAACTATGATATATGATAAAAGGAAAAATTGCAGCCAAACTTGACTATGTTCAAAGCAAGGTGCTAGTGAAACGATGGGATGGAAAATAAGTCCTAAAGGATTAATGGCTCATGATAAATGCTTTATTATAAGAGCTTGTGAATGATTAGATAATTCTTACTTCCAAGAGTAGAATTTAAATATTTCTGCCTGGCTCGTTACCAAAGTAAATAAATCACTTATGTATCTAGTTAATAGTCAAATCTTTATGTGCAAAAATAAAATATAGGAAAGGTAATTTTTTCTTGTAAATAATCAATGTCTAATTTATTCACCACTTATTTTTTTAAATCATATTTACTGCTAGTTGAACCAACTAAGAAAATAAAAACATTTTCAGTAAATTGTAAAAGATATTCTATTTGACACCTATCTATTCAACAAAGTAAAAATAAAGTATAGTGAGGAATTTTCTGGTTGCTGTAGTTGTTAGTAGAAATCAAACACTTAATGAAATTGTTTGCTCATTTGCAAAAGTATTTATAACTATTCCAGGACAGTTCTCCCCTCACTAACACCCACGCGATTCCCACTGAGTGGAACACGTGCCTGTTCGAGGGTAGAATCCAAATATGGTGTCCATTTGAGCTAATTTTCTATCTCAGTGTGCTGAGGTCAGATTCTCTTGGACAAACTTATGAATCCAACTGATATCTTTAATAGCCTGGAAGCTTATATACCTATTGATTTAAGCGTGAGGAAAAAATATTGCTAACTTAATCTAAAAGTGTGGTTGAAATGTCTCTTGTATCTGGATCAGTGATTTGGTTTTACTGGCTTTCACTCAACTCTTTCTTATCATTTTCAGATACAACTTTTATAAAGAATAACTGCTTTGTTCTGATCATGTTTTCACACATTGCACGTTATCTTCCTTCTAAGACACTTCAGGGCTTTAAAAGGACCTTTGGAAAGCTCGATGTAAGGCACATCTGGGAGTATCTTTTGTCTTTTGAATCAAGATAAGCAAGAAGTATTTCATAATACATACTATAGAGTCTGAAATGAACTAGTAGGTTGTGAAAGTCCTTTGTAAACTCAGAAGTGGTTTTTAAAAAATGTTTTTATTTCAATAACTGTACAAGCAGCTTTTGTTAACTGGATGAATTGTATAGTGGCAAAGTATAAGGTTTTAGTGTACACATCATCCAAACAGTGTACACTATAGTGACCAGGTCGTTTTTTATCCCTTACTCTCCATCCACCCACCTCCCTTTTGAGTCTCCAATGTGCATTATACCACTCTGTATGGCTTATGTACCCATAGCTTAGTGCCCACTTATGAGGAAGAACATGCAGTATTTAGTTTTTGATTTTTGGGTTACTTCACTTAGAATAACGGTCTCTAGTTCCATTCCAGTTGCTACAAGAGACATTATTTCATTCTTTTAATGGCTAGGTAGTATTCCATGGTATGGAATACTATATTTTCTTTATCTATCCATCAGTTAAAGAGCATTTTGGTTGATCCTATATCTTTGCAATTGTGAATTATGCTGTGATAAACATATGCGTGTAGCTGTCTTTTTTATTTAGTGCCGCCTTTTCTTTGGAGTAACTACTTGGTAGTGTGCTTGCTGGATCAAATGGTAGATTTGCTTTTAGATTTTTTTAGAAATTTCCATATTGTTTTCCATAGGAGTTGTCCTAATTTACATTCTCACCATCAGTGTGTAAGCATTCCTTTTTCACCACAACCATACCAACATCTATTGTTTTTGACTTGTTAATAATGGTCATTCTGACTGGGGTAAGGTGATGTATCATTGTTGCTTTAGTTTGCATTTGCCTGATGATTAGAGATGTTGAGCATTTTTAAAAATGTTTATTAGCCATTGTATATCTATTCATGTCTTTTGCTCATTTTTTAATGGGATTATTTGTTGTTTTCTTGCTGACTTGTTTGAGTTACTTGTAGATTCTGGATATTAGTCCTTTGTCAGTAGCATAATTTCCAAGTATTTTCTCCCATTCTGTAGGTTGTCTTTTTTTTTTTTTTTTTTTCTGTTTGCTTGTTTGTTTTTGAGACAGTGTCTCACTCTGTTACACAGGCTGGAGTGCAGTGGCATGATCTCGGCCTACTGCAACCTCCGCCTCCTGGGTTCAAGCCATTTTCCTGCCTTGTCCTCCTGAGTAGCTAGCTGTGACTACAGGTGTGTGCCACCAGCTCAGCTATTTTTTTTGCATTTTTAGTAGAGACGGGGTTTCACCATGTTAGCCAGGATGGTCTTCATCTCCTGACCTCATGATCCACCTGCCCTGGCCTCCCAAAGTTCTGTGATTACAGGCGTGAGCCACCATGCCCAGCCCACGTTGTCTGTTTATTCCAAAGATTATTTCTTTTGCTGTGCAGCTTTTTAGCCTAATAAGGTCCCACTTATTTATTTTTGTTTTTGTTAGTATTTGCTTTTGGGATCTTAGTCATAAATTATCTCCTTAGGCCAATGTCCAGAAGTTTTACTTAGGTTTCATTCCAGAATTTATATGGTTTAACGTCTTAGATTTAAGTATTGAATCCATTTTGTGTTAACTTTTGTATATGGTGAGAGATAGAGGTCCAGTTCCATTCTTCTACATGTAGCTATCCAAACTTCCCAGAACCATTAATTGAATAGGATGTACTTTCTCCAATTGATGTTTTTGTATGCTTTGTCAAAGATTAATTGGTTGTATTTGAATTTATTTCTAGATTCTCTGTACTGTTCCATTGATCTATATCTCTACTTTTATACCATTACCATGTTGTTTGGGTTATTATAGCCTTGTAGCATAATTTGAAGTTGGGTAATGTGGTGCCTCCAGATTTCTTCTTTTAGCTTAGTATTGCTTTGGCTATTTGGGCTCTTTTTTGGTTCCCTATAAGTCAAAAAAGATTATTTTTTCTTTTTAGAAATTAGAAATAGCAATCTTAATTGTTAATGATGTTGGTTTTTTCATAGGAATTGCATTGAATCTGTAAATTGCTTTGAGTAGTATAAAAAATGATGTTGGTATTTTCATAGGAATTGCATTGAATCCATAGATTGCTTTGGGTGGTATAGTCATTTTTATGAAATTGATTCTTCCAACCCATAAACATGGAATATATTTCCATCTGTTTGTGTCATTTATGACTTCTTTCAGCAGTTTTTTGTAGTTCTTTTTGTAGAGAGCTTTGACTTCTTTGGATAAGTATATTGCTAGGTATTATTATTTTTTTTTAGCTATTATAAAAAGGACTTCGTTTTTAATTTGATGGTTAGCTTGGGCATTGTTGGTGTATAGCAGTGCTACTGACTTGTGTACTTTGGTTTTGTTATCTGAGGCTTTGTTGAATTCATTAATCAGATCTAGGACTCTTTTGGAGGAGTCTTTAGGGTTTTCTAGGTATAAGATCATATTATTGGCAGACAGCAATAGTTTGACTTTTTTCTTTTCCAATTTGGATGCCATTTTTTTTTTTTTTTCTTGCCTGATTGTTCTGGCTAGGACTTCCAGTACTATGTTGAATAGAAGTGGTGAAAGTGGGGATCCTTGTCTTCTTCAAGGATCTTCTCCCAGTTTTCAGGGAGAATGCTTTCAACTTTTCTCCATTCAGCATGATGTTGGCTGTGGGTGTGTCATGTATGGCTTTTATTATTTTTAGGTATGTTTCTTCTATGCCCAGTTTGTTGAGGGTTTGTATCATAGAGGAATGCCAGATTTTATCAAAGACTTTTTCTTCATCTATTGAGATGATCATATGTTTTTTTGTTTTAAATTCTGTTTATGTAATGAATCACATTTATTGACCTGCATATGTTGAATCATCTATGGAATAAAACCCAGTTGTAATGCTCAATTTTTTTGTTGTGCTGTTGAATTCAGTTTGCTATTATTTTGTTGAGAATTTTTGTATATATATTCATAAGAGATACTGGTGTGTAATTTTCTTTTTTTGTTATGTTCTTTTCTGGCTTTTGTATCATGGTGATACTGGCCTCATAGAATGTGTTAGGAAGGATTCCCTCCTTCTCCATCTTTTAAAATAGTTTTAGTAGAAATAGTACCAATTCCTCTTTGACTGTCTGAAAGAATTTGACTGTGAATCAATCTGGCCCTGGGCTTTTTTTGTTGTTGTTGTCAGACTTTTTTAATTTTTTAAATTCCTGAGTCAATCTCACTGCTTGTTATTGGTCTGTTAAGTATTTCTATTTATTTCTGATTCAAGTTAAGGGGGATATGTATTTCCAAGGGTTATCTGTTTTCTCTAGATTTTCTAGTTAGTGTGCAGAGAGGTGTGGTGTTTATAGTAGTCTCAAATTCTCTTTTGTATTTCTGTGGTGTCAGTTATAATGTCTCCATTTTAATT
This sequence comes from Mandrillus leucophaeus, assembly GCF_000951045.1. NCBI lineage: Eukaryota > Metazoa > Chordata > Mammalia > Primates > Cercopithecidae > Mandrillus > Mandrillus leucophaeus. Next base: position 2,482,144 of record NW_012100543.1, on the reverse strand, counting down.
TTTAATTGAGCTTATTTGAATCTTCTGTCTTAATTTCCTGGTTAACATAGATAGTTTTGTTTATCTTTTCAGATAACCACCTTTTTGTTTCATTGATTTTGTTTTGTTTTGTTTTTTATTTCAATTTCCTTTGGTTCTGCTCTGATCTTTGTTATTTCTTTTCTTTTACTACCTTTGGGTTTGGTTTGTTCTTATTCCTCTAATTCCTTGAGGTGTGACTTTAGGTTGTCAATTTGTAATCTTTTAGACTTTTTTAATGGAGACATTTAGTGCTATAAACTTTCCTTTTAGCAGTGCTTTGGCTGTATCCAGAGGTTTTGATAAATTTTGTCACTGTTATCATTCATATTATTAATTTCATTGTTAACCAAGAAATCATTCAGGAGCTTATCATTCAATTTCCATGAATTTGTACAGTTTTGAGAGTTCTTTTTCAAATTTATTTCTAGTTTTATTCCTCTGCGGTCTGAGAAGATATGTGATATTATTTTGATTTTTTTTAATGTATTTGTTCTAGAGTGCAATATAAGTCCAGTGTTTGTTGTCTTTCTGCCTCAATGATCTGTCTAGTGCTGTCAGTAGAGTGTTGATGTCTCCCACCATTATTGTGTTGCTGCTTATTTCTTTTCCTAGATCTGGTGGTAATTGCTTTATAAATCTGGGAGCTCTGGAGTTAGGTGCATATATATTTAGGATTGTTACAACCGCTTGTTAAATTGATCCTTTTATCATTATAAAATGTTTTTCTTTGTTTTGTTTTACTGTTGTTGCTTTAAAGTGTGTTTTATCTGATATAAGAGTAGCTGTTCTTGCTCACTTTGGGTTTCCATTTCTGTGAACTATCTTTTTCTACCCGTTTACCTGAAGTCTATAAGAATCCTTAGATGTCAAGTGTGTCTTCTAAAGACAGTAGATATTTGATTTGTGGTTTTTTTAATCCATTCTGTGAATCTGTATCTTTTAAGTGGAGCATTTAACATTTAATGTTAATATTGAGATGTGAGATACTGTTCCAGTCATCGTCAATTGTTACCTAGTGACTTTGTTTTCATCATTGTGTTATTGTTTTATAAGCCCTCTGAATTTTATGCTTTTAGGAATTTCTATTCTGATGTATGTCAGCCTTTTGTTTCAAGATTTAGAAGTCCTTTCAGTATTTCTTGTAGGACTGGTCAAGTATTGACAAATTCCTTCAGTATTTGCTAATCTGGGAAAGACATTTTTCTCCTTAATTTATGAAACTTAGTTTTTCTGGAGACAAAATTCTTGACTGACAGTTATTCTGTTTAAAGAGACTAAAGATGTGACCCAAATCCCTTATGGCTGGAAAGTTTCTGCTGAGAAATCTGCTGTTAGTCTGCTGTTAGGTTTTTCCTTTGTCAGTTATCTGATGCATTTATCCCATTGCTCTTAGAATTCTTCCCTCCAGATTGATTTTAGATAGCCTGATGACTATGTGCCTTGGTGACATCCTTTTTGCAATAAGTCTCCCACAAGTTATTTGAGCTTCTTGTGTTTTCATGTCTAAATCTCTATCAATACCAGAGAATTTTTCCTCAATTATTCACTTAAATAGGTTGTCCAAACACCTGGGTTTTTCTTCTCTCAGGAACAACTATAATTCTTATGTTTGGCAGTTTAACATAATCCCATATTACTTGGATGCTTTGTTAATTTCTTTTAATTATTTTTTCTTTATTTTTGCTTGATTGAGTTAATTCAAAAGCCTTTCCCTTGAGCTCTAAAATTCTTTCTTCTACTTGGTTTAGTCCATTGTTTAAACTTTCACTGCATTTTTAAAAAAATTTCGCTAAATGTGTCTTTCATTTCCAGAAATTTTGATTGATTTTTCTTTAAAATGTCATCTGTTTAGAAAACTTTTCATTCAGAGTCCCAATTTTTAACAAACTTCTTTATGTTGTTTTTCACCTTTGTCTTGTATCTCCTTGAATAATGTAATAATCAGTCTTTTGAATTCTTTATCTAGTGTTTCAAAGCTTTCATCTTGGCTTGAGTCTACTGCTGGAGTGCTAGTGTGATCTTTTGGGGGTGTAATAATAGATCTTCATTTTTTTCATATTGCCAGAATTGTTTTTCTGGTTCCTTGTCATTTGGATACATTATTTCTTCTAATTATAATTGGATTTGTTTTTTATTCAACTGGGTTTAAATTTTTATTTTTTCTCCTTGAGAATGTGACTTTAATGTTTATAGTTTGTTCTCACCTAAGGTTGGCTTTGAGTGTTTTTATTTGTACTGTATGAGTTCTTGGTTATAGAGAATCTTTGTATGATGGCTTTCTCAGATGTTGGTTGTAGTAGCTATGTGCTGGATATGTGAGCAGGTTCACTGTCTCCTGTGGGGCTGGAATGGCAGAGGTCTAATAAAGCTTATCTTCTTCCCTAGTGGAGTGCATTTTAAATGTTTTTTCCTGTAGTATCTTACTTGCTGGGTTGAACAGTTCAAAATTTAGGCTTGTAGGGGGTGCCCACAGGTAAAAACTGACTGTGGCTAAAACAGGTGGGTAAGTGCAATACTCCAGTGATGGGCAGAGGTGGACAGAGGTCTCAGCCTTGACAGAGGCAATTGGGGAAGCTCTCAGTAAAATGCATTGTTCTTTTCAGGGGGAGGTGAGGGAGCCCCCATAACTCTCTTTCCAGACCAGCAGGAAAGCAATCACCAGTCACACTCCTGAGTTGGTGTTCCAGCTATTCAGTCCAACAGGCACCTCTTTTCATCTACAGAAATGCTGATTTCCACGTAGATAAGGATTGTGTGACCTTGAACCTAGAGGACACTCCTCCTCTGGGAATGCAGTCACCCTGAAGTGTTCTAGAAAGGCCATCTACAGATGCATCCATGCTGAACTCTTGTGGGAGAAGCCCCAACTCTGTCTGCAGTGGTAGGTGAGGGGAAGAAGAAGTTTCCTTCTCTAAGACCCTTCATGAGCACTGGGGCTGCCTGAATGTTGGGGTAGAATTGCAGACTTTCCCCACTGAGTCCAGCACTGCACCTTGGCTTCGGCTGAAAGAAACTTCCCACAAGAGGAAAGTTCAGAGACTGAAGACCTACAGTCTGGTTTCTTCAGTTCCATGCAGTGCTCCCTTAATGTGATGCATTCCTCCTTTTTCTGGGAGTAGCAGTCCATGAGGCCAAACTACTGTGAATCCTGCTGCTACTCCGGGTCTAGCTGCCCACTGGGGATGCCATACTCTAGGCTGGTGCTGGGGAATGTCTGCAAGGGACTTGGTGAGGTGACCTGTCTTCTAGTCTCCCAGAAGCAGGTACAAGCACCACTTCTCACTGGGGGAGGGTGAGGAATGATGTATATATACTCTGAGGTTTTCTTGATTACTGGCAGCCTTAATGTGTTGGCTTTCTCAAACTGCAGCTGTAGTAGTAATGAACTAGGTTCATGGACAAACTAAAGACCTCCTGGTTAGGCAGGGTGATGCAGGCAATGGCAATATCTGAGGTCATGCAAAATTTTTTTCTTCCTAAATGCTATGCTTTTGTACCTGAAGATGCTGTAATGGGCTCTGCTGGGTGGCTTCGAGCAAGGAGGTGGAGCCTGCAAAGGAGCACTGTCTGCAGTGGTAGCAGTGGAATTTATGCTTGCTTTTTGTTACCCAGGGGAGGTACTGTGGTGTCTCAGGCAATGGCAGGGGCCATGGAGCTCCCAAACATCCCTGTCCATTATATTATGCTGCCAGGGGTGGTGGAGGGGCAAAGCCAGGTGGGAGCTGGGTCAGGCAAGCCATACTCTGGCTCCCCACATATGTGTGCAAGCAGCAGCCCCAGTGGTGTTAACAGGGCAGTTCTCTGGCTGCTGGGTTAATGTTCTAGAGAGAAATGCAGCTGCCTTAGATATACAAAATAATCCTCACAGGGAGTGGTGTGTAGCAGGTGGAAGTATGCTCCATTCAGCTCCTACACACTTGTCAAGGCAGGTCTCACACCCATAGTGTTCTGCTAGCAGCAGATAGCTGGGTTCCAGGCAGCCTGTACTCAGAACTCAAAACTATCCCAGGCCATAAGCATTCCAGATGAAGGCAGAAACTGTGGCTTTCAGGCCACGCCCCTCCTGGTCTGCCCATGAATTAGGGGCATCCAGCTCCTATGTGCGTGACTATAGCCACTTCCCACTTGCCCTTTGGTTCTGGCCAACAGGGCGCATCCCCACTCAAGACTATATCACAAATCTCAGTTGGAAGCTTCTCTCGACCTTCGACTGCTGCCTGAGTTAGGTGGCAGACTTCTGAGAGGTCCTCTGTGAGGTAGGATCAGGAATGGCTTCCCTCCATCCCTGCTGGAGTCTGGGAGTGCACACAAAGCATGTCCCATTGCTGTTCCTTCTTATATACTCCCTGCTACTCACTAAATCATCTGCAGTGCTAGGTAGAGTTAAGGCCTTTCTACCTAACCTGGATTGCCTGGCTCCCCTGCGGGAGTGTCACAGAGGCTCTCTCCCCTTCTCACACTCCGAAGACTCACAGTTTTCTATCTGGTTCACAGTGAAGTATGCTGCCTGCCATTTGTTTCAAAGGGTCTGTGGTTTCTTCTTAGTTTTTCTGTTAAGTTCCCATGATTCTTCTTGGAAAGAAGCTAACATTGTGAATCTCTACACACTACACACTACTGTGTATTTCCAAGTAGACGAGGCTTGCTAACAATGCCTCCATCTGCCATCTTGGGAAAACAAACAAACAAACAACAACAACAACAACAAAATCTGAAATGTTTTAAAGATGACAAATGATAGCATCCATATGCATTATTCTGTGATCAAAATAATTGATAGCTAGACATTACAATGTTTAACAGTACATAGCACACAGTAAGTGTTCATGCATTTTATTTTTTCAATAGACATCTCTTTGTTGTTTTTTTCACATCAACAAAACCCCTCTGATAAATGGCTCTAGTTTGTCACCATTTTCCCGAGCTGCCAAGCTAAAATTTGATGTTCTTAGTTTCTGTTGACCAGAAATGTGTTAGAAAAGAGTCTGAATTTGTCCAAAATCCGCAGCTGTGTTTCAACCTTAAGGCTGAATCTTCTACAGGAAAGTTCTGCAGTTTTTTTAGTGCAAAGACTTGCAAAGTTAATAAACTGTCATTTATTTAAAAACCAATCTGTATCTTGGAGATTGAATATTTTAATTTTAATGGTTTAAATTTATAAAGAGAAGGGAAAATTAACAATATTAAGAATAGAATTTTCTTTCCCATTCTTTCCAATTTGCCTTTTTAATAAAGTTAATTTTATGAAAATAATTTGAATTACATATGGTTCTTAACATTAGGATACTATTGCATTTGCAAAGTGTCTCATTGACTGCTGATTAGCAAAACTGGATACCTGACACTTTAAATACTATTTATGAGACTGATAAATGGAAATGAAAATGTATGTTTATTTACATATGTGTTTCTTGGGGCCAGACGCTGTATCCCAGACAAAGCAGTTTTCCCTTTCTGGAATCTCACTGTGGTCCATTGTGGGAAATAAACAGTGGAAAAAATACATGGACCACTCTGTGTTTCCCTTTACGAGGTCAAGTGAGTTGGGTGTAGATCCCCAGTTGGTGTGATAAGGACTGAGATGGGGAAGGGGTGGTCCCTGGTGGCATTGAAGTCAGGTGTTGAGATCAGGGGTTCATAAGAAGAGTGCCTGATACAGGATGAGGCTGGCTGGATGAAGTGATAGATTGGTAGATGGCCTTGTCTAAAGGCTGAATTAAATTTCTTCTCTGTCCCTTTCTCAAATCATAAAAAAAGTATTTGGATTATAAAACTGGCCAATTCTTCTATATGCTAAGTTCTGGTTATAGGGACTATTCAGTCTGAAAGGGTATCCAGTGAGAGGGAACAAATTTATAACATTTTACAACAAAACTAAAGTCTAAATATGATTGCGTAGATGCATAATCAAGTTTAGAGAATTGAATACTCAAGTATACACACACAAAATTAATTTCCTCACTAGAGAGCAAGTAATACATCATCTATTCCACTTTTAATGAGACTGACTTAATGAGGTTGATACTGAATTGCAGTGCAGGTTTCGTATAAGAAAGGGAAAGAGAGAACACCTGTGTATTCAGCAGGTACTATATACTTAGCACTATACTAGCCACTTTACCAATGTTATTTTATTTTATTCTTATAATGAGCTTGTGGTTTATGAGGGATGGGCAATGTCCAGTTACGAGAAGAAAGGAAAAGAGGCTAAAAATGTTGCTGAAATTCAGATGGCAGGTAGTTTTCCAATCCAAATTTGAGTCCTAGACTGTACGCAGCCAAAACTAAGGGAATTTAAAAGTTTGGATGAAGACTTTAAAAAATACGATAATGTCTTTAATAGGTCTCAAATATGGTGTTCTTGCTTGTAAAATCTTGACATGGTCACATTTTACCTCTCTTTAGTGGAAGTTTCATTAGTGCCACTGATGAAAACATATGATGTATATTATCTCATTTTGTTGCATCAGTACTTGGAGTACAGCAGCAATCTAGAAGAGAATTCTTGTGAAAATGCAAAGAAAGATAGTAGAAATTAGGTGTGTTTATGTGTTCATACATGAGGTTACATAAGATTTAATGCCCTTAAAAAGATGTATGTTGTCTAATTTGGTCCTGTTTTCCTAGAGCTTGCACAGGCACAAATGTAGTCTTTTATAGGATTGTGAATGGGAGTGGTATATAGTGTCATTCAGAGGATAATCTGAATCACCCATTGTGTTTAAAAGAAAATAGGTTTCTTTAAAATAAATATTTATCACAGATTTCCTTATACCAGAAAATGATTGTCTACCATGCATAGTAACTGATATGCTTTGACTGTGTCTCCACCCAAATCTCATCTTGAATTTTAGTTCCCATAATCCTCACGTGTCATGGGAGGGACCCAGTGGGAGGTAATTTAATCACGGGGGCAGTTCCCTCATGCTATTCTCATGATAGTGAGTGAGTTCTCACGAGATCTGATGGTTTTATAAGGGGCTTTTCCCCCTTTTGCTCTGCACTTCTCCTTGCTGCTGCCATATAAAGAAGGATGTGCTTGCTTCCCTTTCCACCATGATTGCAAGTTTCTTGAGGTCTCCTTAGCTTTATGGAACTGTGAGTCAATTAAACCTATTTTCTTTATAAATTACTAAGTCTCAGGTGTTTCTTCATAGCAGCGTGAGAATGAACTAATACAGTAACCTTTGCTTACATTGCTGCAAATCTCCTTTCCCTCCTGAAGAGTTAACCAATAAGCATATAGAAACTTTCCTGGAACCCCTCCTTACTCCTTATTGTTGTCATATGTGATTGCAGCTTGCCCGTTCAGATACCTTCTGTTTCTCCTATGAGAGAAGCCTATGTGTGTATCTATGTATGTGTGCATGGACATAGGAAATTGTAATTAGTTAAGATTTCCTCTGGCATATAGAAATTTTCCATTATCCTTACTTAAATGTCTTCCAAAATTTGTACATCAAAAGGCATGCGTAATTTTTAACTTTGCAAAATAAAGTGTCCTGTAAATGACCTGTATGTTATTGCTTCCCTAGTGCCTAGAGGAATGTCTGACAAATTGTACTGGGTAAGAGATGTGTGATAAACTCAATTTAATGTGATGTTTTCTGTGGTCTTTTCTAAGCCTAAAATTCATTGATTTATTGATTCAGTGATTTAATATGTATTGAGTACTACTACATGAATCATACTGTTGTAGACAATGGGATGTAACAGTGAACAACAATTGTTCTCCCTCATTAAATTTGCATACTGGTAAGGAGAGATGGATAATAAATATACAAATGAATAAACGGGAAATAGAAGTAGTGAGCTAGGGGGTGTGATAAATGTTGTGAAAGAAAGTACAGTACAGTGCAAGGCATAGAGTTGGGGTCCTTTTTTTAGATAGGATGGTCAGATGAAACTTTCCTGATAAGATGCCACTTGAGTAGATAACCTGGACGGAGTGAAATATTAAGTGAGGCATATATTCACAAGGTAAGCATTGCAGGCAGAAGAGAGGCAAAAGTGAGAGAGTGATTTGAGTTTTAAGAAATAGCAAGCCCACAGTGTTCCAGGGCAGAGCAAAGGAGGTAGGTGAGGAAGTTGGGAAGTGGAGAGATGTAATTGGAATCTAGCTCACACAGGGCTTTGAGGGCCTTCAGAAAGTCGTTAGAGAAATTTGATCATAGGAGTATCAAGATACTGACATTCAACAGCAAAAAAGGAGTCAATTTGACTGTATAATAATTTAAGGATAGAATTTACATATATATTTTACAGGATCTCTTTGATTGCTTTGTGAAAAGTATACATTTGGGATCAAGTGTGTAAGCACATTCAGTTAGGAGCATTGGAAAAAACCTGGGTGTACGATGATGGTTGGTTGAACTAGGGTGGCAAAAAGTGCTTTGTTTTTAGAAATACTTCAGTGGTAGAGTCAAGGTAATTTGCTGATAGATTGGACATGAAGTACGAAAGAAAGAAAAGAGTCAAGGCTGACTCTAATTTTACAGGGGTGAGAGTGAGCTGCCACAACTTGAAGAATGGAATTTTTATTTCCTAACATGGGGAATGCTGTAGGAGAAACTGGTTGTAGGAAATTGGCAGGTTAAGTTTGGAACTTCTATTAGAATTCAGATAAGAATGTTAAGAAAACTGTTGGAGACTAGTGTTCTCTGGCATCTGGACTGGAGGTGTACTTCAGGAGTCAACAGCATGTAGATGGTGTCTAAGTCTGTGGATCTGGATGTCAGCACCAAGCAAGACAGAGTAGAAAGAAAAAGGATGAGGTCTTAAGACTGAGCTTTCACATGCTTTAGTATTTAAAAGTTGGAAGGTGACAGGAGGGATACAAAGAGACTGGATAATAAAAGCAGCCAGTAAGCAAGCATCAACAAGGTGTTTGTTGGTGACAATTGAAAGTGGCTGTTTTGGCTGATTGTGGAAACGACAGCCTGATTGGAGTAGATCAAGAAAAAATGGGAGGAGAGAAGATGGGATCAGGATTATGACTATTTCTTCCTAATGGTGTTATAAAGAGAAGGCTAGAAATCTGGTGGTGGCAAGAGGGTATGTGGGTCAAGGGAGGAGTCTGGGTTGTCTCTTTTGTTTCTGATTTTAAGATGGCAAAGGATTTGACATGTTATATAATGTGGAAGGTTCCAATAGAAAGTGACAGCAGTAGAGATTTATATGTGTGCTTTTTGATAAAACATTTCTGTTGACTGTCCATAAAACAGATGGATTTTGGCATTAGGGCGCCTCCTGGTCCATGGTGGGTGGGAATTCCCTTTGCACTTTGTAACAGAGTCAGCACTGTGACAGAAACTCACACATCACTCCATTTGCTAAGCTAATAAAGAGGGCAATCAAAGGCCCATGTGCTCACAAGGTAGGCTGGTACGATCAGAAAAGGAGATTTATAGACTAAAGTGAACCACAATATTAAAAGGTCACAAATAACATTTCCCTGTTGCATCTACTTTCTGCATATCCTAAGGCCCTGTATTTTTGGCTGCTGTTAGAGAATTCATTTGAGTATGGTTATGAGCTTTTGTGCTAACCCATGATCGATGATCTGGGAGAGCAGAATCCCAGGTGTGTGGGATGAATGGTGGGGCGGGGGCAGGGACTGGGGCTGGGGTAGTTAGGAGGTTTTCCTACTGAAAACTATAATTGAAAAGGGTAGAGCTCAAGACTGGCCAGGGCAGGGCAGTGCCTCTTGCTGCTGTAATGTTCTAAGACTTCCCTCTGGCACTGACATCCTGTGGTTCAGTGACTGCAGAAACCGATATTCAATAACAGAGAGAAACTGTTCTTCCTTCTACTTAGGAAACAGACCTGTGCTTTCTTCTATGTTGGATGTATTGTAGTTGTCAAATTTCTCCTCAGGAAATTTAACCCTTTTTGAATTTCACCTCCTTTAAATGTCTCCTTTGCTTCAGATATCTTGTCTAAGGAAATGTTCAAGTACCTTCAGTCCTATCGTTTTCTACTAATTAAAGATATTTAGAATTGGTTATCAATAGAGGCTAAAGTTTACTTTTGCCCAGTCTATAACAGAAAACAGTTTTTTTACTGTATGTGTATGTGTATCTTGTTGAAGATGTGTTTAGTTTATTTATAGAAACTGTCTTTTCAAATATTAGAAGCACCTGTTTTTCTAGAAACAGCTGTCTTATCGTTAAAGTAGGTTGATCAGGGTGTGGGCAATATTCTGGTAAAGTGATTTGTATGCACTTTAAGTTTAACAAAATGCTGCATTCCCTTATGTTGTTGATCCACTTCTACACTAATATAACACTGGCAAGTAAAGATGGTGATGAAAAGTGATTTCAATGAATCAGTGGTCAGTAGCACTAAAAGAATTCCTGGCCACCCCTGGCTGCCAGGTGGACCTAGCAATCAGTGACGTAAAGATAGTGGTTTTGTCAAAAACTTTAACAGTAATAATTCACTTTCTTATCCTAAAAAATTAAATTAACAAAGGACTATTCTCATTATCAGTTAGGAAGCACTAAGACACAAAACATAATCATGAAGATATTTGGGGAGCTAGAAATCTCCATAAAAGTGGAGCTAATCCCAGTGTTTTCCTTTGATTACTTTTGGTACCATTTAGTCCACTTACTGTATCATCTTGTAATTGCCCTGAACAGTTTTTCATCACAAAAGCAGTTACATTCTCTCGCTATTTGACACAAAGTATAAAGAAAAAGTATTTAAAATGTCAGGCTACTTTGGTATGTTATACCACAAAGGATGGAACAGATGTTTTTAAATAAACATCAGCCCTGGTTGTGGGTTGTTGAGACACTGAGAGAGCACTTTTCAGAAGCAGGGGCAGCTCATGAATTTAGAGGAGGCTTAAACACTGTACTTTCACATAAAGCCATAAAGAGTTGGCAGAAGTATCAGGGATCAATGAATGGGCACAGAGCTGAGCATGTTATAACTCAAATTGCCAATAAAAACGTCAACCTTGAATCTGAAGCAAATAGTTTTGTAATTCTGAACTGAAAGCATTTTTTAATTGCTTTCGAATGGAAAAACTTCATATAATTTAATAAAATTTATCTCCTTTATAATCAAGAAAGCCATTATTGCAGCAAAGGGAAGTGGAGGATTTAAATGTCATTCCTAGCATCTAATTTCCCAGCTCTTTTATTGGGATGTTATTAAAACAAGACCAAATGTACTTTGCTACATCCATAAAAGCCAGTCAAGCAACAAGAGTTCATCTGGGCAGTGTAGAATCATGAAACATGGCCCGTGGCCGTAGCCAGGCTGGTGTGGGGTGAGACATGTCCTGGAAGCAGGTGTGATATGTCAGGAGCAATGTTTTGGCATTCTGGAACTTGTGGAGCCTAAAGAGCAGCTGGATGCAGGAAGAAGGATGCCAGGGTCAATGGCTATCTTTGTACTCTAGGGATCCATTTGGTTCTTTAATGCGCGTTGTGAATCAACTAAATGCTTGGAAACAAATAATGGTAGGAAACAAATAATGGTAGGAATCGTCTGGGGTCCTAGGCAAGGGCTGATTGGAGAGGTTTTTCTTTGCTGAAAAGCAGGGCCACTAGCTTGCTAGGTGGATACTTGGCTTCATCGTATAGACCTGTTGAGATAAATTCCAGGGCTAGCAGGAGGGCAAAACCGCCTGTGGATGATGCAACTATTTAGAGTAAAACACTTACTAATGAGATAGAAGGTATCCAGGCACCTTTGGCTGTGAGGAGGGAGATGTCATTACTAGGAAGGCATAGAAAGGAAGCTAAGCATGTTTAAAGTGCTAGATATTACACAGGGTGCTTTACTGGTAGTTGTAGTCCTAGTAATAAATAACATTTTCTAAGAACCATCTGCCAGTCACAATGCTTAACAGTTTGTATATTTTGTTTGATTTACAATAATCCTCTGAGGTCTTATCCCTATCTCACAGATGATTCTAAAACCCAAGTTAGTTCAATGCTTTCTATTCCCTGTTCCATGCTCTCTTTCATCAGTGCCATGGAGCATACAGTGCCAGCTTGGTTTCCTGTGAAAATAAATGGCATTACCTCCCAGTTTCAAAATACTATGGACATACATAACTGCAGGACAGTTCTTTGGGTGGCCTTAGGCTGATCCAGTTCCTCTCACCTTGCCCCCTCTTTTTTGCGTGTGTTTCTCAAGAATAACCATAGACTGTGCTGGGAATACAACATTATGAGGTAAGAGGGGAGCCCAATAGCCTGGGCTCTGATCCAGCCCCCTCTTCTTACCCCAGAACAGGATGTTTTCAGTGTTTTAGCCCAGTTGTCATGTAACCCCCGGGTATATATAATCTTAAGTAGGCTGTCTGTCAGAGTTTCTTATCTGTGGTGCAAGTGGGACACACACAGTTGAGACTTCATCCACCCCAGGCAGCTTTCTGAGCCTTGGAGGGCCTGCTCCCAATGACTCCCAGGCTTCTGTTGTTCCTTGCTGCCTACTGTAAGTAATAAACCTGCTTCATGTAACTTGTTGCATATGGATGTGTTCTGTTTCCCTGGATTTAGGCAAGTTGGTAACCAGTCCTCTGTGAACTCGTTTCATAATAACCTTTACTAAACAATCACAAACCTATGATTCTGTATTCAAATTTCTATTCTAGGCACAGAAGTTATGTAGTGAGTCCAAAAATGCCAAGTCACATCTGTATCTGTAATGAAGTTTGTCTTATACACCTCTGAAGTTAAAGAAGATAAGGAAAGGGAAATAATGAGTGTAAAAAAGTCTCCATTGATTTTTTTTTTTTTTTTTTTTTGTGGTGGAGTTTTGCTCTGTCTCCAGACTGTAGTGCAGTGGCACAATCTTGGCTCACTGCAACCTCCACCTCCCGGGTTCAAGGGATTCCCCTGCCTCAGCCTCCCAAGTAACTACAGGTGTGTGCCACCATTCCTGGCTAATTTTTTATATTTTCATAGAGTTGGGCATTTCACCATGTTGGCCAGGATGGTCTCAATCTCCTAATCTCGTGGTCTGCCTGCCTCGGCCTCCCAAAGTGCTGGGATTACAGGCAATGGGCAAAAAAAATCCCCCAAAACAAAAAACAAATTGTTTTATGCTTGACCAAACTGTGTGTTCTGTCTATGGCACTATGATAGCAAATTTTAGATTTCAGATTGTTTGGTAAAGGTTGTTATGAAACGAGTTCACAGTGGACTGGTTACCAACTTATCTAAATCCAGGGAAACAAAACATCCATATGCAACAACTCACATGAAGCAGGTTTATTACTCACTTTAATAGCACCATTAAGGGTAATTTAAAAAATAATAATAAAAGACAAAGGAAAGCATCCACAATCTCATCAGCTAATAATATTATTGTTTTATTTCTGGGCTAATTCATGTTTGTCCATATTCTGACACACTTATATAGTTACCATTATAAGCAGAAATCTTGGCGAAAATTTGGGGGACAGTGGTAATACTGGCTTTATCATTTATGGGCTTGGAAACATTCTGAACTATTTTTCCTTTCAGATTACTCACATGTAAATGGAAATAATATTAGGACCTGCCTCATGAGGCAGCTGAGAAGATGAAATGAGAAAAAACATTAAGTACTCGGCATAATATGGAGCACATAGTATGCATTCATTACAGGTTGGCTTTCATTGCCGTTTGGTGTTTATTCTTCACAGAAATCATGTTTTAAATGTACCTTTACACTACTTAAAATGTGGTTAGCAAAGTGAGGGAAGTTCATTAATCACCAAAACCACTGATAGGGAGATCATGTGGTTGTAAAGTGAGGACGACTGAGAAGGCACCATGAGGCTCTTGGTCTCTTCCATTCCAGTGTCTTAAGTCAAAAAGCATACGGTAAACAAAGAGCTGACCCAGTCCGCTCGGATGAAACCTATCTTCTAAATTAAAGTCTTTGTGTGAGAGAGCTGTAATCCAAGTGCCAGAAATCAGGCTTTACTTCTATTTTGAATCTTGACTCTAACATACCTAAGTGTACTGTGAAATTTGGGCAGGTAACAACGTATTCAGCCTCCTACTAAGGTCTCTAATAATAGAAATTGTATCTGGCAGGATTGTGTGGAAATTAAACAAAAATTAAATGAGATACAAATGTCGACAAGAATGTGGAGAAATTGGAATCCTCATACAGTGCTGATGGGAATGGAAAATGGTGCAGCTACTTTGGAAAACACTTTGGTAGTGCCTCTAAATATTAATCATAGAATTTCTATATCACTCAGCAATTCCACTTTTAGCTATATACCCCCAAAGATGCAAGACACTCTTCCTTTTCCTCACCTCAAGCAGGAGGAAGGGATCTCTTTTGGAGCCACGAGCTGTGCAGCCTGGCATTAGGGCCAGAGTGATGTCATTGCTCCCTTAGCTGCCCCAGCTGGGGCCTCAGTACGTCACATACCCACCTAGTTCACTGTCTCTCAGCCTAGTTCAGTCCTAGGACTAGCCTATGAGTTGAAGTCTTTATGGCTTACACCACCTTTCAAGTTTACTTAGAGACCAAGAGCACTTTGGTCGTAGGTGGTGAGGCTGTGGACACTCAAGTTCAGGCCTTTGAAATGGGCAATTTCCCTCTGGCTGAGGCTGGTTTAAATGATCCCTCTGTGGGCAGTCCTCAGCTGAGTTTGATCTGGTTTTCCTTTCGGCTCTAACAGGACACAGCTGGGCTCAATGCCTCACAATTGCTGTTTTCTTCTTTCTCCCAGCACCCAGAGATGCTCTCTGCACCACACCACCACTGCTGGGGTTGGGGAGTGGAGTTGGTGATTCAGGAATGTTTTTCTATTTCTTCAGTGCCTCCTTCAGTGATATGAAGTTAAAACCAGGTACTGTGAGTGCTCACCTGATTTTTGGTTTTTATGAAGATATTTTTTTTTCCTGTGTAGATAGTTCTTAACTTGGTGTACTTGTGTGGGGGATGATCCGTGGAGCTTTCTATTTCATCTTGATCTGCCTTTCCCGAAACATGGGCATATTACATGTGGGAAAATTCTATTATTGTACTCTTGAGTATAAAATATGGTTTAAAGGACCCCAGAATTCTTTTCAGCTGTGTAAATTATTTAAAATAAGGTTTTTATTGCAGATAAAATTAAGCAAAGTGGAGACAAGGGATTTTTGTTCTCTAGTATCTTGTAGCACTACTGTGATGTGTTTCTCTGCACAGTTGCTCTTGATATCTATATAGTTAATCTTTCCAACTCTCCATTTACTGTTTCCTAGCCATGTATTTAGCCTTTCTCCTTCACTCATCAACACAGGTACTAGTGACCTTTCTACTTAAAGTAATCCTCAAAAATGGCCAATGAAACTGTAACACAAATAGCAACAGCAAAGCAAATCTAAAAGTAATAGGCTGTCAGTGACTCGAAATATTCTCTCAAGATAAAAATATGTGAGGGGAACAAGACGGCCCACAGAATAATTCCAGGATGGTGGGGTGGATGGATCACAGATAAATCTGGCAAGGTTGAACCTTTCCATTCTTGCTGCAGGAGGCCAACCCAAAGCCCTGAGCCGGGACCTATGCTACCCACTTCTGCGTGTCCTGCAACATGTGTTCTGTGCTCCATATTTCACCTGAAAAAAAGGAGGCAGGTGCCATGGAGAAGCTGGCTATAAAATCCTTTGAAACGGCACTGTAGAATTCCAGAAAGGGAGTTCAGAAATGTTAATCCAGCTCCCACATTTACTGAAGGGGAAACTTGGGATCAGAAAGGATCTCTTTAAAGACATGGACTCTTTAGATTGTGAGCTCTTTAAAGACAGGGGATTAGTCTTTTCTGTAGCCCTGACAAATACGTAGCACCTCCTACAAAGTGTATGCTCAGGTACATGCACCTTGAGGTAACAGATACCCGGTACTTAAGGAAAGTGTTAAGATGAATACACTCTTGTAAACCGCACACAAAATGTAACCGCAGAAAGAAACTCTCATTTTTCAGCAAGCTTTACTTACCTATAGAGTTCCACAGAATGCAGCTAGGATTTCAATTGGGTTAGGAATGGCCAGAAATGCCCAGGTGTTCTGACTGGGGCCCTTGGATAAGCCCACAGATTTTCTGGGGAAATTTAATGACGTTGACACCTACCTCTGGGACCAGGTGGGCTTGTGGAATTTTCGGGCTAACAAACTTCCATTTAGCATATTAATATGGATTTTGAAAGGTGTATTCTAATGAACTTTCAAGAAAGCCAAGATCAGCTAGGCTACTTTTATCCAAATCCAAAGAGTGTGTGTATATGTGTATATATAGATTTTTTTTTTCTTTTCATTGTGAAGCATCTGGAATCTAGCAGGAAATTTTGAAGCCATAGGATGTTATATTTTTTGTTTTTGTTTTTTCCCTTTTTAGGTTGAAAGGCAAATTATGACAATTTGGGATTTCTGGAAATAATATTTTTCAGTAGGAGTTTTGTGCCCATTTCAACTCTAATTTCAAATTCTCTTTTTGCTCTCAAGAGTACAGTGATGAATGGTCGCAGCTGTGTAGTTGTAGTTTTGGGGTTTCTCAGGAGATGGCAGTGGATCGTATAAAGGCTCCATCTTAACGGTGGTACAAGAACCTTGGCATGCTCACCTCCTGCATGTGCTTTTGTTCATGACAACATTGCAGCATCCCCAAACTGTAGGCATGCTCCCTATTTCATATCAGAAGGCAGGTAAGTTTCCCTTCCTTTATGGGACAGAGACCTAAGCTGGGAGGTTTGGGAAGTTTGAGGAAGTGCCCAAACTTCCACCACTGGGGACAGAGATTGGCCTGACTCTATTTCTGCCTGGAGAATCCTATCCTTCCCCATCCAACTGATTCTTTCCTGCCCCCTTCAGAGCTGGCACAGAACACATTTAACAAGGATACAATTTGAGGAGAAGGTCTTCCCTAGTCAAAGGGCTTTTCAGGAAAGTGGCCCTACTCAGACCCCTTCTCCAGCTTTGGAATCAGCACACACGCTGTCAGCACCCACCTGTGTATTGAAAGCAGCCAGGGTGGCAGCAAGGGGGTGCCACAGCAGATATGCACAAGTCCCCCATTCTGCATCCTCAGCCAGAGGTAGCAAACTGGCAGCTTGCTAGCTGGACCTGGCCTCAGGGTGTTTAGTTTGGCTCTCCCAGAGTTGGCCCACACAGTGTTTTATATTTGATTTATTTGATTATAAAAATGGAGAGATATCACATAAATGAGTAAATTTCCAAACTCTTTTGAAAAACACTTGGGAAATGCTTGGCTCTTTTCCCTTGATTTGCAAAAAGGCTGTAAAATAGCAGGTTTTGCCACCTTTTATAGAAGCATGATATGATATCATGATTTTTAATAAGAAATATATATTTTGGTCTTTGTTCCCAGTTCCTGAGACAGGGCACCTAGTTTGTTGGAGTGTTCTGGGTGATATAAACATCTTGGTTTTTTTTTTTTTCTAATGAAGTAACTCTTATCGACAGAAAGACCAAGCATGATTAGAAGCTTGGAACTTTCAACCCCACTTCTCATCCTTCAAGAAGGAGAAAGGGGCTAGAGATTAAATTAATAATCAATCATGCCTGTGTGATGAAGCCGCCGTAAAAATTATTGAACTACAGGGTTCAGAGAGCTTCAAGGATGGTGAACAAGAATGCATCCATGTACCAGAAGGGTTGTGTACCCCCAAATACATGGGCACAGAAGTTCCTACACTCAGGACTTTTCCAAACCTTGCCCTATATATGCCTTCATCTGGCTGTTGATTAGTATCCTTTAAAATATCCTGTGAAAACAACAACAACAACAACAAAAACCCCACAAAGACCAATGAAATAGAATAGAGAACTCAGTAATAAACCCAAGCATATACAATCAACTAAATTTTGACAGAACCACCAATAAGGCAAACATGGTGAAAGGATTCAACAAGTGGTAATGGGAAAATTGGTTATCCACATGGAAAAGAATGACACTGGATCCTTAAATGGTATCCTATACAAAAATAAAATCAAAATGTATTAAATACCTAAATATAAAATCTAAAACTGTAAAAATTCCTAGAAGAAAATATATAGAGGAAAAGCTCCTTGACATTGTCCGTGGCAATTAGTTTTTGGATTTCACAAGAAAAACTCAGTCAATAAAAACAAAAATAAACAAGTGGGACTATATCAAACTAAAAAGGTTCTCCAAATAATCAACAAAATAAAAAGACAGCTTATGGACTGGGAGAAAATATTTGCAAACTAGATGTCTGATAAGAGATTAACTCCCAAAATACATAAGGAAGTCACACAATTCAATAGCAAAAAAAAAAAAAAGTTTAATAAATGAGCAAAAGTCTGAATGGACATTTTTCTGAACACATAAAAATATCCAACAGGTATGTGAAAAGGTGCTTGCCATCAGTAATCATCAGATAAATATAAATCAAAACCACAATGAGATATCATTTCACATCTGTTAGCATGGCTATTATCAAAAAGACAAGAGATAGCAAGTGTTGGTGAGTCAAAATTAAAACTAGAACTACCTTGTGACCCAGTGGTTCCTTTTCTGATCATATGCCCAAAATTAAAGGAATCAACACCTTGTAGCTATTTCTACACTCTGATGTGCTTCGCAGCATTATTCACGTTAGCCAAGATAAGGAGACAACGTAAGTGTTCATCAACAGATAAATGGATAAAGAAATGGTATCCATCCATCCATCCATCTTAGAAAGAGGGTTGGGCGTGGTAGCTCACGCATGTAATCCAAGCACCTTGGGAGGCTGAGGCAGGCAGATCACGAGGTCAGGAGATCGAGACCATCCTGCACAACATGGTGAAACCCCATCTAAAATACAAAAATTACCCGGGTGCGGGGGCGTGCGCCTGTAGTCCCAGCTACTCAGGAGGCTGAAGCAGGAGAATGGCTTGAACCCAGGATGCGGAGGTTGCAGTGAGCCAAGATCACGCCACTGCACTCCAGCCTGGGCAACAGAGCGAGACTCCGTCTAAAAAAACAAAAAGAGAAAGAGATACTACTATAAACTGGAGGAGGTTGTATTAAATGAAATAAGCCAGACATAGAAGGAAAAATACTGCCTGATCTCATTTCTATGTGGAATCTTAAAAAAAAGCCAAGTGCATAGAAACAGAGAATAGAATGGTGATTACCAGGAGCAAGTGATGGAGCAGAGGAGGAAACACGGAGGAGTAGGTCACTTACAGTTTTGTAGGATGAATAGATGTAGACATCTAATGTGCAGCAGCATGAGGACTGTAGTTAACAATACTGTATTGTATACTGAAATTGTGCTAAGATAATGGATTTTGGGTTGTCTTATCCACAAGAGAAAAGTTGAGTTGATGGATATGTCAATTAGCTTGGCTATAGTTATCATTTTATTCTCTCTCTCTCTCTATATATATATATGTTTTGAAACATCGTGATGTGTACCTTAGATATATGTGATAACAATTAAAGTAAAACAATTAAAACAATGATACTATCCTCAAAAAAGAATCTTTTGTAATAAATCAGCACTGGTAAGTAAAATTGTTTTCCTGGGTTCTGTGAGCCACTCTAGTAAATCAAACCTGAGAAGGGGGTCATAGGAATGTCTAATTTGTAGCCAAGTCAGCAGACATTGTGGATAACCTGTCAACCTATTGCTTGTGGTTTGCTTCTGAAGTAGAAAACAGTTGTATTATGGGGCTAAGTGCTTAACCTGTGGGGTCTCCACTACCCTAGTTAGTGTCAGAATTGAATTGAATTGCAGGACATCCAGTTAGATACAATAGTCCTACCTTATTCATGGTTTTACTTTTTATGGTTTTAGTTACCCGGAGTCAACAACCTAAAAATATTAAATAGAAAATTTCATAAATAATTCATAGGTTTTAAATTATGAGAAACATGGTGAAATCTCGCTGTCACCCTCCATCTCATCCTGGATGTGAATCTTCCCTTTGTCTAGCATCTCCATACTGTTTATGCTCCTCTGCATGTGAGTCACTTAGTGGCCTTCTCCATTATCAAACTGACTAGCACA
Organism: Mandrillus leucophaeus; assembly: GCF_000951045.1. Taxonomy (NCBI): domain Eukaryota; kingdom Metazoa; phylum Chordata; class Mammalia; order Primates; family Cercopithecidae; genus Mandrillus; species Mandrillus leucophaeus. The sequence continues at coordinate 2,462,132 of NW_012100543.1, read as the reverse complement.
GTATTGCAGTGCTTGTTTCAAGTAACCTTTATTTTACTTCATGATAGCCCCAAAGTGCAAGGGTAGTAATGCTGGCAATTTGGATATGCCAAAGAGAAGCCATGAAGTGCTTTCCTTGTATAAAAAGGTAAAAGTTCTCAACATAGGGGGAAAAAATGTATGCTGAGGTTGCTATGATCTACACAAGAATGAGTCTTCTATGTGTGAAATTTTGAAGAAGAAAGAGAAATTTGTGCTTAGTATATATGGGGTTTGGTACTATCCATGGTTTTAGGCAAATGCTGAAGGTCATGAAACATATGCCCTGCAGATAAACAGGGGACTGCTGCAATTGCTAGGTGGTGAAACACACTCCACCTGGTCATGTTATTGGAATACATTCTAATTTTTAAAAATTCTGCCATTAATTTGATAATCATTTTAAATGAACTTGTAGTTTGTTAACCACAATTACATGTAAATATATTTGAAAAAATTGCTTTCCCATACATGTAAAATACATATAATATATTCAGTTGACTCACAGTGATTGATGTATCTTTGTATTTGTAGCCCATAGCTTACAAACACTGAGCTACAAAGAGACCATTTTCCAAATCGTGCAATCTCAACACCACTGACTGGAATAAAAATGAAGGAAACATAAATGGAGGAAATAGTTGTTCCCTATTACCTACTCAAAGCTCTTTCTCACTTATTTCCTTACTTGGGCCTTAAAAGGTGAGGAAAGCGGACCCCTCAATGCCTAACAGATTACGAAATTGAAAATTTACAATGTTTTATGTAACATTTCTTCTATGAATAAGTAATCCAAGTTTTCTAAAAAGTAATTGATGAATTACTATGAATAAAAAGTAATTGATGAATTACTATGAATAAAAGTCACCCACAAATCTGTATCACATAAAGAAAACCAAACTCTCAATAATTTGAGATACTTTCTTCCATTGTTGGAGTGTACATGTGTGTGCATATATACACAAAAACATGCATGAGTGGTAAGTTGTATCCTAATGTGTTTACAATTTTACAATCTCCGTTTTCATGTCAATTAACATTTATTAAAAACACGACCTTTAAAAGATTGTGTAATTACTATCATACAGATGTACTATTCTCCTACCATTGCACGTTAGGGTTTAGCCCAATTGTCTGGCTACTGTAAGTAATGCACATTTATGAATAAAGCTTTTTTCAAACTGGATTATTTTCTTAGAATAGATTCTCATATGTAAATGTATAAATCAATTGGTATGAAATATTTTATTACTCTTTATTCAAATTGACTTTTAAAAGGTTTATGCCAAAAGTATACTGTATTTCCATCGTTGATATATGAATATGTAGTATGTTAACACACTCATATATAATTAATATTCATTGCATGCTTTTAAGTTCATAGAAGGCCCTTTCAAGTATTGTCTCATTTATTCCTCCATGGCATCAATAAAGATTAATATCTACAGTTATATAGAAGGAATCTAAGGCAATAGGAAATTCAATAATTTGCCCAAAGTTTTTGCTGCTAAGTGGCATGGCAGAAACTAACTTTGAAGCCTGTCATTTCTCCTAAACCAAATTGCTAAATGAGAAAATCTGTAGTATAAAGAGTTTATAACTTTTCTAACATTAAACAGGTGGTTAGAGATCTGGGATAAACATGTACATCTATTTCAACCAAGTTGAGGCTCTCTCTTTTCCTTTAATTCACCTTTATCTCTTAAGTATGTATTGATTCTTGTTATTCTATGACTAATTTAAAATACTGGATGTGTGTGTGTGTTTGTATGTGTGTGTGTGCGTGTATGTGTGTTTAATTTAGAAGGTCAGTCCTCAAACATTAAAACCTTAAAACTCAATCTATTTATGTTTGTTCTAAGGCATTACTTGTCCAGAATCATTAGGGTGTTTCCTGCTATTGCCATTAGCTTGATTATTATTTATTCAGACTTTTCCAAAAATTGACTCATATAAACCCTTCTCTCTTTCCTCATTACACTTCCCTGCCACCCCCAGTCTTTCCTGAAAGATAAATCACATTATTTTTTGGCAGTGGTTTTGTAATGGGGAATTTAGCACAACACTGAGATTGACTCTGTGCAAAATTAGCTGGCCCTGACTCTTATGATTCAGTTTACCAAACAGCTATGTTAATGGACCTAGACAATGTCAGAAATACCTGTGTCGGCTCTGTTACAGAAGCTGGAGAAAATGACTATGACAGGGAAAACCTAGTCTCATTAAGTTTGCTGCTTTTTTTATTTAATGAAGAAGATTTTTTTTTTCTTTTTGTAAAAAACACTGGGCAAACATATGTAAATGTCTTGATCATCTCTTCCCATTGGGTAAGTATGCCTAAGCAGGAGCAAAAGGCAGAGGAAAAGAAGCTCATTTCCTGAAATGGAATACTGTGTAGATTTGGCTCTATAGCCCAGAGGATGATTAGGATATGTATTGTTCTTGGATGCCTCTGAAGTGAAGACCAAAAGGAAAGAATTCAGAAACCTTGAACTAGAAGGGTTGGTGTTACTCATCCTCTGATGACTGTCTTCAAAGTCAACAAAATCAAACAGCTGGACTTGAGAGGAGTCATATTTGTGGTGGGGAAAAGACCAGGTCATTCTTGACTGCCCCCTTGATTTTTACTTCAGCTGCTTTATTTTAACTTTGTTCTTGCAAGGATCACCTGTTTTAATGAGTGTTCGTCCTATTAACATTTGCAACTGTCTCTTTGAGAATCTCCTTTTGGTGGACGTGTGAGTGGGTGGGGTGGGCTAAGAATATTGTCTCTGCCTAGTCTCTTCGTAAACATTTGGATTCCATTTTATTTTTGGACCCTAAGCTCCGAATTTTCAGAGACTATCTTCTTTTTGGTATGTGATTTTGACTGCAAAAAAAGTAACTTAGTCCAATATTTCCCACCCTAAATCAAATTTTTGAGAACCATAAATAGGCCATTAAAAACTTTATACTTTTCCAGTGAAATTAGGAGGGAAATGTTCCAATAAGTTCACACTATTGTTTTAATGTCTCTGAGTGATCCCATGAATAAGCTAAGAATCACAAAATCTCTAAGATGAATATGACCTGGAGTAAGAAAGAAAACTTTAAACTTATTTTAGAAACAATTGAATTCTCATCCCCAGTAGTATAATATATGTGGTAATATTTCTCACAAATGTGGAATCGTTGTTATTCATAATTCTTTTTGTAGTTATTGATCTTCCTTGCCACTACCTCAACTATGAGACGTGCATTTTTCCTTCATGTAACCATTAGTCCTTGTTCTGGTCCATACATTTTAGTTACCATCATAGCTACAGATAATGAGCTTCAGCACTGAGAAGCCGTTGGAAGGATGTAGCAATTACTTGGTCTAGTGAGTGAGCATAGTTGTGTTAGCTATAGCTCAAAGATGATTACGTGATTAGTATTTATTTGCCAAATAGGATGGGACAAGAATTGTAGTAAAGGCAAATAAAACATTTTTTTCCTTAATAAATCTATATGGGATTAAGAATTAGTTCTATATGTGTAAATGTTACTTACTCTTGGTAACTTATATTTGTATTTAAGAAGAACAGTGTAGAAGACAATTTTATAATTCATCTCCACAATAAGGAAGGTCTGTTAAAGCGAAAACTAAGCAAGTATTTCCATAAAGGAGAATCCTAGGCAGTCAGAAATGGTGCTAGAGTCCTTATTTTCCTGGGAATTTACAGAGCTGATTCACCTTTTAATCTTTAATATGGTAAGGAGATGTTACTGAGATTGCTAAAGTCCATGTCTGACAAACTGTCTTGAAATTTTAAATCAGTAAATCTTACTAAGCTTCAAAGAGGCAGCAATCTAAGTAAGATGCATGTGACTTAGGGAGGTGTGTGTGCAGTTATGTATATGTTTCTGATGGGGAAGATCAGGCTTTCGTGGATGGGTCTTATTCCATGGTAAACTGTCAGTCCAGGGGATTTCTAATCTTTAAGCCTGGAATAGACACACTCTTGGCTGACATGTTCCTGGAAGAGGGATGATTAATGGAATTGGAACTAATTTTAAGAACATGTCTATCTTTTAAAACAAAAAAAAATCGACATGTGGTATTATTGGCAAGTTGCTTGCATGATGAGTCTTAACAGAGTTCTTTCCACATGGGTTACCTGAATAAATGAAGCAATAAAGGGAGAGCACTAGCTTGTACTGAGCAACTATTGGATATAAAATAATATATTATAAAATAGCAAAAAAAATTGCACATTATCATACTGGTATAAAAATGGATCAGTTGGTTAGAGTATGAATTCCAGAAAAAGAATTAATTGAATGTGTTTAAAGGAACACTCCCAAGAAGAACTTAAGGATTATTCATTAAATGGTGATCTGATAGATAGCAGTTTTGAAAATGAAGAATTAAATTAAATATTTCTGTGTTGATGATCAAGGATTGATACAATTACCTCCACTCTTTAATAAGACACTGAAAGATTTTCTAAGCAAAAAAAGGAAAAGGACAAAAAAATGAGAAATTGCATTAGCAACAAATTTTTGGAAGATAGAAATTAAAAGATGAGTGCTAAGACACTTAACTGACCTGAGAACACTGAATGTTAAATCAGCAATGGAGAAAGTTGAGCAGCTACTCAATCTGTACCGCAGATCTCACAGGAGGCTCAGAAATTGTCAGCACTAAGTATCTCTGGAGAGGACAGGATGGAGTGTATGAAGAGGTTGTTGAAAACAGGAAGTTGGATTCAATTATTTTTTTAGACTCAGTTAAATCTCCAGATTCCTCATCCTCTGTGCAGCTGGAAGAGTTGTTGTCCCTCACCCTGGCAGAAGACTGGAAGTTTATTCTCTAGAGAGGTAAAGCTGAGTGTCTCTGGATTGGTAATATCAGACACATTTTGAAGAAAGTCTAACCTTTTTTTAGATTGAGAGATTTAATTAAAGCTTGCCTACTGAATGTTAGGTGCTCCCATACCATTCTTCTCACACTCTGCTCTCAGAAATCGAAAGAGCCTGTCTTATGCTTTTCTTAAAATACTTGAAGATTATTCTATGCAGAATGTAAATGGTCAATAAGAAAAGACTAAAGTCAGTGCTTACTTCAGTGTCACAGCCCAGTGAGATCACTCTTTAAAGTGAAGCCCAAAGCTGACAAGCACACACATGCTCAGAAGTGCCAAGCAGCCTTTAGTGATCACCAGATATTTTAACAAAACCTCTAATCTAAAAGTTAGTAACATAAACAGAAAGCAACAATGTCGGTGGAACAGATTATACAGAGAGCTAAAAAATTAAAAACAGCATTATTTCCCAAGCGGCTATGAGACAGTATTGTATCAATGAAACAAGAATAATGTGCTTCAAAAAGAGATAATATGATGCAAGAAAAATCCTGAAAAATTAAAAACATAAAATATGATAAAATAGTTCTAAAATAGAAGTTTTAGAAACCAATGTTAAGATACTATCTCGGAAAGTAAAACAAACAGCAATGGGAAATAGGAGAGAAAAAAATAATAGAGAATTATCTCAGGAGTGCCAATATTTGAAATTATAGTTCTAAATAGAAAAAATACAAAAAAAGGAACAGAAAATAATAATACTTTAAGTATCTCCCAGAATTGGAGAGAATGAGTTGTAGAATTATAACAAGTCCCTAGCAAAATAGATTAAAATATGATTACATACTGTAATTTCATACTGCCAGTGCCCAAGATAAGATCCTGAAGCTTTTGGAGAGGAAAAAAAAATCAGCTATACTAAAGATTATGAATAGAATGTTTTTGGACTCTGCAGAAACAGACCAATGTTTTCAAAACTTTTAAGGAAAGACTTTCAACATTTTTAGGAAAAATGTTTTCCAATCTAGAATTGTGTACTCAAACTGTCAAGTAAATGTGAGAATAGAATAAAGACATTTTAGGACAGTCAATATTACCAAAAATGCACCTCCTTCTTACCTTTTCTCTGAAAGCTACTTTAGGACTTTCTCCACCAACTTAGAAAGTAAAAACAAGAAAGAAGATATAGGATCTGGGAAACAGAGTATCTCGCTGTTGCAAGTGATAAAAAGAATACTCTTGATAATGATGTGCACAGATTTGTAGTATTTAGTAAATATCACTTTCCTTTTCCTATCTCCAAACTCCTGTGTCCCCAAATGTTCTTCAGTGGGCAGATCTCTGCAAACCTACACCTAAAGTTAGAGGAAACTGAAAAGCCAAAGAAAAAGGCTGACAAATCAATTTTCTTAGCAAGAAATATTTAATAGGGCCTTACAAACAGAAGCCATGCTGTCCCCAGTGGCAATGAGACGAGATAGTGAGGCTGCATGCCATTAACCCCAGATCTGGGGCTTATATACAGTAGGGAAAGGGTATATATGATTCAGAAGGGATGTGTAGGACACTTGAAGTGTGATAACATCAAAATTGTTTTGACCTAAGGGAGGGTTTACAGTAAGTATGTGTTCTTACACAAGGAATAATAGATAGACTGAAAATCTTAGAGGTCTTCCTGCAACAGAGGTGAATCAGAAGTCAACATGGCAGATTAGCATCCAAGATGGAGTTGCTTTAGCTTCTACACCAAACTCCCATGCATTAAAGTGTGGCCTCTGGACTAAGTCTTGTGGATGGAATGGATTGTGCTACTTTCTCACTAGTGTTTTCAACAAGGGATTGTGCCTCTTCTGGCTCCCCTTAAGATAGATGGATACAGGTGATGACTAGGCCCCCGTAGATGGTAGATTCACAAGATTAAAAATAAAAACCTGGATCCATAAATCACCACATGGAGAAGAGGCACCCACTAACCAAGGATCACCATCTTGGATTGTTTCATGGGCAGGAAATAACTTTCTATTCTGGAAGTCTGTTTATCATTGCAGCCTACCCTAACTACTAGGAATGGTGAAAGGAAATACTAGGATAAAACCATGTAACAGGCCGAGAGAGTAACCAGTCCAGATTAGAACAAGTCAGAGGCTCTGGAAGACAAGTTTTCTGGGAAGATGAAGCAGATAGAAAACTGGATGTATTTAACCACTGGGGAAAAGTTTGGGGGTGAATTAGTCATAATAACACAGGCAACAAGGAAAATAAAAGTAAACAACACATCCACTGAATCTAGGGAGAAGGAAATTTATGCAAGATAGGAAAAGTAATTATACCTTGCTGCATGGCTCAATTGTAAATAACATTTACCTAACCTTAGAAGACTGGTCTAAGCAACATAAAGTTGTAACTTTCTTTGGGAGTTAGAAGTCTGGAGTCATGCATGTGTATAGTAATGTGGGAGGAAGAAGAAGAGTTAAGTCTGTATGTCCCATCTTGGGAAGTCAATAGATTATGCCTAAAACTGATAAATCAAGAATGGCTATATAAGCATTTCTTATACATAGGGAGATTAATACCAAGAAAAAATAGCTATAAGTGTCAATAGTTCATAACACTGAAGAATACAAATATTGAAAGGATATCAGCAGGGGACTTATATTTTATAATAAGCCACATAGATTTATTTTGATCTTTAAATTCCATATCTATATATAATACATTAAAACAAAAAACATAAATATTGAAAAGTTATATCCACACTCTTCATAAAAATATTCAGATGTATTAGAAGTAGAGCTATAACATTAGAATAAAGTTCAATCAGAGTGAAGGAGAAAACAGATAGGAGTGAGGGGATTCTGTTGCTCAAAGCTACAGAAGAAAATGAAGTGAAAAACATCTGTCTAATAAAAAGCTAAAACTAAATAATCTGGAACTTTATCAGTTATGAAACTAAGTTTTATTATAAAGTAGCTCACTCAAATTATGAAAACTATCAAGGCTTCAGGAGATGAGTTTTAAAAATATTATATGACAAACTAGAATGGGCTAATTGTTAAAAAGGTAAACTTTTCTGTTAAGTTAAAAAATGAAGATTTACCTTTATATGTAACCAACTTAAAAATGGTAACTCTAAATGTTCTTGGAATTAATAAGCTTGTGCTGTATATGTAGAGCCAGTGTCAATGCAAAATTTTATGTCTATTTGAGAAGAATGAGATAATTAACAGCACTAAACGTGGAATCTTCGAACTGTATGACAAAGTTTCAGAGATCTGCGAATTTATCCTAAGTAAATAAGCAAAGAAAAAAAATCATGCATAGTGAGATAAATGATAATTCCTTACCCTATAGAGTGGCAACCTAATTATAAGAACCATTCACAACTCGATCAGATTTTTATTATATAATAAATATTAAAATATATAAGACAATTCTGTAGTTGTGATTTTTATATAAAATGCAAATGCATATGGACACAGTTGTCAAAATTCATAAATTTAGATCAACGACTTAGGGTGCTGGCCTGTGAAATGACATTTTTTATTCTTAATTTTTTTAATGTTACAAAACAGGTTTGAAGTTTAAGTGTTATCTGCAACACTTGCTGATCCGTTTAGAAAAAGTACATATATTTTAGAGCCTCATTTTGCTCACCTATCTCTGAGCATTTTCCTGAGAATCCAATGCTATAATGTGTATGAAAGCACTTGGTAAATGCAAAGTACTTGATTAACATACGAAGTTATTGTTATCATTTTCATCAGTAAACCATTGAGAACAATGCTTTGGCAGGATTTTTTCTTCTCTCAACCACAGACAGAGCTTTATCTCCCTGCCTCCAGATGTGACACATTAGAAGTTACTTGAGCTCAAGGTCAATTTTTAACTTTGGCTCCTTAGAGAAGCAATGAAATAAACCAAAGATCAATGTGAATGTTTTCCAATAAAATCATCCAAAAGGAATACCCAGGGAGGGATGGAAAGCGTTCCAAGGACCCCACAGGAAGAACAAGTTTCTGAGAGCTCTGGACTGCTCTAATAAGATTGCCTTAGCCATTGTCCATCTTTCCATTGGGAAAGACTTTCCTTGGTCAACTCCTATTACATTTCAATGTTTCCTTGGTCAACTGCTATTACATTTCAGTGTCTTTGAGGGGCTCAATCAGAGGGCCTCAATCAAATGACTTAAAATATTTAGGCCCAATCATTACTATAGACCAGGATCAAATTGGAGTTCTCTTTACATAATTTAAAATATGTATCAATAATTTTTCAACTTGGGAGCCTCCCTGAGTTCGACAATTAAAGTTTAGAGATAACTCTTTGGGAATTCTAGTTTGATCTGTTTATTGAAATTAAATACAGGAAAGCCAGAGACTGCCTCAATTGCTGTTCTCATGGTTTGTTGTGTCAGGAACATAAAAAGTATGTGAAAATATGTACTGAAGTTGCTCAGTCTTATTTCCTAAGAATATTATTTATTGTAACATGAGCTTTGTTAAAGGCTTATTTGCCGTCTGTCTCCTTCAGTAAAATGTCCATTCATGTTTTTTGCTCATTTCATAGTTGGACTCTTTGTTGTTTAGATGCTGAGCTTCGAAATACACAGCACTAACCCTTTATGCAGTATGTGGCTTGCAAATATTTTATGCCAATTTTGCGAGAGGCTTATCAATTTTATTGATTTTTTTCAAAGTATCAGGTTTTGCTTTCAGTGATTTTTTTCCTATTGTTTTCCTGTTTTGCATTTAATTGATTTAGCTTCTTATTTTTATCATTCCTTCTTATTTGCTTTTATTGTGCTCTTCTAGTTTCTTAAGATAGATACCTGGTTATTAGTTTGAACTCTACTCATTTTCTAATGTAAGCATTTGGGGCTATACATTTCTGTGTCAGCCCTGCTTCAGCTGCATCCTACGAATTTTGTTATGTTTTATTTTCAATTTATTCAATTGCTCGCATTTTAAATTTTATTTTAGACTTTCTCTCTGACCCACGAGTTGTATAGAAGTGTGTTTGTAAATTTCCAAGTGTTTGAGGTTTTTCCTGTCATCTTTCTGTTATTGCTTTTGATTCAATTATGGTTGGAAAAAATGTTTTATAGGATTTTAATTCCTCTAAGTTTGTAAATGTTTGCTTTATGAGTGAGGATACAGTCTATCTTAATGAACATTTCATGAGTACTTGAGAACAGTGTGTACTCTTCTGTTGGGTGGAGTATTCAATAAATGTCATTTAGATCCTATTAATTGATGATCTTGTTCAGTTATTCTGTGTCTTTGCTAATTTTCTTCTAGTGACTCCATCAGTTGCTGAGAGTAGGGTGTTGAAGTCCCAACTATAACTGTGGATTTATCTTTTTATATTTCTAGCTCTATCAATTTTTTTTCATGTATGCATTAGGTTCTTATGTTGCACTAATAAATTACCACAATTTTAATGACTTAATACAGCACAAATCTATTGTCACAGCTCTGCAGGTCAGAAGTCTAAGACAGTTCTCACTGGGCTAAAATCAAGGTGTCAGCAAGGCTGTATTCCTATTTGGGGGCTCTAAGGGAGAATCTGTTTCCTTGTCCATTTAGGTTGCTGTCAGAATTCAGTTCCTTTTGGCTGTAATTTTGAGGTCTTCATTTACTTGCTGTCTAGTGACTGCCAGCCCCAGCTTCTGTAGGCTGTCAGTATTCCTTAGCTCATGGCTTCCTTCTTCTTCTTTAAAGGCAGTGATGGCAGATCAAGTTCTTTTTATGCTCTGAATTTCTCCTGCCTCTTCTTCTTTTGCTGCATACGTCTGAACCACTCTTCTGGCTTCATTAAAATTGTAAGGGCCTACGTGATTTTATCACATGGGACCCACCTAGATAATCCATGATAATGTATCTCCTTATTTTGAGGTCAAATAATTAATATCTGAATTTCATCTGCAACCTTAATTCCTCTTTGTCATGTAACATACAAGGGATTATGATGTACCTGTCTTTGATTCTCAGTACCACATTATATTTTAAAGCTCTGTTGTTTTATTCATATATTTAAGATCATTATATTTTGGCCAGATTGAACATTGAAATGGCCCCTTTATTCACCAAGTAATTTTTTTTTCACTCTGAAGTCTACTTTATCTGGTATTAATATAGCCAATCTTGCTTTCTAAAAAAATAATAATATTAGCATGGTATTTTTCTATCGTTTTTTATCTTTGGCCTATGTATGTCATTTTGTTTGAAGAAAGTTTCTTATGAAAAATATTACTTACATATATATTTAATCTGCCAATCTTCTCTGATCTATTGAGACCATTTTATTTAAAGTAATTATTGATATATTAGGGCTTAAGTCTACCATTGTATTATTTGGTTTTTTATTTGTTTCTTCGGTAATTTCTGCTTTTCTCTTTTCTTGCCTTTCTCTGGGTTAAGCATTTTCAGGTTATCCCATCTTGTTTTATTTATATTATGTTAAGTATATTACTTTGTAGCTTTCTTGGTGGTTATTCTAGGTATCACACATAGAGAGCACTTCAAAAAGTTCATGGAAAATGGCATTAAAAATAAGTAAAAAGTATAAACATGATTACATCCAGTTCAAGACACTTCTGTAAGCAATGATACCATTTAGTACATCCCTAAAGAACTGAAGATGAGTCTGGGAACTTAACCTTGTCAATGCAGTTTTTTTTATATTATTAACTGAGAAAATATGAGTACCCTTTATAAATTTTTAAAAAATATTAGACAAAAAAAAAGAAGAAACCAAATTAGGACTGTAAGGTGGATGCTTCATGATTTCCCACTGAAACTCTTGCAAAATTGCCCTTGTTTGATGAGAGGAATGAGCAGGGTCTTTGACGTGGTTGGGAGGGACTCTCTGGTGAAGCTTTCCTGGGCATTTTTCTGCTAAAGGTTTGGCTAACTTTCTCAAAACACTCTCATAGTAAGCAGATGTTATTGTTCTTTGGCTCTCCAGAAAGTCAACAAGCAAAATGCCTTGAGCATGCAAAAAAACTGTTGTCATGACTTTTGCTCTTGATCAGTCCACTTTTCCTTGAACTAGACCATTTTCACCTTTTAGTACCGTTGCTTAGATTGTGTTTTGACTTCAGGATTGTGCCAGTAAAGCTATGTTTCATCTCTTGCTACATTTCTTCAAAGAAATTTATCAGGATCTTGATCTCATTTATTTAAAATTTCTGTTGAAACTTCTGCCTTTGTTTGCAGCTGATCCAGGTGCAATGGTTTTGGTACCCATTGTGTAGGAAGTTTGCTTAACTTTAATTTTTTAGTCAGAATTGTGTAAGCTAAACCAGTTGAGATGTCTATGGTGTTTCCTATTGTTTCTGCTGTTAGTCATCAGTCCTCTTCAATTAGGGCACAAACATGATTAATTTTTTTCTCTCAAATTGATATGGATGATGTGCTCCTGTGGGCTTCATCTTCAGCATTATCTCTTGTCTTCTTAAAATGAGTATCAGTTTATAAACTGCTTATTTTGGGGGGACATTGTTCTCATAATCTTTCAGTGGTTTCCCAATTCTTCCAAGGTTCATGATAAATTTGATGTTCAGTCTTGCATCAATTTTAGCAGAATTTATGTTGCCCTGATAGAGGCTCCTTTCAAGCTGACTTATCTTTCTTAATGCCTCCAACTAGATCCAGTTGGGGTGAAATGATTAATAAGATGATGACTTATCTTTCTTAATGCCTCTAACTAGATCCAGTTCAGACATGGTATATTAGTATGAGTTTATTTTTGTGCAAAAATATTTTAATATCCATGATAGGTTTTTCATAATACATGTTTTACATGAATTTTTTGAAGACCTTTTGTATATAATTCGTTACAGACCCCTAATATTGTCATTGTAACTCTTTGAATGAATATTGAAAAATTACTTCCATTTATTTCCCTTTATCTTCCCTACTTTTTAAATGTAATTTTATCAGTATTTTCTCTACAATTACTGACCAACACAACTAATATTATAACTTTTGCTTCAACCATCAAATGCAATTTTAAAAACTCGTGGAGAAGAATAGTCATTATATTTTCCCTTATTTTTTATTCCACACCTTCTTTTTATAATTTATTTTATGTTTTGAGAGCTTTATTTAGCCATTCTTCAAGGGTAGTTTTTCTAGAAACGGATTTCTTTAATTTTATTTGAGAATGTCTTTATTTCCTATTCATTTCTAGTGTTCTTTAGCCAGATATAGAAATATTTGACAGTTTTATTTTTTCAACACTTGCGAAATGCTGTGCTGCTTCCTGCTGAACTCTGTGGTTTCAAATGAGAAATATGTTTTCATTAGAATTGGTATTCTGTTATAGATAATGTGTTATTGCTCTGGTTGCTCTTAATTTTGTCTTTAGTTTTAAGCTATTTACTTATGATATCTATTGCCATAATCTGTCTAATTATTTATGGTTGCTCAGTTTTTTTAATATGTAGTTTTATGTCTTTCACCAAATTCAGACAGCTTTCAGTTCTCATTGTTTTCAGTATACGTTTAGGTCCACCATTCTTTCTCTTCTTGTTTTGAGACTCTAATAATACAACAGTTAGATCTTTTGTTGCAGTCACACATGTTCCTGATATTCTATTCATTTTTTCTATCTATTTTCTCCCCATTTTGCAGACTGAGTAAATTCTATTGTTCTGCTTTCAGGTTAACTGATTCTGTCCTCTGTTATCTGCTCTGTACTATTGAGGACATGCATCAGGTTTTTATTTCAGTTATTGGATTTTTTTTAGTTCAATAATTTTAGTTTGCTCCTGTTTTTTAACTTCGATTTCTTTGCTAAGGTTTTCTTTTTTGATCCAATGGAATTCACAATAATTTGTCAAAACAATTTTATTGTGGCTGCTGCTTTATAATCTTGTCAGAAGTTTCCCATAACTTGGTATTTGTATCAGTCCATTGTTTTTTCTTGTCATTCAAGTTGTAATTTTCCTGTTTCTTGGTATCAGAAATGATATTTCATTCTATCTTGGACATTTTGGATATTATGCTAAGAGGTTCTTGATCCAATTTTTTATCTTCTATTTTAGCCAGTAGTCATTCCTTTTAGGTTTAACATGTAAATTCTGACATTCTTTTGTGGGCTATGGTTCCAATGATAATTTGGTTTTCTGAGCCTTTGAAATGCTATTATTGTCTGCTTCATTTTTTTGGCTCTGCTCAAGTTTTCTCTGGATCCACGAGAGAGCTCCCTGAGGTGCTGAGGATGCTCATCTCAGCTACCCAGCAAAGTTAGATAATGGGGAGCAGGTACTAGACCTGTAGGACAGAATAAATTCTGTTTTATTTTCTGGCCATCTGATGTTGGTGAATTTCTTACATTATTTCTGCTGCTGCCACTGGAGAAAAAAGGACTTACCAGGCTGCCTTCTGGCATTGGGTGGAGGATCAATAGCTACAACGTCTGGAGGACTCTCTATCAGTTTGGTGGAGGCCAAGATTATACTGGTTCTGTGCCACCTTATGCAATTGAGTAGACAACCAGGAGCTACTGAGTCTGGGCAGCTCTCTGCAGCTGGTTGGAGCACCAGGGGGACATATCTTTTGCTCTGGAGTGGGGCATGAGTTGACGTTGTAGTCCGTTCCCACGCTGCTAATAAAGCTAATAAAAGGCTCTGTTGTGTCTGCCCCTCCAGGCTCTGTTGCTGCTTGGAATACTGGCCTGCTGTCACTGACAGGTGTGGGCAAGGGATAGCTTGGCTACCCAAGATCTTGTGGCATGGCTGCTGCAGGTAGATTAGGCATCATTGCCACAAGGTATGGGTACCAGTGAGGCCTGTAACCCACAAATTTAGCCTCAGCTAATAAGTTACCTGAGACTGGGTAATTTATAAAGGAAAGAGGTTTAATTGACTCACAGTTCCACATGGCTTGGGAGACCTCACAATCATGGCAGAAGGCAAAGGAGGAGCAAAGTCATGTCTTACATGGCAGCAGGCAAAGAGAGTTTGTGTAGAGGAACTCTCCTTTATACAACCACCAGATTTCATGAAACTTATTCACTGTCATGAGAACAGCATGGAGAAGACCCACCTTCATGATTCAGTTACCTTCTACTGGGTCCCTACCATGACATGTGGGAATTATAGGAGCTACAATTCAAGATGAGATTTGCGTGGGACACAGCCAAACCATTTTAGTAGGCCTGCACAAGATCTTTAGTTGACATCGCTGTTACCTGTTATCATGTCGACTAATGCTGGCAGGTATGGGTTGTGTCAGCCCCTCCAGGCTCTGTTGTGTCAGCCCCTCTAGGCTCTGTTGCTGCTGGGAGTACTGGCCTGTTGTCACTGATAGGTGTGGGCAAGGGATAGGTTGGCCACCCAAGATCTTGTGGGCATGGCTGCTGCAGGTAGATTAGGCATCATTGCCACAAGGTATGGATTCCAAGTCCCCAGTGGGCTTTCCTTCCCTGATCTTTTGATCAGAGAGAGAAGATTCCTTTTCTTTGCTTTTTTCTTTTTCTCTGCTTTTTTTTTTTTTTTTTTTTTGGTTTTTTTATTTTGCTTTGTTTAATTGTTTTGTTTTGGTTAGCTGTTGTGGGTTACAGGCCTCCCTGGTACCCATTCTGGGATAACAGAATAAACAGGAGGAAAGTTACCATGTTGGTATTTATTAATCTGTGAGACTCTTGAGGAAAGAAAAGAACTTTTATCTGAAGAGCCTTTTAAAATGATCAGCCCCAGAGAAACATTAAAATTAGACAGGAAACACTTCCTACTTTCCCCCTTGAGCTCTTCAAACTGCTTATTATTGCCACAAGTAGCTTTCCTCTAACAATGCCACACCACACACAGCTTAACAATGTATAGCCAATCACTAATAAATACTATTTCTGTAAACCAATGAGAATTCCTGACAAAAAAACTTTGTATCAGTCCACTCCTGTCCCCCACCCCCCCCCTTTTTTTGGCCTTTAAAAACCTGCTTCTAAAAAAGGCTTATTGGAGCTCATATCTGCGGTTACTTAGGTCTGAGTCTTCCAGGCAGCTGTCCTCACATTGGCTCACGTAAACTCTTTAAGTTATAATTTGTTCTTCAGCCTCGTCCTTTCATGGTGCCTCCCTTATCCCACCAATCATCATCTTACTGCCTTTCAGAGTACTTTTATAATTGCCTGTTGAGTTATTTCCAAAGTATGCCATTGCATATAAAGGGAATGAGCAGTAAAAAGATAGTCTATGCCATATTATTCCTGAAGTCTAAATGCTAATCTGCTTTTTAAAAAAAATAATTTACCTCAACCACTGAAGTTTCTTCTAAAGAAATAATATATTGAAAGTATTTTGCTATAAACAATAAAACATGCTAACTATAAAAATTAGCCAATAAAGAAAATATAGAAAGTAGGAAAACAATCATCTATAATCATTATCCAAAGCCAAATTTAGTGAACATTTGGTTAATTACTTTCCAATCTTGTTTTTCTGATGAGTTAAGTTATGCCGTTACTTTTCTGGGTAACCATGACCATGCCATTTTTATGTTTCAATTGCTTTAATACAAATATTTTTCCTGTTATTGTAAATTCTTCAGAATTCTTTCTTTTGATGGTGGTTCATTTTGGGGTACCATCACTTTCTTATTGTTAGACATGTAAGTTGTTTTCTGCATTCCAGTTATTTTTTTCTGTTGTAATATTCATGTAATGCATACCTTAATATATACAATTATTTTGATGGTTTGTTTTATTTAAATACAACAGTGTCCTGGAGGAGGATAACCATAAGAAACTAAAGAAAAAAATATTTCACCCCAAAATATCCTTCTTTGACATATTTCGAGATGGCTATTAGGAGGGAATGGTAACACAAGAATAGCTAAAAAGCTGCCCTTTGTGGGGGAGATTTGCATCTGTAGAGAAAATCTGCATTAGTAAAATGAACATCCTGGCTTGCTCTGCTTCCCACTCCAGCCTCCCCCTCCACCTTCAGTCTGGATCTAGGACTGATTGGCTCACTTTGGGGGTCTGACACATACTTTCTCTTTCTGAGCACTGCTACCAGTAAGGTTTTATCTGCATGGCAAAACTTAGTTTGACCTGCTTTCCTCTCTTTACTTCCCAGAGCCCAGACAAAGTGGGTTCCAGAACCCTTTTTCTTTCATTCATTTCTCCTGAAAATCATTTTACTTCTACACCCACCCCCCAATAAATTCGTATGCCTTTCTCCCTGTTATCTGTCCATAATCTTGTCTATTAGGGTTTATTTTATTATTTTTGTTTTTATTTTTAGAGAGAGGTATGAGGTCTTGCTCTGTCATCCAGGCTGTAGTGCAGGCTGTAGCGCCATTACAGCTCACTGCAGCCTTGAGCTCCTGGGCACAAAGAATCCTCCTGCTTCAGACTCCTGAGTAGCTGGGACCACAGGTGTGCACGATCACACCTGGCTCAGCTTGTTTTAGAGTCTCAAATCATCTAAACTTCCAGGGAAAAATTTAAACTTCTCTACAAGACAAAGTTGCAAAGAAGGAATAGGCTTTGGTGTCAGAAACATAACTCGGTCCCTGCCTTTCCTGCTTTCTAGCTGGCCACCTAATCTTCCTGAGCCTCCCTAATCTCCTCCGCTTGACATGGGAATTCACCAAGGTCATATATGTAGAATTCTTAGCCTGCACCAGGTACTCATATATATTACACAGCAGTTCTGTTTCCCTTTCGCCTCACTTACTCCTCCATCTCATTCTCTTCCTAAAGATAATTAGGATGAGTTAACTAGTAAGGCGATTAAGGGTCATTTCTAAAATATCAGATTTTAAAACAGTCATCAATACGACTCTTTTAAACAATCTGCATCTCACCTCTGTAAAATTATCTTTCTAGCAAAATTAAATAAGCTTCAATAAATTGGAATGGAATTAAAAGATTGTAAGGTTTACCGTTTGAGAATGTGAGTGAAATGGGGTGGGGAGGAGATTAAAATTATCTGTGAGATAGAAGGTTAAATTTTTTTAAATGTTAAGAAAAACATAAGTAAACATTTGATGTCAGCACACAGCATGGCAGTGAAGTGCCACGCAATTTCCAAAAGTCTCTTTATCCCACAGAAACCATATTTGGATTTCTCGTGTATGGTAGTTTCCCTATGAAGAGACCCAGAGGAGTTGCTCTACTCTTTTTTGATGATGATGATGATGATGATGGTTGTGGTGGTGATGGGTAAGACCCCAGAGGGGAAGAGGAGACAAAAACAGAAAGGGGAAAATGGGAGGGAGATTAATTTATATCCATTTTTGAGTGCCTATTGTTTAGATTATTATTTTTTTCTGATGGTGAATCTGGGGTCATTTCTTCCTTCCCCTTCTATTATCTGTTATTTACTTTTGTCCTGTTTGTGCATTTTTACTGCATGTACTACCAATATGAGAGATGGCCCATTTCTATGCATTTGACCACATTGCCTACTCTTCTTTTTAAATTACTAACATTTATAAAGGTAATAAGCTATATCATTAATTTGTTAGTTTCTCATTGCTGGCGAGTTCTGCACATGTCTTTTATAAATTATGTTTAAGATTGGAATAAATCAGAATTGATCAAATTATTATGAATAGAGAGTGCTTTCCTCATCTTTTATATTTTGTCTACTCTGATTAGTTTTTATTGGAGTTTTGTATAAGTTTATGGGGTGATGAATTTTTATCTGTGTTTATTTTTTCTGCTAAACAAGAACTCTGAGAAGCTGGGTCACATGCCTTTGGTTTGGGGACTCAGATAGTTTTATTTAGAGAAGTTATGAGGTTCAACATTTCTGAGACTAACTGTATCCATGCACAAAACCCTGCCTTGGCTTCACCTTTGAACCTAGGTTCCTCGAAGACCCAATTTACTCTTCATTTTAGTTCATTATCCCCAATGGGAGAGTGAGGTACTGTTCAGCCAAGTAGGCTCAGCCTGAAAGAGCCTACTTTCTCTAAACAAAATCTAATCACGAGTTTCCTGGAAGAGAGAGCTAGTTTGACTGTTTGGTCAGGAAAGTGCCATGGTAAGGTGAACTCATCTAACTATACTTGGTCCTCATGGCCTAATCTTTTTCTATGTGAAACATCACAGAGAAGATTCTGTGTCCTGAACTCTAATGGGCTTCAATTATTTTCTTGGGGAGAGTGAGATTGGTTGGAAGGAATGCTTTTAGGATTTTTGGCATGATGGGTAGACACTGAACATAATGCAATATTTCTGTCATTTATATAATAACTATTCTGTATCTGAATTTGCTCTTCATTAAATGTATCAGCTTAGGAATTCTACCAAGATCATAGCCAAATAATATGTCACTCCATATATAACTATGACAATCTTGAGATTAAATAACCACGGGATGCTACTTTTAATGGTTTTTCTAGCATCTTTAAACTTAGAAATGTGAACATTTGGCAGATATTTTTATATTTCACTTTGTATTGTAAAAGGGTCTTAACCCTGAAAAAGTAGCCAGATTTTCACTTGACGGTTCTTGAATCTCAGTTTTTCTATGCCTCAAACAAGGGCCTTTAAGCAGCAATGTGCTACATCTTTTGTTAGTCACGAGTTAAAAAAATTAGAAAGACATTCACTTGTTTACTCACTCATTTGGATGTCATTTGTTGAGCATTCATTATGTGCTCAGCATCATGCTAGGTTCTGTGAGGTGATGTGGAAATGAATGTAGTAAATTTATTCATTCATTCAATGAACACTATTGAGAATCCGTGATTTGATGAATTCATAAAATGTGTTTCCCATCTTCAATAAATTCACAGTGTAGCTACAGAAACCCCAGCTAATAAAATGGTTGAGATCCTTTGTGTTAAACGTGAAATAAATGGAAACTATCATAGATGCTAGGAAACTACTTTGCAAATAATGAAACTTTGCACTTGAGAATTTTGTTTAGCATCAAACAAAACAGCCTTTTCTGTTTCCTGACCATACAGGGTACTGGGGACACATATTAATTTAGTTTATTTGACTAGAAATTTACCATATGACTCCATAATTCTAGGTCCTATGCCAGACATTGGGAATAACAAGATTAAAGAAGCACAGTTCCTGCCTTTGAAGAACTTAGTAGCAATGGCGATGAGGATGCTCAGGAATTGTGCAACAGTACAAGTGATGCGTGAGC
Source organism: Mandrillus leucophaeus (assembly GCF_000951045.1). Lineage (NCBI taxonomy): Eukaryota > Metazoa > Chordata > Mammalia > Primates > Cercopithecidae > Mandrillus > Mandrillus leucophaeus. Next base: position 2,442,164 of record NW_012100543.1, on the reverse strand, counting down.
ACTGAAGAGAGAGCAGAGAATGTCCCTAACAGTAATGGTGCATGAACTGAATTTCAAAACAGTAAAGAGAATGGGGCATCAGTGTTCTGGCCACAAATGAAAAAGATCAGAGGTCTGAGAGAGCTTGCTCTGTTGGAGGAACTACATGTCATATATTATTACTGGAGCATGAATTCCGTGGAAGAGCATTGGGAAAGGTCCTGGATATCAGGAGAGAGCATTTGGATATCTTTCTGGAAGAGATGGTGAGTCAGAGATCTACTTTCCATCTAATCTGCCAGTATTTCCCAACTTCTTTTTTCTAATACCCTATGAATTTTTTGCATTTTACTTAAAAGTAATATTGTTTGAGTTCCCCAGCAGCAGAGAGTAATGAACAATGATCAGAACAGTTAGGTTAGAAGAACATAAAACTAGTTCCCAAGTGTCAGGACACATTATTTACTGCTGCTGTGTCCCATGTGGGGTATGAGAAGCACCTTCTGTTATATTTATCTCCTTTGGTCCTCTCAATAGATTTATAGAGTGAAGTGGAATTTCATTCATTTGCTAGAAAAGAAAACAGAGACCCTGGGAGATAAACTCATGTTTGCCAAGCCATGCAGAGAGCCAGCAGTGGTTTATTTCCAGAGCCCAGGCCTCCTGGTCCCAGTGAAATGTTTCTGCCATGAGTCACATGTGGACTTTCTGCTCTGCTGTGACCCCAGTGATGCCCAGCTTACACTCAGGGCTTGCAATTTAGAGTGTGAAAAAGATGGATCCCATACCTATGGTTGTAATGGTATCCATTTCATACTTCCAGCAAGCATCCAATCATTTATTTATTAATCACTTACTGTGTGCATTTTTATACCCAACGGTGTGTAGAAGATCAGACCTGGGCGTTGAATTCCAGCTTTTATACTACATGCCTCTTAATTTTGAGCAAGTTTTTCAAACTCTTGGTTTTATTTGTTCATCTGTAAAAGTTGACACAATCATGATACCCAAAACATGAGGTAATATGTTCTTAGAAGAGAGCATGACATGTGTTAACCTTTCAGAACCGTTATACAGTAGCTAAAATAAGTAATAAGATCTGGGCCCTGCTTTCTCCATGCTTTATCTCAGTGAGAACACCAAAATTGAAAAGAGTTCTTGAAGTTTCAGTAAGATGAGAGAGCAGGATATCCCAGGCACCCTAGACCCTCTCTTTGCACAATGGAGTCACATATTCTTGGCTATTTACCTTCTTTCTGTGGCTTCTGACAATACTGGCCAAAGTGTTCTGTTTAGGAAAAATGCCTACTACAAGGGGAGTAGACTGACATAATCATGGGAATCACCCTCGTCCTCTTTTCCCCCGCCGCCTCCTGCACCACTAAATGCTCTTAAATTCCCTTTATCCTCCTTTCCTCTAGCTGTTTTTCTTGGCCTGCTTAGAAGTTATGTTTTCTAATTGGGTCTCTCATGGAATTGAGTGTTCCTCCATTGTTTATAGTTGCACCCATATGCTTGTCGCAGATACACATGGAGCTATGGATAAGTATGAGTTAGGTCTTGACTGTGCATGCATGTGCACACACACACGCACACACGCCCCCCACACATACACAGACACAGACAGAACATGCCTGTTTCCATTTAATTTTGCTTTTTGGGTGAAATCGTTTACATAAGTAGGACCATAGGTTAAGTGTGTCCATGTTGGATGATTTGGCAAATGAATCTGGTCTGAAAAGCATGTTTGATATCAGAGGGCCTGAACAGCATCATTTTCAGGGGTCAGGCCCTACTGGGTCTGGCTCAGAGTTCTCTGCCAGTTTTGAGGGTGTGGTACGGAGAGTCTGATGTTTGCTTTAATGAATGTGCGAAGTCTCTTAAACAGATTGTCTGCCTAGAAAAACATTTCAGATGCTTCTCAGTCCTGAACTTTGGCTTCTTCAGCCATAACCAAAGAAATATTAGGCTAGTTTAAAACCTTTTCCAATCATTCCATAAAAATTGTGGTTTCCCTCCTCTATCAAATCAGCTAATCTCATTTAACCATGACCACTGCTTAAACGCAATTAAATTATAGTCAGAAAATTCTCTTTCCTTGACAAGAACCTAAAATAAGGTGCACATACCAATGAACGTAGCTCACACAAGGCTGAGGTCTAAGTTTACAAGCTCCACGAGGACAGGGGCTTTGTTCATCTTGTTCCCTGTTATATGCCCAGCCCCTGTAACAGGGTCTTCATTACTGCCTACAGAGTAAGAATTCATAAAGGAAGTTTGATGAATCTTTTCATCTCTGATGTGGATGCTTGGCAACTAGTGGACTTTTCATTAAATATTTGGGTAAATAAATGCTGACCCCTGGAATTCCATCCTCTGATATTCATGAGTCTAGATTGAGACATTGATGATTGTTAAAATGCAGAGGTGACTCACAGAGTCAGTTGGTCTTCATGTCTTCATGAATAAAGGACCTGAGACGGGAGGCAAGAGAGATTGTGCTGAGGGCCTGGCTACCGAGGGAGGTGACAGTAAATGGATGCAATGGTGGGGCAGGTTGGATGCAAATAAGGCTTTTTCCCCTTCACTTCTAAATCTCAGTCAGCCATCAACCAGTCCCTCCTGGCTCTCTCCCACCGGCTGTCCCAGGTTTTTCAGGTTACTCCTCAGCTGCTGGGAGACAGCTCCTTCAGAATCTCAGGCTACTCTCTTTCTGATTCAACATTGAAGGTCCAAGGTGAGTATTTCCTTGGATTCAGCCTTTTGTCACAGCCCCAATGGATCCTACATATAACATTTTTCTTAAAGATGTATTTTATATGACTGTAAAAACAATACTCATTTGAAGATAATTGAGGCTATTTATAAGGTATAAATAGGCAGAATAAAATTATTCATTAACATTTAGTTACAGTTTGTTCTGGCTATTTTTTATGCTTAGGGTTTTTTCTTTTGTGCTATAGAGGTCATATTGTATGAACAATAATATATTTTGATTTTTTACCTAGTAGGATTAATACAGGAATTTTCTCATATCATTAAATGACATTCATTGCAAATGCTATTCCAAAAAATCAGTAACTTTTGTACTTTGCAAATGAACTGAAATTTACTTAGACTTTCTTCTGTAATTTACTTAGACTTTCTTCCATTGCTTGACAGTAATTGATACATAGCAAAATGAAGAGTTTCTCTAGGCATGGAGAGTACAGTATTAGGTCATGTTTGGAACTGCCCAAGCAAGGCTTCTGTTCTCCTGGGGAGAGGTAGTTTTCTAGATCTAATCTGTGTTAACTAGTCATTTGATTAAGATAGATGCTTCACTGAGTACAGATATAGTAAGATGTATACGGGGAAATATGAATATCCCTATTTTGTTTCTTCTGACTTAAATTTTTGAAATGATATAAATAACACTCAGACTAACGGGTTACTAAAGGGAAACAAGTCACAAACACTAATGCAGTTTTTTAACCTTTAAGCCTTAGTTCAAAACAACATAACCATACATTTCAATCTTAATTTGAGTGATTCATGAGTTTGATTTGATAAAATTAGATTAAACTGACTAAGCTGCCATCAGTGCTAGCCACTATTCAAAAGGCTCTGGAAGAATATAAAATAGTGCAGCCACTTTGGAAAACAGTATGACAGTTCCTCAAAAAAGTGAAAATAGGATTACCATATGATCCAGCAGTTCCACTTATTGATCTATCTCCAAAAGAATTGAAAACAGGGACTGGAACAGATATTGTACACTCATGTTCTGAACAGTGTTGTTTGTAATAGCCAAAAGGTGGAAGCAACCCAGGAGTCCACTGATGAATGAATGGATAGACCCATAAAAACTGAAAACAATTGTTTAAGAAAAGAAATGAATAAAGTGATATATGCATATGAAATAAAATATTATCCAGCCTTCAAAAGGAAGAAAATTCTGACACACGCTACAACATGAATGAATTTTGAGGATGTGCTTAATGAAACAAACTAGTCACAAAATACAAATCCTTGATATTTCACTTATATGAGACATTTAGAATAGTCAAATATGTAGAGATGTAAAATAGAATGGCAGATGACAGGGAAGGGGGAAGAGGGAGATGGGTAATTGTTGTTTAATGGGTATAGAGTTTCAGTTTTGCAAGATCAAAATAATTCTGGAGGATTGCAGTGATGGTTGCATGATATGAATGTACTTCATACTGCTCAACTGTATATGCAAAAATGGTTAAGATGGTAAATTTTATTATATGTATACTTTTACCAAAATTTTTATGAAATAGGCTCTGGAAAAACAAAATAAATAATGTAAAAATACATTATCTTAGTGACCTCTTAGGGATGTGTGAGTAGTTAGGTCAAGGAGGCTAGGGGAAAATAGGCTGGTTCATAAATTACAACACAGAGAATAAGTGAAGTGGGTGTAAAATCTACAGAAGATACTTAAAGAAGTTAAGTAAGAGAGAGGCACATGTGAGCAAGTGGGGACTGCGGGTCAGGGATGGTCTCACAAAGGAAGTGGCTAGAGCTTCCACGGAGGGATGCGGGGGATGGACAGGAGAGTCAGCACAGAGGGATGTGATGGTTAATATTGATTGTCAACCTGACTGGATTGAAGGATGCAAAGTATTGTTCCTGAGTGTGTCTGTGAGGGTGTTGCCAAAGGAGATTAACATTTGAGTCAGTGGACTGGGAGAGGCAGACCCACCCTCATTCTGGGTGGGCACCATCTAATCAGCTGCCAGCAGGGCTAGAATAAAGCAGGCAGGAGAAGATGGAAGAGCAGACTGCCTAAGCTGAGTCAATTCTCCTTAGTAAACTCCCTTTCATATATGCATATATCCGATTAGTTCTGGCCCTCTAGAGAACCCTGACTAATACAGGGGAAGAGAGGAAACTGGGAGGAAAAGACGTGGAATGAGCTTAGGGCAAGTTTGGAGTATTAAGGAAATAAAGTTTCGTGGAATAAACAGCTCAAAGATCCTTTCTTCAGCTGTGTCAGTGTTTGGGCCAGCAAGTTTTTTATACTAATGATTTGATGTAAGACTGAGAGTGTCCTAGTCATACATCTGTCAGTCTAAGAAGAGGCAGAGCTGGAGGTTTGGAAGCATTTAGTTCAAAGTGAAAGCAGGTTTGTTTTGTTGGAGAGTCAGTAGATCTGGAAATGAAATCTCACAAATTGTTTGTCAAATTGGATTTGTGGGAACAGATTGAATTAAATATTATTCAATTGAATATAAAACTTAGAGGTACATGATATATTTGTGATACATTAGTGCTATTTTCAAAGGTTACTTATTTTTTTTAAAAAAAACTTTAACCAATGTATACCTACTGAATGACTAAGACTGTGTTAGAAGAGAGGCGAAAGGGCAAGAAAGGAAAATTGAAAGCCAAATTGATCAGAGTTCCTGAGTCAATGGAAATAATAGTTCAGCAGGGGAGAGACATGTGTGGTTATTGTAAGGTAGTATGGGATGGGGCTTGATCATGCTGGGTGGGACTGAAGATCCAGCTAGCCTCAGGACACAAGGATAGAATTTGATGTCAAGGAGATAGAGGAAACTTGGAAAATCTTGCCTCTCAGCCTAGTGGCTTGGGTAGTGAATCCTTCAGGGTCTGGATGAGATAGTAGAGTGGAGTAGCTTAGGTTACTGAAATATTCAATCTAAGAGGTGCAGAAGGAAAGATTAAAGATCCTACAGGGAAGGAGTTTCCAAGCTGCAGATTGTTACCAGCATTCGTTACAAACATAAAGTAGGCCAGAATAGCATGTAATTGAGTAAGAAATATTAGTGTGATATTGAAGACAGTGAAGAGAAGTATAATTTCATCAAACTGTGGTTTCAGTTTTGAGGGCGGAGTCATAGTATAGAGCGTATTTCTTACTGTGAGTCTCAGTGACCAATGTTTGGGAGCAGTGCAGTAGGCATCTGCAGGAAGCAGAGAAAGCAAATTAAGAAGACAATTGAATATGTTACCTTGCATGGACAATGAATAGTATCATAATAGAATGTTCTTCTTTTAATAATAAAGCTTTGATTAAACTTGTTTCAATGTTACTCGAAAGTTTAAGATTAAATATATATATAAATATATACATATATGTACATATATACATATACACACATATATACATATATACGTATGTACACATATATATGAACAAAGAGTTAAAACAAAAATAACAAAACATAACACTGCTTATTAATACATACTAGACATGGAAAAAAGAAGCTATAATGCCTGTGTGTTTATGTGAATGAGTGCATGTGTTTATGTCTGCCCATGAAATACTACTCATCTAAAAGAAGAATTAGATTGTCCTTTACAAGTAGCAACCTGACACTGAATACAGTGGTAAGACAAGTTATATGGACTTGTGACTTGGTCTCATGGCTATATGGGTCTCATTGAGTATGCCTGAGCATCTTCTTAACCAATAATCTTGTTATTTTCTTCAGAATATGGGAATTACATACTTTTTTTTTTTTTTTTTGAGACGGAGTCTCACTCTGTCACCCAGGCTAGAGTGCAGTGGTGAGATCTTGGCACACTGAAGCCTCCATCTCTCAGTTCAAGAGATTCTCCTGCCTCAGCCTCCCAAGTAGCTGGGATTACAGGTGCCCACCACCACACCTGGTTAATTTTTGTATTTTTAGTAGAGATGCGATTTCACCATGTTGGTCTGGCTGGTCTCAAACTCCTGACCTCAGGTGATCTGCCTGCCTCAGCCTTCCAAAGTGCTGGGATTTCAGGGGTGAGCCACTGCGCCTGGCCCATGGAATTACATAATTTTTAGGGAAAAAAAAATTCTACATTGCAGGAAGTTAATTTCAGATCCATGACTGTGATTGCAAGGATTACAAAGGCCATTTCTCCTCTCATTAGAGAAAAAACAAAACAAAAACAACTTAAAATATAGAAGAGAGTTGCTACCAATAATTTTAGGGGTTTTCTTATAAGATCAAAGTGAGGTGGTCTAACAATCAAAATGTCAAAAGATAGCAAGTGTTAGCAAGTATGTGGAGAAAAGAGAACCCTTATACAGTGCTGGTGGGAATGTATATTAGTATGGCCACTCTAGAAAACAGTATGAAAGTTCCTAAAAAATTAAAAATAAAGCAACTATAAGATCCAGCAACCCCTCTTCTAGGTATATATCTTGAGAAAGTAAAATCACTCTCTGGAAGAGATACTTGCACTTCTGTGTTCGCTGCAGCATTAGTCACAATAGACAAGATATAGAAAAAAAATGTTATGTGACGGATGAATGGATAACAAATGTGAGGGGTGTGTGTGTATGTACATATCAATGGAATATTATTCAGCTTTACAAAAGAAGGGACAGAAATTCTGCCATTTGTGACAACATGTGTGAACCTGAGCAACGGTTATAGCATGTGAAATAAGTCAGACACAGAAAGATAAATACTACATGATCTCATATGTGGAATCTAAGAAACAAAACAAAAGGTTGAATTCATAGTAACATAGAGTAGAATGGTGGTTACCAGGGGCAGGAGAGTGGGGGAAAGCAGAGATGTTGGTCAAAGAGTACAAAATTTCAATTATGAGCAAGTTCTAGAGAACTGATGGTGACCAGAGTTAATAATAAGGTATTGTATACTTGAATTTGCCAAGAGAATTACCTGACAGCAGATCTCAAATGTAGTTGGTACACACACTAACATGGCACTGATGTGAGATATGTTAATTAGCTTTCACAATGTATACATACATATCAAAACATCATAGTATACACTTTAAAATATATAATTTTTATTTTTCAACATACCTCAATTAAAAAGAATTAGTTTCTAAATGAAGGTGGTAATATCTAGAAAGGAGTTTTGGCAATTAGCACTATGATACTGATTGTTTTGGAGTCCTGTCTTATGAGTGAATTTCATGAGCCTGTTATCCTGTCTAATTTCCAATAATTTCCAATGCTGGCTTAAAAAAAATACTTCATATGTTTGAGCGTGTGCACCACCAGCTGGGTGGAATTCCTTTTACAAAGGCCCAGCTGAACGGATTGGAGAGGACGCTTTATTTATCTATGATTTCAGCTCCACCTGTTTACCATTTTCTTGTTAAAAGGAATTAGTGACTATTGAGTATATGGCTATGAAGCAATTGAACAAATCTCCACTGCAACTATAATACAAATCCATCTTCAATCCCAGAGCAAATTGTTCTCATCTTGGGAGGGGAAAAAGGTATTTTCTCAGCTAAAAACAAAAATTAACAAATATTTTGCAAAAGGTGAACTCCAGGGTCCCAACCAAATCCTGAACAAATTAGAGTGAAACAGAAACAGCTGTTGAGTAAAATGCACATCCTTAGGGTAGGTTGTGCACTGTCAAGCCAGATTGCTCTGAGTTGGCCCATCCCAGCTTTACCATTTCTCAGCACCTTGGCAAACAAGTGGAAACTGTGGAAAGGGGAGCACATGTTCCAGAAAAACAGCAGAAGCTCCAAGTTTTCTTTGCTTTGGGACCTGAGGGATCTCAAGGTCCTTATTTCTGGTTTTCCCCTGGGAAGTTGCCATGCAAATGAAGAAGATTTCCTTTTGTGACAGGAGAAAGCATGAAGCTGTAAACCCACTAAGCTTCTCAAGGGAAAAAGTGAGCCCCAAAACAGGATTTGGTTCAGTAATCCTGTGACCTCACCTGGGAAGGTTAAACTTTGCACAACACTGAATTAAAAAAAAAAAAAAAAACAAAAAAAAAACAAAACAAAAAACCTTTATTTTATCCAATCACTTTTAAGTCTTGAGATATGGGATAACAAAGAGAGATTGAAATACAAGCTTGGCCATTTTTCAAGTTCCAAATTTGCTTCCACTCCACCTAAAAATATTGTGTTTCAGTTTAAGAAAGGTGTCAAATGGTTCTGAACATCCTACAATATTTTTAAAACGCTAAGGAGTTGTAATTCAGTGCTTGTTTCTGTCTTTCGAATTTATGCTCTATTATGTTTCTTGTTAAATATGTTAGAATGTGCCAGGGGCCCATATGAAAGCACACCTCTCTTCCACCAAGTTCTGAACCAATAAAAAATAAGAACAAAAAAAGTGAAAACGTCAATGCCAGAATATAACCTTTATAATGGATAAAGCAAGTATAGTTCAATGTGGCTTATTTCTTGGGACATGTGGACTTTTTAACACTAAACTAAAATTAGGAAAACTTATGAAGCCCCCTCAGCATGTGGCACCAGCCAATACCACAGACTTTCCTCAGGGGGTGGCTATTATTTTTTGCTATGTGGTCAAGAACAATCAAGAAGATATCCTCTCCATGGAATATAAATCTCCCTCCACAACATATAGTATAATTTATCTTTCAATACGTAGCTAAGTTTCTATTTGTAATGCATACAAAACATCAGAACAGATGAGAAAGAAATAAAAAGATAAAGTCTCTCTCCCATTTCCCCCCACTCTCTTTTCGTTGCACACTCCAGAGGCAACCGCTTTTAAACGACTTCTATTTTTACTTTCTTTGGTTGTTATCATTATAATTTTAAATGACATACTTCTATTTCTACTTCTAAAATTACCAACTTTAAACAATATTTATTGATTCTCTTTCAAAAAGATGAGGAGCTTAGCACACTTAACTAGCTCCTGCCTTGTCTTTCCCCCTATCTTCTAATGTTTATCAGCTATTTTGTTTTTATTTCTTCTGTGAGAGGGAGGCTAGTTAAAAGTAGACTCCAGGACAGGCGTGGTGGTTTGTGCCTATAATCCCAGCACTTTGTGAGGCTGACACAGGTGGATCACTTGATGTCAGGAGTTCAAGACCAGTCTGGCCAACATGGTGAAACACTGTCTCTACTAAAAATACAAAAATTAGCTGGACATCGTGGTGCATACCTATAATCCCAGCTACTTAGGAGGCTGGGACACGAGAATCACTTGAACCCAGTAGGTGGAGGTTGCAGTGAGCTGAGATCATGCCACTATACTTCAGCCTGGTTGACAGAGTGAGACGCTATCTGAAAAAAAAAAAAAAAAAAATGTAGGCTAGGCCCAGTGGCTCATGTCTGTAATCCCAGCACTTCTGGAGGCCAAGGTGGGAGAATCACTTAAGGCCAGGAGTTTGAGACCAGTCTGGACAACATGATGAGACCCCATCCCTACAAAAAGTATAAAAATTAGCCTTGTGTGGTGGCCTGTGCCTGTAGCCCCAGCTGCTTGGGAGGCTAAGGTGAAAGGATCTCTTGAGCCCAGGAGGTAGAAGCTGCAGTGAGCTGTGTTCATGCCACTGCATTCCAGCCTGTGGGACAGAGCAAGGCCCTGTGAAAGAAAAGGAAGGGGAAGGGGAAGGGGAAGGGAGGGAGAAGAAGAGAAAAGAAAAGAATGAAAAAAAGAGAAAAATGTAATTTTTTGTCACTAAAATTTTATCCTGTAAAGCAGGGGTCCTCAAACCCTGGGCCACAGACTGGTATTGGTCCATGGCCTGTTAGGAACAGGCCACACAGCAGAAGGTGATTGGCAGGCTAGGGAACGTTATCCCCTGATCCCCTCCTCCTGTCAGGTCAGCAGAGTCTCATTGGAGCACGACCCTGTTATGAACTGCACATGTGAGGCATCTAGGTTGCACACTCCTTATGAGAATCTAATGCCTGATGATCTGAGGTAGAACAATTTCATCCGAAATTCATCTCCCCCGACATCTGTGGAAAAATTGTCTCCCACGATATTGATCCCTGGGCCAAAAAGGTTGGGGACCACTGCTCTAAAAAATACTCTCCCAAGTGTCACTGTCAATGTTAAATACATTCCCTTAATTTCCTCTAGGTTTCCTTATTATTTATTTTTTGTCATATTCATTTCCTGTATCTCTTGGATTGGGAAGCAATACAGTGCTGCTGTTCAGCTTATAGACTGTGTGTTTGTGACATTTTGCAAGTGGCTTGGACTTGCTATGCCTTACTTTTCTCATCATTAGATAAGGATAACAATCGATCTTCCTCACAGTATTATTATAAGAAGTAAAATAATATACACATAGCACATAGAAAAGTCTCCAGTACACCATATTATTTTGCTTGCTTTTTTTTCCTTTTTTAATTTTGCTAGAGTAGCTTCATGTAGTTATTCACACAGAATATCAGGGCACTAAATGTTCTGTGTATGTACAAAGTGAATTTTTATGTTTTTCTCTTCTTATAATTGAGTGCTTACAAGATTCTGAATTCAAAGATGAAATGTGGAGTTCTGTTTCCCATAATGATAGATTAGCTTGTTGTATACCAACACTCCAACCAGGAACATCTAGAGAAGGCAGAAAAATATCCATGTAGGTACTGGAGAGCTACTAAGGCAGCCAGGACTAGAAGGTCCCAGAACCTTCTAGGTAAATAAGTACACTGAGATGAACCCAAAATTTTGAATTTTTTTTTACTCAAGATATTTGCTGTTCTTTTTTGTTGAGATTTTGACTTCCTTGTAGATTGTGGATATTTTTCCCTGTCCAATGTGTAGTTTGCAAATATTTTCTTTCATTCTGCAAGTTGTCTTTTCTTTTGCGATTTAGAAGCTTTTTTGTTTAATTAAGTCTCATTTGTCTAGTTTTGTTTTGTTGCTTGAGCTTTTGAGGCCTTGGTCATGAATTCTTTGCCTAAACCAGTGTTCGGAAGAGTCTTCCCTAGGTTTTCTTCTAGTATTTTTTATAGTTTTGGGTTTTACATTTAAGTCTTTAATCCATTTTTATATATGATGAGAGATAGGGGTCCAGTTTTATTCTTTTTTGTACATATGGCAATCCAACTTTCCAAACACCGTTTATTTAAAAGGATGTCCTTTAAATAACCTTATTAAAAAGTGGGCAAAGGATATGAATAGACATTTTTTCAAAAGAAGACATACAGATGGCCAAAAAGCATGAAAATTGCTCAACATCAGTAATCATGAGAGAAATGCAAATTAAAACCACAATGAGATATTATCCTACACCAGCCAGAATGGCTATTATTAAAAAGACCAAAAAAACAAAAAACAAAAAACAAAACAAACAAAAAAAAACAGATGTTGGCAAAGATGCAGAGAAAAGGGAATGCTTATACACTGTTGGAAGGAGTGTAAATTAGTACAGCCTCTATGAAGAAACAGTATGGAGATTTCTTAAATAACTAAAAATAAAACAGCCATTCAATTCATTCAATTCAGCAGTCCCACTACTGGGTATCTACCTAAAAGAAAATAAATCATCATATAAAAAGATACCTGCATTTTTATGTTTATTGCAGCACTAGTCACAATTGAAAAGATAAGGAATCAACCTCAGTGTCCATCAATAGATAACTGGGTAAAGAAAATGTGAGATACACTCATACACACACATACACCTGTCTCTTATACACATCTAGATGTGTATAAGAGACAGCCTCAGTGTCCATCAATAGATAACTGGGTAAAGAAAATGTGAGATACACTCATACACACATACACACATATACACATACACACACACACACACATGCACACACACACAATAGAATAATATTCAACCATAAAAAATAATGAAATCATGCTTTCTGTAGAAACATGGATGGAACTGGAAGCCATTATCTTAAGTAAAACAACTTAGAGACAGAAAAACAAATATTGTATGTTCTCGTTCATCAGTGGGAGCTAAATAATGGGCATAAAGTATGGAATGATAGACACTGGAGACACAGAAGGACTGGGGAATGGGAGAGGGTAGATGATGAGAAATTACTTAATAAGTACAATGTATATTATTCAGGTGATAGATACACTAAGAGCCCAGACTTCATCTTCATACATGCAAAATAGTCATGTAACCAAATCACACTTGTACCCCTTAAATTTATACCAAAAAAATGGTATTTGTTGTTCTTGGCATGGGTGAAGAGCCTAAAAAGTTAGGCAGAAAGCAGCAGCTAATTGAGCAGAGCATTTTGGAATCTCATGGTACCAGAGGAGAAAAAAGTTGGATTCATGCTCTACGAAAGAGACAAAGGCCTGGTAAAGTCCTCTTCTTCCGGTTAGAACCCTCAAGGCATACATACCAGAAGCAAAGGCAAACTCAAAATAGATTGGCCCTCATAAAAACTGGAATTGAGCTTTGAATCAGTTCAACCCCAGGCTGGATTATAGTTATCTGTACCTACTCTAAATGCCTGCCAGCAAGCAAATCTACTTCCTCATTGGAGGAAGATAAATCAAATTTTGAAAGATCTTTATATATTTTTCATTCATAATGTCTAATGTTAAATAAAAAGTCATGAAGTATGTCACAAAATAGGACCAAATGACCCAAACCAAGAGAAAATACAGACAATAGAATCCAATCAAGTGGTCCATTTATTATTTGACAGCTATTTTAAAATGACTGTGATTACTATAATCAAAGTAATACATGTCAAGAATAAGAACTTCCCTGGGGGAACTAGGATATATACAATCACCTAATGAAAATGGAAAACCATGAATTTAATATACAGGTTTAGTATCAGATGACCAGATCAGAAGAGAGTTATTGATAAGTAAGAAAGATAAGTTACTATCAAATATCCACACTCTGCACACAGAGAAAAAAAGATGTAAGTTACATAAAACTGCATAAAAGCTACTTGGGTCATGGTGAAAACATCTGACATATCGTACAATGAAGTCCCAGAAGAGGCAAAGAAATTATGGAGGAAACAACATTTGAAGAGATAATGGTCAAGAATTATTCCAAACTCATGAAAGCCATCAAGATGCATTATTCAAGAATAATTGCAAACCCTAAACAGATAAATAAGCTAACAAACACACAAAAATGCAGGCACAGAATAGTAAAACTACTGAAAACAGAAGACAGAAGGAAATCTTAAAGGCAGCCCAAAAAATACATTTTACCTTCAAATGAGCAATAGTAAGACAGTAAGACAAACCGCTAACTTATCAAAAAGAGTGATACAAACTTATCAAAAAGAGTGATACAAAGCACAAAAGAAAATATATGAAAACCTGAAAATCTATATCCAGACAAATAAACTTCAAAAATGAAGACAAAATAAGGACATTTCATAATATAAAGAAAATGTTTATTTACAGTTCCATGCTAAAAGAAATAATTAGAATACAAAAGGTCAGATTATTGATTTAAACCCAAATGTATAAGAAATTAGTTAAATCTGGACTCCGAGATTCCCTTTTCAACTTGCAAAATATGTGCATGTAGCATGAGTGAGAAATTAACCTTTGTTGTTTTAAGCCTGTGCTTTAAGAGGAGTTTTTGAATCGAGTAACTAGCCTGTACTGACTTCCAAACATTGGTGCATGTTTTTTCCCCCTCATTGGATCACTTTTTTTTCCTACTGTTTGTAAGTTATACTCTATGTCTATGCTTTCAGTGATTACTCTCGTTTCTTAACTTGCTTATTAACAAAGTTTCAAACTTTAAATTCTCAAACTTTAAAGTACATTCAAATAATCTGGGGATCTTGTTATAAAGCAGATTCTGATCCAGCAGATCTGGGGTGGGGTCTGAGAATCTGGATTTCTAATAAGCTCCTGAGTGATGTCAAAGCTTTTGGAACACGCTTGGAGTAGCAAGGCATAAATTACTTATATTGTCTTATCCTATCTTCCAACTAATATCTAGCTGTTGTCCCACATTTCAACTGTATTTCCCCACAAATTAAACATGATTACTTTGACATAGTCAGTATTTGTTTGGATTAACTCACTGTTCACAATTTCTTTGCTCACTACTCTTTCCTGCTTCTTCTTTCTTTTAGAATTTCCTTTCGTGGAGACATATTGGTGGTATACTTCATGTTTTGTCCTGCAGAAAAATGTTTTAATTTTATTCTCATTCTTGAAAAAATAATTGCATTGGGCGTAACATTCAGGGCATTGCATTGTCTTCACATGTCCATTTATAGTAATGTGAAATGAGTCATCTGTTTAATTGATATTTATGTGATCTGTTTGTGCTATTTACTGGCTTTAAGGACGACTTTTCTTTGATGCTCATGGCTTCCCTATAATATGTCTTTGTGTGAAGTTTATTTCATATTTATTCTTTTTTGAATTAATTGGGCTTCTTGGATCTGAGAACTGGTATCCTTCGTGGGTCTGGATAATTGTCAAACATAATGTCATTAAATATTGGCTCATTTTCATTCTATTATCTGCTTCTAAAACTATAACTAAATAATTGTTGGCTTTCCCCACCCTCTGCTCTGGCTCTTAATTTCTTTTTCATATTTTCTATCTCTTTGTCTTTCTGGGTCACATTTTTCATATTATCTTTTAAATGTATTTTCTAGGCCACTCAATGCTGTCTACTTTAATCTTCTATTTAACTTCTCCAGTATGCTTTTAATTTTAACTATTATACCTCTTCATTTCTAATATTTTATTTGCTTCTTTAAAAATATCCCTACAATTTAAAAATTACATTTATTTTTTATTTTTTTTTTTTTGCTGCTTTATTTCTTCAAAGTAAATAAAGTTGTATATTCCTTGGTCATGACAATATCTGATACATTCAGTAACCTGACTCTCCTGCATTTCATTCAAGGTGCCTTTTTCTGTGTGTTTTTCTATTTTCCAGTGAGTTGCTCGTTTTCCTTGGAACTTTATCTGTGGGAATTCTTTGAAACCTGGGTTGAATTAGTATTCCTCTAGAAATGATTTGTGTTTGCTTCTGCCAGTTTCCTGGGGGGGCACTGCTGGCCTAGGACCACTTTAAATTAAATTGTCCATTTGAGATTTTTCAGACCTCACAGGTGGCATAAATTTGGATGGCAAACCTGTGAAGGGTCTGTGGTGGTTATAAAATCTCAGGATGGATTTTTTTCCCTCCACTAGTGCCAATGCATACTGTAAAGTTTCCCTGCTCTTCTGTTCTTGGTGGTGAGTTTATTTCTCATTCAACCTTCTACAAAGAGTATAGGCCAGTGGGATTCCAACTTCGTGCATGGGTCTCCTGTTAGACTCCCCACCTGGGGCAAGCCTGGTCATTTTGTCCTGTCCCCTGAATGCTATGCAGTTTTTATGATGCAAAACTCTTGTGTCTTGGATATTGGAACACATTTGTCTTCCTTATTCCTTTCCTTCAGATGCCTAGTTGCTGTGGTGTGAAGGTTTATGTTTCCTCCAGATTCGTATGTTGAAATCCCCAAACTGATGGTATGGTATAAGAAGATGGAGCCTTTCGGGGGTGATTAGGTCATAATGGTGGAGTCCTAATGAATGGGGTTAGTGCCTTTGGAAAGAAACCCCAGAGAGATGCCTCACTCCTTCTTCCATGTGAGATTGTAGTGAAAAGATGGCCATTTAGGAAGAAGGGCTTCACCAGACACCAAATTGACCAGATCCCTTTATCTCAGGCTTCCATCCTCTAGAACAGTGAGAAATACAATTCTGTTGTTTACATGTCATTCAGTATATGGTATTTTGTTACAGAGGTTCAAACAGACTAAGATGCTTTGGAGACCCAAGGAGGCATGTGAGGAAGGTCTATTGTATGGTGAGAACACTTAGATAGCTCCTACCCATTCCCCATCACCCCACACTGCTTTACATTTCTGCTCTAAGATTTTCATGGGAACATTACAAGGTGATGAAATCCATTTCAGTCTGTTCTCAACTAAATTGGATTTCTCAGAAAAATAGGGGCAATGTCTTAAACATAATCTGTTTTGCCGACACCTCCCTGCACAGTTCATAGCTTGTTCTTTCCACGTAGTAGCTTCTTATTACATGTCCAAAAGGACATTTAAAATGATTAACATTTATGCGAACATTTTACTCATCTGTCTGTTAAAATGTGGAAATAAACAGAAATATTGAATTTATCTAACAACTGGTTAGTGCTAGCTTGATCATTTCTGTATTTGGGTACCTACAAACTCCCTGCAGAGAAATCAAATTCAGTTTCACGACTATGTTTCAGAATGTTATACTCCCCAGAATTAAACTTCCCTCTGATTTTCTGTTCTCAGTCATCCACCCAAACCGTAGATGGAATCAAAACTAGATAATCAAGTGGAAGAGGTTGAAGATGTGTGTTCTGAGAACGTTCCCAGAGCATTCCCTGTGATTGAGATCCACAGATATCGTTCATACCCTCATCATGCTGGGAGGGTGGTGGAGGCCCTCCTCAGGGCAGAAGTTGAAGCCCAGAAAAAGGGTTGTGGTCAGTTCCAGCACAATTCTTTATCATGCTGAGGTCAGGCCAGTCAGGTCCTCCATAAGTCATGGGTTAGGCATGTGCTTTGGACCCAGGCCGCCCTCCAGCTGTCTCTGGAAGCCCGCTGGCTGGGCCCTCTGTCACTTTTCTCCAGCAGGCAGTCCACCAGGCCCCTCCTGCGCTGCTCATTCTTCTGCAGCTTGATGTCAGGTCCCGATGGATGGCTTGAACCCTGTGTTGACCCACCATATATCCTGAACTTCTCCCCCTTCCTCTATCCTGACAACGTTTTACCACCACCAAATTTCTCAGGGTGAGCGCCAAAATAATTCTAGATGTAAAGAAACATTTTGGAATCACTGTAGATTTATCTCTGGTGATACTTAAAATTCATGTTATTTCAGAATAAAGGGAGGAAATGGACACTCAGGGGCTGCTTCCACAGTGTTTCTTTTTATTGGCCGTCATCTCCAAAATCTCTGATTTATTGAGAGTCCCTCTACTCATCTATTTCATATCCTTAGGGATGGTGCTGTTCTCTTCTTTCCAGCCTTCCTGGGAGATGATTTTTTCCCCCTACTTTTTATTTCTTGTTAAATCTGGGAAGCTTTTCCTCACTCATTCCAACCCACATTCTTTTCTTCCCGTTCTTCGTTGCTGCATGCTAGCAAAATGGGAAAAGTGTTTCTTCTACCCAGTGAAATGTTCCAGTGGCTTAGAGGACAGACCCCAGTATGGAAATCAATTTTTGGGCAGTTTATTTTCAAGACCCTGGGTCTGTTTGTCACACGACCCCTCCCTTTTTTAAAGAATTCAGCATGATTAAATGGAGTTAGCTAGCCTGGGCTTGGGAGCCCATAATCTAGATTCTGTTCCTTGCTCTGTCATTAAATCAACTGTGTGGTTTAGGTCAGATTATTTATTTAGTTAGTTAGTTTTCTTATCTGTAAAGTGTGTAAATTAGTACCTAACTTGTGTGGAGGTTTTGAGCATTAGAGATGTTATTGAATTTAGACCAGTGCCTTGCAAATAGAAAGGACCCAATAAATGTTAACAATTATTATTATTGTTTATTCATATATTCACTCAAAAAACATTAACTGAGTGATTGAAATTGTGGCAATGGTGATACCTCATGATTACAGTAACTTGGAGGTGCCCCAGGGCCCTGCCTGAAGCACTCATTGCTCTGAAAGGAGGGTGATTTTCTGCTAACATAGTCAAATGCCTTGAAGTTCTGAGCCAAATGACCATGAAGCTTCTCTTGTTTAAAACACCACGACCCCCCAACCCTCAGACCTAGTAAGGAATTCCTATGTCGTTAGTCCCCCTCATGTATTGCTTCTGAGGCTCTTAGGCCAGTGTGTCTGGGAAAGTTTCAGGCTGGAGGCATCAAGGAGTATTAATGTGCAGATGTAGGATCTGTCAAGAATACGAGCTGTGGTGCAACAAAAACCACCTGCGTGGCTTGTGATGTTTTGAAACAGAGTGCCGGAAAGAAGGGGCCCAGGGCCAAGAAAGGAAAACGGAGCTGTGGATTTGTGTGCAGCTTAGAGCAAAGCTCAAGAGCAGGAGGCGGAGGAAACTGCAGTGGTACTGCCACTGCCCCACCCCGCCCCCCGCTGATGTTGGTGTTGCATTTGTATGACTGATGGGCAGTGCGTACACAGGAGAGAATGGGAAAGTTCAGTGTCACCTTTGAAACTCAGAAGATGAGTTATCTCAAGGAGTGACTCCCCCATACCACTTACATCAGAACATAATAAAAAGTTTCCAAACAGTAACACAAAGCCATCCGTGACTCGCCAGGACCTAAGCTGCGTGTCCTTCAGACCTTGGGAACAGTAAATCTGGAAGGCAAGCAGTTAGCCTCCCAATTAGAGAACACTAGTAACGGCCATCTCCCACTACTCTTCTGAGCTTGCCAAAATCACAACAAGGATGCTGCCACAGGTTTGGGAGCAGAGCCACTGAAAACAGGCAGCCTAGTGCCCACCGGTGCCTCCGCTTCCATGGGCTGGAAAACGCGCCGCAGACTGATTGGCTGGGCTGTCCTATTTCCCTCACTGAGAGAGAGCCTTTGCCAAAGCAGGCTTCATGGTTTTACTGATTGCTTTTCAGAGCCATGAGTTAAAACATGGTTTTTCTGTTCCTAATTTATGCCATGAGAGCCTGGACTGTGACTTAATTGGGAGCTCCACGATGGTGGAAAAGCAGCTACTGAGGTCCGCAGTGCTGGCAGAATCCTGGAGCCGGCAATTGCAGTTCAAAGGGCTGCAAAAACATGGTTTGCTGAATGAAGGGTGAGCCTACAAAATAGTTTCCCACCAAGTGACACAGGAATACGTCCAGCAATGTCAGGAGCAGGGAGATATTGTGGACATTATCCAGACCAGCTTTCCCACCTACAGTGCTATCAACGTCCATTCTCCCAACACTCCAGCATTTCCTTCACTTCTCCCCTAACCTGCATGAGGTCCTCCAATGCCCCCAGCTTTCTGTGCACTGCAAGGGCAATCCCATCTGATTTCCTGCACTGGTTGATGAAAACCCATATGGGCAGGAGAGAAGGAGCAGGGTGGGGAGTGTAGACAGCACCTGATGAGAAGGGAGAACTCCACACCTGTGACTGGGGTGAAGAGTTGAAGATAGCACAAACTAGCATTTAGCCAGGATGTAAGTACATTGATGGAGAGATGCATTACAAACTTTTTTTTTGTCTGACGTGAACAATTAGCAACACAGCAGTCTTGAGAAAATGCAAAATTGTACTGCGAAGAAAATTTATCTGTTTGCTTAAGTGGAATATTTGCTTTTGCTAAGAGAGAGATAAACCTGTTTTCTCCCTTGGATGTGCTAATTTTAAATGATATTGATTATATTATTTCATTTGTGTCTCACTACAATTCTGTGGAGTAAGCACGTAAGATTATATCATGTTCATATTTCAAAGGAGTGAATTTTAATGTTCAAACCCATGTACATCAGATTAGCAGAACTGGATTCTGACCCCCTTTTTCTGACTTCAAGCCTTGTGTTCTTTTCATTTGAACTCATATTTATTTTTATTTACTTAGATGCCTACACCCCAGGTGTTGCTAAAATAAAACATAATAAATGCGTATTTTAGACGCAGGAATATTGTGTGTAGTTGCATGTATGCGTATGTTTATTTTTCTTTTTTTAGGGCACATTTAACATTACTTGGTTGCACTCAAGCTATATAAAAGGAGGAGAACTTCTAGCGTCCTTCTTGAGTAAAGAGATATTAAATATATTTGAAAATAATCTACTTGAAAGGAAATAAAAGCATAAAGAACATCTGATTTCTAAGCAATATTTCTTCAAGATGTGCTTTCATTATTTTAGGATAAGGAGAATAACAAGCTAAAGTAAGAATGATCTCAAATTATTGTAATCTGTTCTTGAGAGCTGTGTGCTGTGGAATGACTACTGGATTAAGAGATACGTTTTTGTTTGGCTCTCACTAGCTATGTGGCCAAAACGAACTGGCCAAATATTTGTCTGTCTCAAAGGTTCAGTTTCCTCACCTTCAAAATGAAGAGATGGACTTAAAGATTGTTAATGAATTGCTGTGAACCTCTCTAAGATTCCTAAACCAAGAAAGTACTTAAAATACTGAGTTGCAGCTTCAGTTCAATAGGCATTTATTGAGAACCTACTTCCTCTGCATGTTTCAGGCAGCATGTTACGCTCTGGAGTTGCAGGGATAAAAACCTATCTCTTTCTCTGGTTGAGGGGATTGAATTTTAACCCACCATCTGTGTTTCTGTGCCATTTACCTGTGTTAGGATAGCCTAGGTTATACCCAGTGACAACACCCAAATCTTGACAGCTTATCACAAGAAAGTTTGTGTTGACTCCACACAGTTCACAAAAGATCCAGATGAATCTACAGAACCTATCTTCCATGTGGCAATTCCATGATTCTGAGTATTCCCATCTACATTCTTAATAGGAGACTTCCACACTTGCAGAAACAGGGAAAGCAAGTCCATTGATATTTCATGTTTTCTCTTCTGAGCTTTGTTCTGGAAGCAACATATGTCAATATTCACAGTCCCTTGGCCACTGTCACATGATTCCACTTAATTGGAAAGATATCTTGAAAATGAAGTCTATCTTCTATCCAGAAATAAGAAGACAAATTGAAATTTGTGATCACTAGTAAGGCCTACCACACTGTTTCTATATGAGAGTCACAGGGAGAGGCTGTAGGCAACCACAAACACTAGCAGAGTAAGAACCAAAAGAAGAACACACAGTTGGAATTGGAACAGTTTATGAATTCATGTGGGCTGAGATGGTCAGGGAGGCAAAGCTAAGCTGGACTTTGAAACATGAGGAGGGGTTGGAAAGAGAAAGGAGAGTTCCAGATAGGACAAGACACAGAGTTTGGTTTCAGAGAAAAGAACAAATCAGGTGAGTAATCTTCAGGTCCACTCAGATTAATGACTCAGCACTGACTGCATTTTTTACTAGTGCTAAATTATGTAAAAGAAATCAAGAAATGAAAGTAGGTCAGGAGACAGCAAAAATCACATGTGGAGATGTATCCATACAAGACTTCAGTGGACATGGATTGCCTGGGAAAGCTCTGATGAACCATCTTTAGGGTATTGATAGCTTCCTCTTTTTTTTTTTTTTTTTTTTTTTTGAGATGGGGTTTTCCTCTGTGACTTAGGCTGGCATGCAGTGGCCTGCGATCACTAAACTCACTGCAGCTTCAAACACCTGGTCTCAAGGAATCCTCCCACCTCAGCTTCTCAAAGTGTGCTGGAATTACAGGCATTACGCACCATGCCTGGCCTATTGATGCCTTCTTGAAGGGTGTTTCCAGTAAGCCATAAGGATGCCAAGTATGCCAATCAACCTATTTGGCCAACTCTTAAAGAATCTGGTTTTTTTTTTTTTTTTTTAAATTTTGAGTCAGGGTTATTGGAGTATAATTTACATTCAATAAAATTTACCCCTTTTATAAGTAAAGGCCTGTGGTTTTTAATAAAATGCATGCAATCATGTGACCACCAGATTGTTGAAGATAGTGAATATTTCTATCACTTAAAAAAGTTCCCTTACCCTTCTTTGCAGTTAATAAACTTTTTTCACACCCAGCCTTGGCTACCCACTGTTCTATATCCATATATTTTGCCTCTTCTACAATCTCATACAAAGGGAATCATACAGTATGCAGATTTTTGAATGTGGCTTCTTTCATTTGGAATAATGCATTTCTGGTTCATCCGTATTGTCACATGCGTCAGTAATTCACTTCATTTTATTGCTGAATACTATTCCATTGAATGGATGTTCCAATGTGTTTATCCATTCACCAGATGAAAGACATTTGGGTTGTTTCCAGCTTTTGGCAATTATGAATAAAGCTGCAATAAACTTTTCCATCCAGATTTTTATGTGAGTATATATTTTCATTTCTCTTGGGTAAATACCTAGGAGTGGGATTGCTGGGTCAAATGGCAAGTGTATGTTTAACTTTCTTATTGCCAGACTGAATTCCAGAGTGATACAGCTTTACTTTTAATTCCAGCTGCTGCTTGCTCTTATGATGCACTGAGGAAGTTTTTAAAGGTAATGGTATCTAATCCTCATATATTCACAAATTTCACAGTTTACCGAGTACCTTCTATGCATTGTTTCATGTGATTCTTGTAGCATCAGAATGGGAATGATGCCAGATTCAGAGTCAAATGACCTGGACTAGGCTATTCCAACCTTATATAAATACTTTAACTTTTCAGGGCCTCAATTTCTTTATTTGAATAATGGAAATGATACTCATAAGTCCATTATGGGAAACATTATGATCAAAAACTTAGATTGTAATGCCAGTCTTGTGTTTGACTTCTAGCTCTGCCACTTACTGTCTGTTATGTCAGGCAAGTTGTTTAATGTATCTGTGCTTCATATAAAATGAGAATGACAATAATTATTTACTGAATTATCATAACAATTAAATGAGATATGTGTTAAGCACTTAAAAGAGTAACCCCTGTGGGATAAATGCTTCATAAATGACTGCTATTGTTATTATTGACAGTATTATTGCTGTAGAGATGGCATGCCTGAGAGCATCCTGCAGATTGAAAAGTACTGTATGAAAGCAAACCAGCCAGGCGCGGTGGCTCACACCTGTAATCCCAGCACTTTGGGAGGTCGAGGTAGGCGAACCACCTAAGATCAGGGGTTTGAGACCAGTCTCACCTACATGGTGAAACCCCATCTCTACTAAACATACAAAAATTAGCCAGGTATGGTGGCACATACCTGTAATCCCAGCTACTCAGGAGGCTGAAGCAAGACGGGAGGCGGAGGTTGCAGTGAACCAGGGTCACACCACTGCACTTCAGCCTAGGCGACAAAGTGAGACTTCGTGTCAAAGAAAAAAAAATAAAGTAAAATAAAGAAAAATCATCTGGCACATTAGGATTCAATATATACAGTATTAGTGACACTGTCAGTCATGATACTTCTAAATATACTTGAACTCTATTTCCAGAACTCTATCTGGCTCATAGTATCACCTTTTTAGAATCTTTCAAGGGGTGGCTGAGAATGGTGGTATTTGCTTATAGTCCCAGCTACTTGGAGGCTGACTAGGAAGATGGCTGAAGCCTAACAGTTTGAGACCAGTCTCGACAACATAGCAAAACCCTGTCTCAAAACAAAGAAACAAACGTGCGCGCGCGCGCACACACACACACCCAAAGGGGAAAAAAAAAGGTCGGCGGGGGTGTGTGGAACTTTTAAAATAATTTCTCCTGTGACTAGAGCCTGCAAAGCTATAATACCATGCCCTTGTTTTTCATCATTCTTTACTTTCTGATATCACATTCATTAAGATAGAATATCATGGCCATGAAGGAAGAGAACTCAGCATTAAGGTCATAACTCATCTAAAAACACGTTGTCTAGGGATCACCTGGGCTAAGGCATTTGGCGGGAGGGAGCATTATTGGAGCCCTTTTCTTCAGGATGATTGTCCTGCTCATGATGTCACCAAGACCGTACTTGGAGTGTATCATTATAGTTATCAAGGCCAGTTCCCTAACCTGGAGGATCCTTAGGGGATTGAATTGAGGTATATGGATTTTTGTTATGTGCTTGTTAAGTGGCTCTAAATGTGCACACACATTCAGTGCTGAAGGATGATTTGGACTTGCCAGCCTGTTGCTGCCTAATTAAAATAACTGGGCACATGTTGTTCACATCGTTAGATGAAACTTGGTCACACATCTTCTATGGATTTGTTTATTTTTACATTTTATTTGAAGTAACTTCAACCTAGCAGAAAATTTGCAAAACTATTACTGAAAACTTCTGTATATAATTTACCAAGATTCATCAGTTTTTAACATTTCACCATATTTGCTTTATTACAACCTTTCAATACATGTGTGTACATGTGTGCACACTCATGCATGTGCATATTGTAATTTTTCTGAACTGTTTGAGAATAGTTTACATATATCATACTCCTTTACCTTTTAAGATCTTCATATGTGTTTTCTTAAAGTTACAAACTTATGTAACCACTGTACAATTACCAACTTTAAGAAATGTAACAATAATACATTTTTTATTGCATCTGCATTGCATATTCCATTTTGTCAATTGCACCAATCATGCCCTTAATATCCTTTTTCCCTCCATTACTATATTTCTGTCATCCTTCTTCCACAGTGAGAGTCTTGGCTCGCAATGACATCAACACATTTACTCAATTCTACAATAGAAAAATTAGTTTTAGAATTGCTGAACCCAAATGACTATATATTAAAAACATACTTGGGAGTTTGAGATTTGGTTTATTTCAATTTCCTAGACTGAAGTAATATATTAATAATACTATGTTCTATAGTTGCTTGCATCCATTTAATTTTTTCTTCAATATGATTATTTTCTTTTTCTTTTTTTAAAATTTTACCTTTACTTTCGGGATACAAGTGCAGAATGTGTAGGTTTGTTACATAGGTATACATGCGCCATGCATGGTGGTTTGCTGCACCTATCAACCCGTCATCTAGGTTTTAAGCCCTGCATGCATTAGCTATTTGTCCTAATGCTGTCCCTCCCCTCTCACCCCACCTCCGATTTTGCAAAGAATCACACAAAAAGAAGGAGTCATTTGCTTTCAACCCGGTGTGTATTGTTCCCCCACCATGTCCATGTGTTCTCATTGTTCAGCTTCTACTTATGAGTGAGAACATTATTTTCTTCATTTCAAATACAATTGGATTTGTTTCTTTTGCATTTAGTTTGAGGTTTTCCCTACCATCTTTGTTAATTTTATTGTTTGCTGTATGGAATACTACTATGCTTCCCAAAGCCCATACTACAAAATTATACACTCAGAGGAGTGTCACTCCTTCATTCCTGCTCCTCCTCTATCTAGGTGATGAGTTTTGTTTGTTTTAACCCTTCTCATGTTTGTGTTAAAAAATTAGATTTATGTGTATTTTCATATTCCCTTTCCTTTTCACCTAACTGGTGACATATATCGCCCTTTCACTATTTCTTTATGAAGACTCAATATAATAATACATTGTTGGACCCTGCCTTCTGCCTTGTTCTTGCTGTGGGTTTATAACACCTTCATATTGTGGCTTATGTAGAGAAAAGATACCTCTGAAGCTTTTTTCCTGCACTCCAAGGCTTAACATAGAATTGGCCTCTCATAACCATTTTGGATAGATGTTTCATTGATCTGATTATTGAATGGAACAAAAGGACAGCACTGAGCTATAACAGCACATACTGGACTGTGTCCACCGTGACTCTGAAGTTGAAACCCTGCAGTCTTGCATGAAAGACTGGGCTCCTTCTGTTATTCACACATCTAGATCTTACACAGCTGCTACTCGGAAATACTTGATCTTCATTCTAACATGTTTTCCAAACCTTTAAGAATTTGAAATTCCATTTTAGTTGTCCAGAATTCTCTTTCCACCTTTCATGCCTGGTCAACATTTAACCATCTGGTTAAAGGAGAGTGATTTGTCTAACTTACTTGTTAGATAGCTCTCATTGAACTACTCTGGCAAACTTAGTATTTCTATAACGACACTTTAGAAACATCTCAACTGTAGCCCTTTTTGGCCTGTATTGGAATAATTGGTTTACGTTCAGTCCCATAGCCTCCCCCATGAGATTTTGAGTTCCCTCAGTGTCAGGACCCTTCTTTATCTCCAGTGATTAACACAGTTACTGCTTAACATTTTTTTGAATAATGTAATAAATTGATAAGACCTTTCCCTACTTTGAACTTTGAATCTTAGTTTATTTTATATGCCTAAAAAAGGGTCTACTTGAGATTCTCTCTACAGTATCCATTTCAAACTCTAACAGTTTGAAATCTAGAAGATGAGATATCTCTCTATTTCATATTCTAACATTCTATATATACACAGATATTTATTGTTTATTTGTTTCTAGTTTATTATATATCTAGTTTAAGTATATATATGTGTGTGTACATATGTATTTCTCCTTGACTAGATTCATCACTGACAGGAAGGGGGCGCCATTTAACAGCCTGTGGAGAAAGAAAGTTTTTGTAACTTCTTTTGTAGAAAGAGATGGTTATTATTATCCTAGCTGAAATTGAAGTATATTTTATTCTCCTCTCTGAAACGTCAATTTACTTAACATTTGACATTGGAATTGATAAAAAAAAAAAAAAGCCAAGGATACCTCATCTAAGCTCCTTTGCAAAGTATGCACAGCAGCGATTATTCTCCTTCTAAATTTCATGTGAGTTTGCAAAAGGTAACAAAGAGTAGTTGATAAGTCTTGATGTAACAAAAATGTATTAATATATATCATATATATGACCATGGGTGGATGCGTGTGTGCATTACAGTGTAACATGTGGAATTGGGGAGGGTTACTTTTGAGCAAAAACTGACACCAAAGTGTACTTACAATGCCTGTGTCTACCAGGATAAGCAGAAAAAGCATTTCTGTCTGTCTGTTGTATCACTAACAGATGCTTTGTATTAAGATGGTGTCCACATTTCAAGACTTTTAGCACCTGAAACATTTCAGAACCCAGACCATGTGGTGGTGGTCCCTTAGAATTCTACGTAATCTCTGAGGTCTAAGCAATCAGACTCAGGACCAGGCTGTCTTATTTAAAGGGGAGACATCTTGGTAAAAGCCTCTTGAAGCTGCCTGTTCCTACTTTCTGGATACCTGAGTTGCTTTGGTCTGAGTTGCCCCAATTGCCTGGGCCCAGCCCCACACGGCACAAATAGATTTGTTATTTTAAGAGGCAACCTGAAGCCACTCTCTCGTGCAGTTACATAAATAAGACCAGGTCTGGCTTGGAAAGGGTGTAAATCTCTGGCCAAAATGAGAGAAGAGGGAGTCATTTGCTTTCAACCACAGTTAACGTGCTGACTGAGTTTCCAAATAAACTTTTATCTCTTAAGACTGATTGCTAGTGATGGTTATAAAAATGAGTGTGAGAATGTAGCCAAGGAAGTGACCACACCTTTCCAGATTCTTCCCTAGCTCTGCCTTCAGTCGTTATTTTCCTATAAACCAAGAAGAGGTAGCTCTGATTCCTAGGTGTAACTCAGCTCTCTTGTAGATGGAAAAGAGGAGTATTCCCCATCTTACAGCTTCTCTCATACCCCCTCTTTTCTGCCAATTACAGTAGACAAAGGTGAACAGGAGAGATGAGTAAGGACACAGATCTTAAGCCAGTCGTTTCTTTCTGCATTCAGTGTGCTAAATCGTCCTGCCTTTGCCTTCTTGTGCTGCACAGAAAAAAAACCTTCAAGCAGCCAAAGGAAAATGCCTCATCTTTGAGTGAAATTCTTGTAGGTATTGCAAAAGGAGTTAGAGGGACTTATCCCGTCTGCACATTTCTACAACATTGTGCAAGTTAAAAAACATTGCTTGTAGATTGTAGTCGACAGTGTTCTTAGAAAAGTAACAACCGTAGCATTTCTTTGAGGTCCTACATTCATTTAGCTTTCTGGTTTCTTCTCCCTTGATTTAGAATTTTATTTTTCCAGAGAACAATTTTTTTTATGCTGCCAATGCACACAATGCGAAATAGCAAAAATTTGATTTTTCTCCCACAGTTAAACTATACTTTTCTACATTAGGTTAGATATTTGTGGTAAAGAGCAATAATTATGAATTATTGTTTTCTCTCACTTTTTGGAATCTGCACATCTTAAAATAGTTTTAAGTACTTTTAAGGAATTTGCTTCATTTTGTTTTGGATGACGTTTATTTTTTTCCTCCCTCTGAAACAAATATATTTTTCTTTCCTTCTTTTATCCCCCCTCTTTCGTAATTCATATTACCAATGAAAGCCCTTTTGAACAAACAAATGAAAATCCTGTAATAACTGAAACAGAAGCAGCCAAATATGATGTTCTGGTAAATATTTATAAATATGAGATGCAGACTTTCTTCTGATACCCTCAAATGCTGGTCACCTTAGGGCACTGAAAAGAATTATGACTCAATAAACTGCATGCTGACATATAACTAAATAAGTAAATAACTGGACTGAAGGCCAACTGCTGCTTAACAGCTTCCCAAGTTACGTACACACTTTCAAACAAGCATGAAATGTAGGTCTCTGGACATCGCTTAAAAGAACCACAAATAAACAGAGTGTGATCCCACACTCCTATTCCTTCCGGACAGCTAGAAAGCTTGGCTGGGAATTGGGGTGATTTTTGTTGCTCTTCTGTCCCGTGCACTGTAAACACAAACACTGCTCAGAGCACCAGGGTCGTGCTGCTGCCGACAGAGCCACTGAGCCTGGAAAAGTGAGGAGGCAAAGAGCCTGTGACCTTTGGCCCATCACCTCACCTCCGATTTTGCAAAGAATCACACTCCAGACTTGGATACTTCGATTGTAACATCTGGGCTAAGTCAGCAGAAGGGACAGAGAGTCTGATTTGCCAATTCTCAAGTGTGGCTCTCTTTTTTCACATGCAAGATATATGTGAAGCTCAAGCTCTGCAGTTTGGGGTCAAACAGATGCCAAAATAATAGAACGTTTTCATGGAATACGTTCCTATTACATTAAGCACAAAGTTGAAGCTGAAAGGCTCGTTAGACGTTATCTATTGTGAATATTTATTTCTACATATAGGAAACTGAGGTAAAGAACAGAGTTCAGAATAGAGCTCAAATGCCCTCATTCTTGGACCACTGCCATCCTCGGACATTTAACTGTCTCTATCAGTTACCTGTAGCTACATAGCAAACCATTCCAAAAGTAATGTCAAACAGCAAAGATTTATTATTTGTCACAATTCTATGTTCCCTTAGGCTCACTCAAACAATTAACATTCACCAGGCCAGTTGGCTGGAGGCTGGACTCAACGGCATGGCTGAGACGGCTGGGCTCTTTCTCTCTACTTGGTCTTTCACCCCAGACTTCTTCACAGCTTGAGGATTCATGGAAAGAGATCCAAGAGTTCAAGCCCTGGTGGGTGGGCTTTTAAAAAATACCCACTTACTGTCTTTGCTGGCGTCCACTGTCCAAAGCAAATAACTTAGCCCAACTCGAAATGAAGTGGAAGAGGAATGCTCAAGAGTGTGGGTCAGTCAGGAGAAGCCTGACCAATTGTGAGATGGTTACTGCAACAATCTTTTGTACTACTTATGACAATCCTCCCCCAAGCGTTCTATATAATAATGGTATCCTGCAAGATAGTAAAAGGCCTTCCTAGCAAAAAGAATCTCCCTAGTCAAGTTTATAAGAGTTTCTCAAAGAAGAAGGAAGTGAAAATGGCATTTGACTGAGATTTTCTTTTCCTTGTGAAACAGCTATTAACATCATGGAAAACACTTTTGAAAAGACAAGCCTCGTGCATTAGTACCTAACAAGGTATTAGTACTACTACTAATGCCTTATTAAGTAGGCAAGACCTTTGCAAAATCCCTGAAGATCTTCTGGTTTTCAGATTCATGTCTTTTCATTTTTTGCTGGATCATCTTTTTTTTTTTTTTTTTTTTGTGTCTTGCTCTCTCACCCAGGCTGGAGTGTGATGGTGTAATCTCAGCTCACTGCAACTTCCACCTCCTGGGTTCAAGTGATTCTCATGCCTCAGCCTCCTGAGTAGCTGGGATTTACAGGCACCTGCCACCATGCCCAACCAATTTTTGTATTTTTATTAGAGACCGGGTTTCACCACGTTGGCCAGGCTGGTCTCAAACTCCTTACTTCAAGCGACCCGTCTGCCTCGGCCTCTCAAAATGCTGGGATTACAGGTATGAGCCACTATACCCAGCCGGGATCATCTTGTAAGTCATAAATTTCAGTCTACTGCAACTGGCTCTTCTGTTTATATTGTCTGTTTATGCTGTTTGTTACAAGCTATCAACGTGAACTTTCCGTCTGGCCCAGAGCAGTAGGTTGGTAACAAAGCATTGGTAGGGTGTAACTGGCATGGATAAAGGCAAGTCCCAAGAGTCTACTTCATTTTTCTGAGTCTTAGCTTTCCATTTGCTAAAAATT
Organism: Mandrillus leucophaeus; assembly: GCF_000951045.1. NCBI lineage: Eukaryota > Metazoa > Chordata > Mammalia > Primates > Cercopithecidae > Mandrillus > Mandrillus leucophaeus. The sequence continues at coordinate 2,411,480 of NW_012100543.1, read as the reverse complement.
GGAAAATCACAGTAGCCTTATAGATAGTTATGATGATAAAATATACAAATATATTTGGAAATATTTTGTGATCTCTAGGTATTACACAACCATTATCCAGCTCCAGTTAAATGTTAATATATTTGTTATAATCAGGGTTCGATTGCTTTTTAAGTATAGAATAGACCTCCAAAGTGCCCAGCTAATGCCAAGAATCAGTGAAATTCTAAAAATGCTAATGCGATCATGTTACTGCCATTTTAAAACCTCTCCAGTGGTTTTTACCACTAAAATTAGCTTTTAAGGGCTTGTGTGATTGATGCCTGCTCAGATCTTCAGCCTTCACAGCTCACAAGTCAACCCTGACCATCCCTTTTTCCTTGTTTGCTTCAGCAGAATGGTCTTTTATTTCCTAAATACTGTCTGTGGCTGTGGTCATTTGCACAGACAATTTTCTTCTTCCATGCTCAGACCACTCTTTTTCCATGACAAGTAGCATCCCCCGTCCCCATCCTTTCTACCTCCTCCCACTATAAGTCCAGGTTAGGTGCTGACCTCTTCCACTGAGCATCCAGACCATCGTGTTTTCCTCCATTTGAACATTAAACCAGTAGGCTCATTGCTTGATTTCTTGTCTCTATTTCAAATGCTATTGAATTAAGTAGGTATTCATTAAACACATTAAACACTTTCTGATTGAATGGATTATGTATTATTTAATACATCCATGAAGAAATCAGAGCCCTGGATAGTATTTTGTGTAGCCTTGGAATAGAAGAGTGTGGTGAAGCCTCCATGAAACCCTATGGAGTGGATTAAAGTTATATATATAATATATATATATTACATAATTAATGTATTATATATAAAAATAATGTTTTTCTTTAAGAAAAGAAAGTAAAATGAATGTCTTTATAGTCAAGAAAGGTTGGGTTTTTCATGATCACCCTTTCATGGCATATCTCCTAGAGAAAAGGAACTTCCTGTAAAACTCAAGATTTGAATTCTGCATATAGTGGGATGGTGGTGAGTGAGGGGGAGTTCAGAGATAGAAGCCGGTTGGAGAATTGTTTGGTTGGTTGTGGGAAATCCAACTTCAGACTATGAAATTGGGCCAACCTAACCCTTGTTGTGAAATGAGATGTGATTCTGAGAGGGAATCTAGATTTAGACAAGGATAGTTATTCTATAATCAGGGTTGCGTATGAGTGTGTTGTGTGTGTGTGTGTGTGCATATGTGATGAACACGGGGCAGGTTTTGGGTAGATCTGTGGTACAAAAGTGTACATGTTTAGTTTGTCCAGAAACAGAAGAAGTCAGGTACAGAAATAGGCATATTCAGTCAATTAAATTTCATTGATTAGCACAAGTCCTCTGTTTTCTTTGATAAAATAAAATATTTTTGATTAGATATTAGCACAGGTCTTTGCTATTATTGTTTTAAAACTTTTTCACTTCCTCCTGCTTCTCTCTCTGTGTGTCTGTGTGTGTGTGCGCGCGCGTGTGTGTGTATTAGAGGTTTTCTGGAAGTAAATATTCAGAAAAGTTTTAAAATTGTAATAATGACAGAAAACCTCCTAATGGTATGGTTGCTAAAATTAAGATCATTCTAATTTAATTTTATTTTAAGTTCCGGGGTACCTGTGCAGGATACACAGGTTTGTTACATAGGTAAACATGTGCCATAGTGGTTGGCTGCACCCATTGGCCCATCACCTAACTATTAAACCTTGCATGCATTAGCTATTTTTAAGTCAGGATAATTTTTACATTAAATTTAAGTGTCCACCAATGTTTTTAAAGTTTTTTGTCCACTGAATTTTAGATTAGAACATGCTGCTTTGCATATACCTAAAATAATTTTATGCGACATTAGAGTTCATATTAGAAAACATATTGATCAATAGTGACTATCTTAGTCTGATCCTGCTGCTAAAACAAAATATCTTCGATTGGGTAATTTATAAACAACAGAAATTTATTTCTCACAGTTCTGGAGACTGCCGAGTCCAAGATCAAGACAGTGGCAGATGTGGTGTCTGGGGAGGGTTCACTCTTTGCTTCATAAATGGCAGCTCTTGCTGCATTCTCCACATGGCAGATGAGGAAAGAAAGAACAAACAGATTTTCTTATGCCCTCTTACAAGTGCACTAATTCCACTCACGAGGGCCAAGCCTTCATGACCTAATCACCTCCTAAAGGCCCTGTCTCTTAATATTATGGCGTTGGGGATTCAGTATCAGCATGAATTTTGGAGGAATACAAACATTCAAAACATAGCAGTGATGTTTAACACATTAAACATCCAGTGAAGTTTGTGTCTCTGTTTTCAACCTTCGTGTTCAATCATCACAGTACTACATCCCTATAGAAAGGGGCTTCCTTGAGTAAAGACAGAAAGCTATGCTGCACCATTTCCATATGGCAAGGGGAGACAATGAGGTCCTATCATGGAAAAGGATCTATGGAAACGCTGGGGAGGGGATGGAGCTTGGTTTTGAACACTCTGGTTTTTTTTAGGCTTGAGCAGTTTAATATGAACACATATCATCATGTGAACACATTTTTGGAAGAAACTGTTTCCAAAGTGCCTACTCAGGGGACTTTGTCTAGCCTGATATACAAAGTACTCCAGAATCTGGCACCACCAGCACTGACCTCACCTGAGAGACAGCACAGCAGGGTGGTTAGGAGTTTGGTCTCTGGTACATGGAAGAGGTCTTTTTGGATCTCAAGTTTGTTATTTATTAGTGTAGCAACATGGGCAATGTACTTAATTTCTCTTGCCCCACATTTCTTCATCTTTAAAAATATGTATAATAGGGCCAGTCACAGTGGATCACACCTGTACTCCCAACGATTTGGGAGGTGGGTAGATCACCTGAAGTTAGGCGTTTGAGACCAGCCTGGCAAACAGCGAAATGCTGTCTCTACTATATATATATCTATATATCTATATCTGTATCTATATATGGATAGATATGTAAAATGAGCAGGGCATGGTGGCATGCACCTGTAGTCCCAGCTACTCAGGAGTCTGAGAACCACTTGAACCTGCTAAGCGAAAGTTGCAGTGAGCTGAGATCATGCCATTACACTCCAGCCTGGGCAACCGGGCAAGACTTCCTGTAAAAAAATATGTGTACAATAGCAATAATTATTGTTTGCTGCCTTGTCATGAGGATCAAATAGGGAAATGAATATATGCCTGGCATTTAAAAAATGTTCAATCAGTGTTGGCCATTATATTTAGTTCAAGCTTTAGTTTTATAATATAGTTTATGGTTTTTAATTTATTTTGTTTTCTTTTTAAAGTAATATATGTACATGGTTCAAAAAGTCAAATAGTTCTACAAATTTGTCTTGAAAAGTAGTAGATTTTTGCCCATTTTCCTCTCCACCTCATTACTATATCTCTCCAGAGGAAATCACTTGCTATTCATTTAACTTATACTTTTGGTATTTACCTCACTGTCTCTAAATCAGAGCTTCTCAAACAGTAAGGAACAGATAGGCTACAGGTGTGGGGAGATATTGATGTCTTCTTCCGTTGGTGTGGTCAGGTGGAACAAGGTGGTATGAGTTCCCATCTGGTTGCCTCTGGTCTCAATCAGCCTTTTGCATTTATTCCTGTGTGCCTTATAAATATTTATGTGTGTGTATGCCATGTCTTGAACAAGGCTAAGAAGAATTGATAAATACAGTGCTACTTACAGATTTTTTAGTTTAGGCATTATCCATTGACCTCACACATGTGTCTGCATGTGTACACACCCATACAAACACTTCTCATTTCTTCTGCCCCTCCAATATAGTATCATAATTTTGATTATATACATTTTCAGTGTTGCCTGTATTATAACTAGGTAAATCATAAACTATGTAGTAAATGATAGTTTTTCTTTTCTGAACAATTTTCCTTTCCTCTGGAATGAATACTTGATTTTTTTCTTTCTTTCGTTTTCTCTATACATGTCACTAATCCAGCCCAAATTTTTCCTGAACTATCAAAATCCTCAGGTGTTCTTTTAATTTTATATCCCAGAAGAAATCTTATCAAAATTCCTAACATATGCTCCTAATGGATCTGTCTTCTCTGCTTCATGCACAGCTATTGCCCTACAATCGCCTTTGTTACCTTAGGGACTTCCTTTCTATTTCCCGTGTTAGAGTCCCCCTTGTTTTAACCGTGTCTTCTGTCTTGATCATCTCCTTGTTTTGCTAGAGCACATCACTCAGTAGTTTCACAAGAAAGGACTAATGAAAAGTAACATTTTTTAGACGATGGCATGCCTTAAAATGTCTTCGTTCTAGTAACAGTCAATTGAAAGTTTGGTAGTTTGGTTGGGTATAGAATTTTATATCCCAGCTCATTTTCTCCCAGAATTTGAAGACTTTGATGCATTGTCTTATATCTTCTAGCTCTGTTATTGTGAAGTCCAACCCTATTTTTGATACCTCATCCTTTGTATGTAACTATTTATTTCTCTTTTTGTAGATACATGTATGATCTTCTCTGAAATTTCATGATGCACTATCTTGGTATAATTCTGTTTACATTCACTGTGCCAGATACTTGGCAACTGATGTGCTTCAATTCTGAATATATTTTAATGTAGTTTTCCACTATGATTTCTTCCTTCTTCTTTTTAAATCAGTGCTGTCTTCCTGAAACTCCTATTATTTGGATATTAAAAATACCTAACTGATTTTAAGTTTTCTTTGTGTTCTCTCCTCTTTTTCATTGCCTAGATATTTGGTCCTGCTTTTTGGGGGAACTTCCCCAATTTTACATTGCAACCCTCTTTCCACTGGAGTTTTTATTTCTTCTCTCATATCCATTTCCAAGACTCTTTTTAAAATTGTCAGATTAATTGTTTTTGTAAAGGGCTTCGGTTCTTATTTTATGAATGTTGTGTATTAATAACTTTGACTTCTTTCTTGCATTTTCCCCTATTATATCTAAGTGGCTTTTTGTCCTTTTTATTTGCATTTAGGTCTATATTTTTCATGTTAGCATTTATTTGAATGATCCGGTAATTTTTTAGAGTGATACCCTTAAAGGCTGATGTGAAATTCTGTGTACTGTGGTAGAACTTGTCAGCCACAGTCTTCAACGTAGAGAGACAATTTTGATGGGCTCCTTTGTGGAGGAAGCCTCAATGCTGGACCCTTAGTATCTGCCCACTTGGACTGTTCATTGCAAGTATAGTGTATGTGCTGCTGAAGTGAAAGCCAGCTGGGCCATTCAGATTCCAGTCTTTTCCTTGCAGGATATTGGTTTAATTTTCAGTGTTTTAGAGACCTAGCAGTGATTATACTAGGACTGGGGTATTAGGGTGAATTTGAGTGCTTAGCATATCAAAAGTGCACATAATTTCTCTAATTTCAACAAGATAATACCATCGTTTGAAATGCAGAAGAGAATCTGAGGAGGTGTTTCTTAAGCAAGTCTTCAATGAATTATTCTCTTTTTAGCCCAATTCTCATTTTTACTCTTAGAGGCACCTGGTGCTGAAGAACCTCTGAACATTGTGGGGATTTCTGCCATAAATTTGGTCACATTTTAGCTTTTCTTACTGCAAACTTGGAATTCATATTGCTCACGTCTCCTATGTCATTTAGTGTGTCCAATTGCTTGACCAATTCTGAAGTTTTATTGTTTTCTCTTCTTCTGTTATTTTGTTTTTATGGTTTTATGCCTTAAAAGTATGTTTTCCATGTGATTTTCTTAGGATTTCATAAAAAAGCAAGACTATCTGCATGTACGTTTAATTTACTGTCTTCACCTGGAAATCTCACTTAGGGTTTTCTCTTCCAACTTTTTTATTATTCTGTCCTCTCAGGTGGCAATGTCTTCCTTTTGACTTTCTTTCCCTTCATTGACATCCAGCTATAGCCATGGTTCCATCCTCAAGCCATCCTTAATAACTCCAGACCACAGGACTACATTTTCTTTGCCCTTAAAGCAATTTGATTTCTCTCTGCCTAGTACCTGGATTTTCATGTGCCACTGCTACTGCTGCTGCTCCCATGGCTATTTCTAGTAATAACAATATAACTGAACACCGACATTTACTGAATGCTAAGTGCTATTCTAATTGCTTCCCTTGTGTTTTCTTACCTCTTCCTTACAACTCTTTCGCTTTAGTATTGGTATCATCTCCATTTTACAGGTGAGAAAATTAAGGTACTTGGAAGTTAAACTGCTCCCACATCACAGAACTCATAACTGGTAAAAGCAGATTTTTTAAAATATGACTATCTGTTTCCAGTACCTGTGTTCTTAATTGTTCACAATTAATTTCAAAAAGAAAATACTATTATGCCTATTTCATAAATAAGATTTTGATCTAGAGAATTTATTATGTTTCCAAAATTTCTTTATGACTAGTAGAAAGAATAACCAGAGTTTTATGATAACAACTTCAAGACTCTATCCATTATACTTCCAGGATAAATTGTGTCCTTTCCTAACTTGCAAAGTATTGTTTTGCTCTTTCAGTTTTCTTTACTAAATTGTTTTTTAACTGATTAAATATTTACTTCCAGGATATATTATGCCCTTTCCTAACTTGCAGAGTGTTATCTCGCTGTTTCAGTTTTCTTTATTAAATTGTTGATTAACTGATTATTTACCGTATGCTCCATGCAAATGTAACATGTAGTGTAAAAAATACATTTTCAGCATTTCAGCATTGAATTACAAGTTGAAACCACTTAATCCAACTGCCTTATTTGGCAGATGCAGGTGATGCTCAAAGAAGCTGAGTAACTTCTCCAAGCTTACATTGCTAATTACTAAAAAAGCTGTGTTGAAACCCAGTCGTCAAATGCTTTTATTTAATAAAATACTTTTCAAATGACTCATTGTTAGCAACTTAACTTTTTTTTTCTAGAGGGTTTGTTTTGCTGAAAATAACTTTATGGGATATATATTTTTCTTAAAGGTAAAATTTCTGTATGTCAGATTTTCTTTTCCATGATAGAATAGACTTGTTTTCTGGCAAATGTATTTTGGCCCCGTAAAGCACAATAAAGACTACACAGCACAACCAACTCACAAATATGTATATTATTTAAATGTAAGGTTTTTTTCCTGCTAAAGCATGTGTGACACTGAAAAGAGATAGTATCAATACAGCCCTGTGACTAAAAATACCACAAATCAGAAACAACGTTCTTCTCTTCTTGATCCACTAAAGAGAGGTTGTGTTCTATGTGCTGTCTGTTTCCTTAAACTCATTCTTGGGTTTTATCTCGGTTCCAAGGTAAATATTCTTTAAAAGTCCAAATCTCTTAGCTGTTCTTTTAAAAGGTTTATCTTGTGCATGTATTGCTTGTTTATTTAGCAACCCTATGAGTCTATTGAAGTGTTTGTTTAGTGGTCTTTCTAAATTACTTATGGTGAGAGCCAACTAATCTTTGGTCACAGTGCATTTCAGGCGCTGGAAATCACTATGCTGAATGCTTATATTTCCAGTTGGAAATTTCTACAAGGTGCTCAAGCTTACGTTTATGTTATATCTTCAAACACCTTTGTACAAAGAGAAATGAGTGGGTCTTATTTCCAGTGGAAAGTTTGGAAAACCGATGAGCCTGGGATAAGGGAAGGGAATAACTTCCTTTTTCATACTTTCTTTTCTGTCCTCTTAAAAAATTATTATTTGTTGAGGTGAAAGTAGGGAAGACAGGGGCTTTAATCAGGCACTCATAAGAAACTGGAAAAGTAATAAAGACAGGAGCAAAATAAGAAAAGTCACAGCAAATATGTCTTGTAAGAAATGTCAACAAAACAAGGGAAATGCAATCTTTGGCTCCTCATCCTATCTTAAGTCTTGGCAGTTTTACAATTCAGGGCAAATGAGCAGCATACTCTGAGCTATACTTCTCTAGTTCACAGAAGGGCCTCACTACTTTTAAGAAAAGGGAGTGTTCAACTTCATCTTTGAGGGCAAAGATTAGAATCATAGAATGTTAGCACTCAAAAGGAATTCATAGATCATCTACTTTCTAATCCAATCTCTTTGTTTCACAGCTGAGGTCGCTCTGAGGCCAAGAGAAAGGATATAAGTCTTCTGCAGTCATACAGTCAGTTAATGGCAGGCATTGATTAAAACGCACCAAAATGTTGGTTCTCAGACTACAATGTCAGCAATCATGTATTAAAATGCAATTTTAAAAAATCCAAGCTACTTAACTTGGCTGACCTCATCTCCTGTCTCTCTCCTTGTTATTCCCTCTGTTCCTGCCACGTTGGTCTTCTTCTTGATCCTGGGACACACCAAGACATCTCTTGTATTCAGATATAAGCAGTGGCTATTCTCTCAGTCTGGAGGGATGTCTTCTGTCCCTGACTATGTTGCCTAATTATAGGTGTTTCTTGTCAGTTAGATCTCAGTCTCAGTCTAAATGCCATCTTCTCTGTGAGTACTTCCTTAACTAGGCAATGCTAAGATGATGCTCAGAGTCTCTTTATCACATCATCATACTCCTTTTCTTAGCATAACAATTACCACAATCCATTTTTTGTTGTTACTCTTCTCTAGTAGAAGTAGGCTTCATGAGTATATTGATCTTATTTGTTGATTGTGTTCTTTAATGCCTAAGGCATGACAAACACATAGTAGATGTATAATAAATACATATTAAATAAATATAGTTGACCCTTGAGCAATACGGTTTGAACTGCCTGGGTCCACTTACATACGACTTTTCTTTTGTCTCTGCTGCTTGTGAGACTACAGGACCAACTTTCCTCTTTCTGCTTCTCCTCAGCCTATTCGATGTAAAGACTATGGAGATGAAGAATTTTATAATGATCCACATACAGTTTATAAATAGTAAATATATTGTATCTTTCTTATGATTTTCTTAATAGCATTTTCTTTTCTCTAGCTTACTTTATTTAAGAATGCAATATATAACATGTAAAGTATGTGTTAATCTACTGTTTGTGTTATCACTAAGACTTCTGATCAATGGTAGGCTATTAGTAGTTAAGTTTTTGGTGAGTCAAAAGTTATACATGGATTTTCAACAGCCCAGGGAAGTTGGTGCCCCTTTTCCCAGTATTGCTCAAAGGTCAACTATACATACATAAATACATAAATAAAGTAGTTGGAAATATTAAAAAAGATATTATCTATGGTAGACATTAGTTCTAAACACACCAACTTCACCGTGCTCTCTGCTTTATTTTTAATATTAAAACGTATTAAATTTGTGTATTTCAAAATAATACCTAAATTTATATATGAAAAATCATGCATATATAAACACATAATCTTCCATAATTGGATCCTCTCTAGATAACCAAATATTGACGTTAAAAAGGAAGAGTATTGCACATTTTATGACTTTTTATTGCATAGAAAATATTTTTTTTCAGAGAGTTTTTGAATTCTGTGAGAATTCTGGCTCTTTCTAAATGCAAGTCTTTGGTGTTGTTATGAACAGAACAGCTTGATGATTATGGGAGGTTGAGAGAGTGATTATGTCCATTCTTCATCAATAGCTTCACACTTGAGGCAACCTGGAGATATAGGAGGCTCTAATGGGGATAATACTCACCATCTTCAAGTTGCTAAACAGTCTAAGATGCTGATTGTCTTTTTGCCTGAAACTTCCTTGATGTTGGAGAGATGTTTATATTTCTTGACATCCTCCCTCTAACTTGACAGGTTTAGGACAGCCTGGAAGGGAATAGAAACACACTGCAAGGAGTGGTAAAAACACATCTTCACTATTCCTGTCTCTCACTGTTCATGCGTACCCTGATGAGACACATCTACTTTAATTTGAGAATTGTAAAAATACTGTTAGTTGCATAAGTACAACTTGTTGTCAGTTACTCATTTTTACATTTTAAATATCTAATCTTGCTTTAACCTGGATACCTTATACTTGGTCTTAAATGTGGAGAACTAGAGAACAGAAGAGACTGACACATGAAAGTCAAAAGAGGAGGGTCTGTCTCGCTTTATCCATTGGGAATCTTGTTCTGATAAAAAGAGAGAGAATGGGCAGGACCCCTGTCCTGGAAAGAACAAATGAATTATTTTGCTCATAGAGGATCATGAAAAGATTAAAATTATAAATCTCTAAGTGACAGTCACATTCCTAGCTGTCAAGCTGTCATTGGGTCAAAATTTTCTATGCCCTATGTTAACAAAATGCTGTTTTCACCCCAGCACTAGAGAGGTACTCACTAAATCGTGACCTACTGACAAGAAACCTATTAGTTCCATACAGAGAATGACGTACTCTCCCTATAGCACCACTATCTCCATTGGGATCCAGCTGGAGTCATACTAATATTTCAGCATTGTTTCTATAAACAGAAGGGACATGTAAGAACCAGATTCTTGCTTTTCTTTTTAAGAAGGGTAAATGCTTGACACCAAAAACACAAGCAACAAAATAAAAAAATAGATATGTTGAATTTCATCAAAGTTAAAAATGTTGTGTTTCAAAATACATCAAGAACGTGAAAAGATATCCACATAATTGGAAAAAAAATTTTTTGCAGATCACATATCTATACCTGGAATATAAAAAGATCACTCAGAACTCAGTAATTTAAAAAATCCCAGTTAAAAACGAGCAAATGATCTGAATAGATATTTCTCCAAATAAGATATAAAAATGATCCATAAGCACAGAAGATGCTTCATATCATTGATTCCTGATTTCATGTTCTTACCACTCCTGATCTAAGCAACTGCTAATCTATTTTCTGTCTCTACAAATTTTTTATTCTGATTATATTATATAAATGGAATCAAACAATGTTTTTTGTGTGACTAGTTTATTTCATTTATTCATCCATGTTGTACTATGTAAAAATATTTTGTTTTATGGTCAAATAATATTCCTTTGTATGGATATATCCCATTTTCTTTCCTATCAGTTGAGGGACCTTTGGGTTGTTTCCACTTTAGCTAATATAAGTAAAGTTGCTATGAACATTCATGTATAAGTTTTTATGTAGTTGTATGTTTTAATTTGTCTTGGATATATACCTAAAAGTAGAATTTCCGGATCATATGATAGCTTTATGTTATCATGTGATAACATAAAGTTAGCCAGGCGTGGTGGTGGGCGCCTGTAGTCCTGGCTGCTAGGGAAACTCCCAAACTCTTTAGCAAGATGGCTCTAACATTTTACATTCTTGTCAGCAATGTAGGAGGGCTCCATTTTTTCCACATCATTGTCAATACTTGTCATCATCTGACTTTTTTATTATACCCATCCGAGTGGATGGGAAGTGATATCCCATTACAGTTTTGATTTGTATTTAACCAGTAACTAATGATGTTGGGCATCTTTTCATGAGCTTATTGACCATTTCTATATTGTCTTTGGAGAATGTTCTATTCAAATTCTTGTCCATTTAAAAAATATGTTATTTGTCTTTTTATAAATGAGTTTTAAGACATTTTTGTACATTCTGAATACAAATTCATTGTCAGATATAAGATTTGAAAATATCTTCTATTCTGTGGGTTGTCTTTTCATTTTCTTTATGACATGGTTTACAGTATAAAGATTTTAAATTTATATAGCCCAATTTGTCTATATTTTCATTGTCACTTTTGCTCTGGTTTCATATTTAAGAAATCATTCCTTAACCCAAGTTCACATAGAATCATTTCCTTTATTATAATAATTTTATAGTTGTAACTGATATTTAGGTATATAATTTATTTTGGGCTGGCTTATATATGATTTGAGGTTGAGGTCGAAATTATTGATATGATTAGATTTACTTGTGCCGTTTTGCTTTTTCCTCCTATAAGTAGTGTAACATTTTAATTGCTTCAGTGATTTTTAATTATAGTTTTGAGTTATTTTCTTAGTGATTAATCTCACTAAGAAATGTGCATCTTAACTTCTTAAAACCTATACTCTAGTGCAGCACCACTTTCTCCCTACTTTTTAAAACTTTTATATATCTCATGTTGATATATATTATAAATCTAATATTGTTAGAATTATTACTATTATTCTTTTAAATAATCTGAGCAAAGAAAGGATACCAAATATATATGTATAATGTTTGTTAAATTGACTATCTTATCAACCCTTCCTGGTTCTTTGCAGTTTTTTCTGTGGGTTTAAGTTACCAACTGTTGTGTCATTACAACTAATTATTGTCAAATAAGTTACATTTCTACATATTTTGGCCCCAATGATATAATTATGGACATATTGACTTATGCTTTTTAAATCAGGAGAAGAAATATGCAATTATACTTTTTTTTTTTAACAAAACTATCACTACCAATATTTCTTTTCTATGTGTATTAAAATCACCAACTGGTATCTCCTGCTTTTAGCCTGAAGAACTTCTTTTAGTATTTTACATATTAAAAGTCTGCTATCAACAAATATGTTCAATTTTTGTTTACCTGGGAATATCTTTATTTTGCCTTCATTTTTCAATGACAGTTTTACTAAATATAAGATTCTTGGTTGACATTTTAACTTTCAACATTTTTCCCCTACCTTCTGGCTACTTTGTTTCTGATATTCTAGCTGTTAATCTTATTGTGGTTCCCTTGTATGTACTAAGCCATTTTTTTTCCTTGCTTTAATATTTTCTCTTGTTTTCCTTTCAACTTCTGTTATGATGTGTCTGGGTGGATCTTCACTATAGTGGTAGTTCTACCCAGAGAGGAAGTAGACCATAAAGGAAAAGAGCTCTAGAGCTTGTCAGGTTAGTCATTGTACAGAAGATAGGAATGGGATGCATTTTTTTCTAAAGTTCCCCAACTCTGTAAGTAAGTATGAAGTAGGTGAATGAGTAGGAAGACCATAGTCTCCTATACTAGCCTCTCCTGATGTAGAACTTTTACCCTATGAACTAACTGAGACAAGGGCACTTGGGGGCCCATTATTCTTGGCCTGCTGGTCCTGGAGTAGCGTTTCTACAACAGAGGTTTTGGGGAATTAGAAATGCCAGCATCCTTCCCCTCCTGGGGTGAAACCATACACCAGTACTTATCGAAGCCCTGAGTTGTGAGGCTTCTATGCTACCAAGCTGCTGTGTGTTTGGCAGCGAGGGGCAATAATGGTGTGGATTGTAGCTAAATACCACAGACTCTCCATATTCTTACTGAAAGTTGGTACGATTTCTTGCTTGAATGCCTCTCCATTTCCTGTATGGCCTTAGGACAATTTCTGGAGACTTTCAATATATAGTTTTTAAATTTCCACTGGTTAATTTTTTTTTTTTTTCTGGAAGACTGGTTCATTGAACTCCCTATCTGTATTCTCTCTGTCCCAAGAGAGCTAATTTTAAAGTTAAAGCTAAATGGGGGAAATCAGTTCTGTGTGCTTTTATATTTTTTTTATTTCTCTTTTACTCAGCTACTTTCATAGGCTCCCCACTGCCTGAGTCTACATTATTTATTCTAAGAGCCACGTTCCTGCATAATTTGGTCTGTGAATTCTTTCCTAGTATCTGCAATATTTGTATTTCATAACACCTTCACTTCATGCAAGTTGGTTCACTTATCTTCTGTTATTGTTCATATATTTTAGTCTTTGTTTATGACCTCTGTCTTTTTGGCCAAAGTATTCAAATTTGTCATTCATGGCCAATTCCAGATGGCCAGAGACCAGGAAAGTTAATAAGATCTCCCATTCACCGGAGCATCAGCACCATTTAAACCAGACTGTTCTGTGCTGGTGTTTACTTTATTATGTGCATGCTATATGTATCCAGTTTAGTTTTTTTGCTGTTGTTGTTGTTGTTGTTTTGAGATGGAGTCTTGCTCTGTCGTCCAGGCTGGAGTGCAATGGCGGGATCTCGGCTTACTGCAAGCTCTGCCTCCTGGGTTCACGCCATTCTCCTCCCTCAGCCTCCCGAGCAGCCAGGACTACAGGCACCTGCCACCATGCCCGGCTAACTTTTTGTATTTTTAGTAGAGATGGGGTTACACCGTATTAGCCAGGATGATCTTGATCTCCTGACCTCTTGATCCACCCGCCTTGGCCTCCCAAGGTGCTGGGATTACAGGCATGAGCCACCGCGCCTGGCCGTATCCAGCTTAGTTTTAAGCACCTGAATTAGAAAGTGTTTCTCATTCCGTTTTGGCCTTAGAACACCTAGCCCAGGAATGGTCACACAGCAGGTATTAAATAATATTGTGGAGTGAATTCTTTGTACATGTTCACTTCCAGCTTAGAGATACTGCTTCTCTTCAGAGATGCAAGCACAGTCCTGATGAATTTCTACTTAAGTTTTAAGTACAGAAGGATTTTAAGCTTTGCTCATTTTATGGTTCTTGACATAAAATGTATCTCGAATTTCACAGTGTGTGAATGTTCCCAGTTTTAGTTGCCTAAAACAAATTCCAAATTGGGGTAATTTTTCTAAAGGCCCAAGGAGTAAGATTATCAAGGAAGATATTCCTTGTCCAACAAAGTCATAAAATTATATTAAATAAATGTTTATAAATATTCACAACCAGGCATCACAGGGAATATCATGTGTTTACAAATTCGATCAGCAAAAACACCAAGTTTAGGACCTTCTAATCCAATGGAGAAAATTGTAGTAAGAAATAAGCAAAATCAGCACACATATAAGCCAAACTGTGTCACTGGCACAATGTATTGTAGGTCCATGCAGTCCCTCAGTTGAGGAAGGTGCTCATTGAGGATATGGCACTTTTTATCCTCTGGGACCTTAAAGAATAGAAGGCTTTTGGGAGATGAAAATAATAACCTGTAGCTTTCAAGCAAAAGGAAGAACAAAGGCCCACAGGGGAAATCTAAGTGATTTTTTAAAAAAAATTATGAGCATCCTGTTATGTTTGTATCATAGGGTCCATGATAAGATACAGCAGGAAACCAGAATGGACATTTAAGTTGAACCAGATCCTGAAGAATCTTAAGTTGGCAAGTTGATAAGTTTTCAGTTTATTTCATTCTCACCATTAGGATACAATTGAATTACTGAATATTATAGAATCAGACAGTGGATGATTAGATCTAGATCTGTGCTGTCCAATATGGTAGCCACTAACCACATGTAGTTTCATTTGTAACTAAATACATTAAAAGAAAATTAAAATTCAGTTCTTCAGTTACACAAGTTGCAATCTGAAATAACTATGTTTCAAGTGCTCAATGTGTGCCTTGAACCTCATATTGGTACAGAACATTTCTATCAGTGCAGTAATTTCTATTTTTTGTTTTTGTTTTTGTTTTTGTGAGACAGAGTCTCTCTCTGTCGCCCAGGCTGGAGTGCAGTGGTGCAATCTCGGCTCACTGCAAGCTCTGCCTCCCAGGTTCAGGCCATTCTCCTGCCTCAGCCTCTTGAGTAACTGGGACTACAGGTGCCCACCACCACGCCTGGCTAATTTTTTGTATTTTTAGTAGAGACGGGGTTTCACCATGTTAGCCAGGATGGTCTCAATCTCCTGACCTTGTGATCCACCCACCTCGGCCTCCCAAAGTGCTGGAATTACAGGCATGAGCCACCGCTCCCGGCCTCAGTGCAGTAATTTCTATTGGACAACATTGTACTAGATTTTAGTATTTGATACGAGTATAAGGAAGGGTTGATGGGGTTTGAGAAACAGATAGGAGAATGGGAAAGAAACAGTGTAGCCCGTAGATTGTTCTCAAAGTAGTGCAGGTGAAATTAAGGCCTCAGCCAGTAATGGCAACACAGGGAGAGCTGAGTAGATGACTGGGATACACAATTTGGATAGTGACCAAAGATTCTATGACTAAATAATTACCTAGTAAGCATGAAGTGAGGAAGATGGAGAAGCCTAAACAGAAAATTGGCATACTCTTAGTGACTAGGTGAACTGGAGTGCCATTCACAGAGATAAGACATACAACAGGAAAAGTTAGTTGATACAGGAAACAGTGGTACTATATAGCAATGTTAACTTTGGGTTCTGTATGGTAGAGCCAGGTAGAGCCTTCCAGAAGACTTGAAAGAATATTCTGGGAATTGTCACAGAAGGAAAAACTGATATCCAGTATTTCTTACATAGAAGTAATGGCTAAAACAATAAAGAAAGGAGAATAGAGTCAAAGAAAACACCTAGGAGTGTTTCACTGTGTTTATTTCCCATTTATTCAAATCTTGATTAAAGAAATCTATGTCAAGATTGGAAAGTTTATACATTGTTTCCAATTATTTTAATATAATCTTAGTTTCTTAGGAGTGGAATGCCCAGTGACACCATAAGTACATTTTACTGGATACTGTCAAGTGATTTGTGATATCAAAGTTTTCTTGCATAATACGATTGACTGAACTTGACTGAAGAAATGGTGTCAGAGATGACACCAGGAAATGGAGTAGCATATGTGGCATAATCAATCTTTTAAGATCAAAATATAACTAGTGAAATAACAACACATGTCATTACTCATGGATTTCTAATTGCTAACTTTTATATCTATATATCCTTAAAGGATGTTATTTCCTTAATTCATGTAGCAAGTATTTACTGATTATTTACAAAATAAACACATTTGGGGTTTACAAAGACTTCTACAACTCAGATCCATGTTCACAAGGATCTTACATTTCAGTGAGAGGACACACATGAACACAAATAATCACAATACAATGTGATCAGTTGCTAGAGAAATATAAGTGGAGAAAAGCATTAAATGCTATTTGAGCACACAGGAAAGAAACAGCCTGTCTAGAAGAGTCAGAAAAAGTTTCTCAGAGAAGGTGATTTCTGAAGTAGAAGTTAAAGAATGAAGAGAGGCTGGGAGCTGTGGCTTACGCCTGTAATCCCAGCACTTTGGTAGGCTGAGTTGGGCAGATCATGAGGTCAAGAATTCAACACCAGCTGAGCCGATAAGGTGACACCAGGTCTCTACTGAAAATACAAAAATTAGCCGGGCATGGTGGCACCCACCTGTAATCCCAGCTACTCAGGAGGCAGAGGCAGAAGAATCCCTTGAACCTAAGAGGCGGAGGTTGCAGTGAGCCTAGATCACACCACTGCACTCCAGCCTGGGCAGCAGAGTGAGAGTCCATCTCAAAATAAAAAATGAAGAAAAGCGCACACACTGAGACACCAGTGTGGAAGGCCTTGGTTCACTCATAAGAGGCCAGGAAAGACAGCCATATTTTGATCACCCTTTAATATCATTCTAAGGAGTTAGGTTTATTTTAAAGGGAATAAAATAAAGGAGAATTATTCAAGGACTTAAAGATAAGATATGAGATTATGTTGTCAGAGTCTCATTTTAGAAAGATACCTAGTAGCAGTAGGGCAGGGAGATGGTAGAGAGGTGATATTCGAGGGAACACCACTGAAAATCCTGCAGGTAGATGCTACACTTGAAGAGGACTAGTAAGAATTTGAGTCTAGAGATATTTAGGGGCCAATTAATACACTCAATATTTATAAGACTATAGAGATAAGTTAAAAGGAGACTCTGGAATGATTCTTTAGTGCCTTTGGAGCCTAGACAAAAAGAGGTACCATTGAAGCAAAACATTCTAGGAGAAGAAGCAAGGTGTTTCATGAAGATGAGTTTCAGCTTGGTAATGCTGAGTTTCAGGTTCCTGTGGGTCACCCAGGGAGACATGTGAACTCAAGATAGAGCTCAAATATTGTTTGAATATTATCTTTTATCTGTACTGAATGAAGCATTTATTCATTCTCTATACATTGTTCATTTAGTTCATTGTTCCTTAGTTTTTTCAATTTCATGATTAATATCATGGCTTTAAGGTCTGATGCTGCCAATGGAAGGTAAAATGACATTTTTGGAGATGCCACAAAGTGGGAATGGATATGGAATTTTGTAGCACTTCAGGTTTCCACATAAACTTGAATCTTACATACTTTCTCATTCTGGAACTTCCCTGAGAGATATTTTACTAATGCATTCCTCTCATAAAATATTCTCTCTTGTCTTTCTCTCTTCCTCTCTCCTTTCCTCCCTTCTTTCCTCATGACCCTTACTTTTCTCTTTGTTCAGATCCTTTTCTGTTTGGACCTGTTTGAAATCTAAATTTCATTCCTGGGCATATTCCTAAACCTCCTATTACTCTACCACCTCAACCGGTGCATGACAGCCCTTAGAAAACCAGCAATTTAGAGATAGATGGAAACTTAGTGAATATCCTGTGTAAGGCCCTGATTTTGATGAGTTAAAAACGAAGGTTCAAAGAGGAATGGATTTGTACAATGTTACATCACAGACGATGCCTTGCATGCATATTTGATTATCTAAAGCGTTTTAAGTTCAATTCTTTTGTAAGTGTTTTCTATTTGTAGTATAAATGTATATCACAAGTTTTTAATACTTGAAACATGGGCCGGACGCCTGTAATCCCAGCACTTTGGGAGGATCACAAGGTCAGGAGATCTCAGGTGGATCATGAGGTCAGTAGATCAAGAACATCCCGACCAACATGGTGAAACCCTCTCTCTACTAAAAATACAAAAATTAGCCAGGTGTGGTGGTGCACACCTGTAGTCCCAGCTAGTCGGGAGGTTGAGGCAGAAGAATTGCTTGAACCCAGGAGGTGGAGGCTGCAGTGAGCAGAGATTGTGTCACTGCACTCCAGCCTGAGTGACAGAACAAGACTCCATCTCAAAACAAACAAACAAACAAAAACAAAAAACAACAACAACAAAAAAACACCACACACACACACCTTGAAACATGGATTCTTGGTTGTAAATGAATTTACATTGCACATGAAGAAACATTCTGAGACTTGTTTTAAAATGTTTTCTCAGCCAGGCATGGTGGCTGACACCTGTAATCTCAGCAATTTGAGAGGCCGCGGCAGGTAGATCACCTGAGGTTGGGAGTTCGAGACCAGCCTGACCAACATGGAGAAACCTCATCTCTACTAAAAATATAAAATCAGCTGCGCGTAGTGGTGCATGCCTGTAATCCCACCTACTCGGGAGGCTGTCCTGAGGCAGGAGAATCGCTTAAATCCGGGAGGTGGAGGTCACCCTGAGCCGAGATAGTGCCATTGC
Organism: Mandrillus leucophaeus; assembly: GCF_000951045.1. NCBI lineage: Eukaryota > Metazoa > Chordata > Mammalia > Primates > Cercopithecidae > Mandrillus > Mandrillus leucophaeus. Next base: position 2,392,502 of record NW_012100543.1, on the reverse strand, counting down.
ACTCCAACCTGGGCAACTAAGAGCGAAACTCTGTCTCCAAAAAAAAAAAAAAAAAACTTTTAAAGTTTTCTCTGGCCTATTTAAACATGATCATGCTTGTTTATTCAATCAATTAATTTGCATTTAGATTTCCTGATTAGTTGTTTTTTACAGTTTATTGCATAAATGCAATGTTTTTCATATTTGGTGGTATGTTTAATCCATTTTAAAACTATCGATTTGCTAAATTATAAATTTAGTTTTATAAATGCTGCCAATTAGTTAAAACACGTTCTTTCTGATCATCAAATTAATACATATTTTTATATAACATTTGAAAATTAGAAGATTTCAAAAGTCACCCTGGGCTTTATTATAATTATATAACATATAGTATTTTAATGTAGGTCTCCATTTATATTTTCTCTGCATGTTCATGTGACCATTCTCTTGTAAACCAAAAATAAAATTCTAAGGCCTCCAATCATCTGAGTGGACCCCTCCTTTTGGCCAAGGTGATTCAAAAATTAACCTTAAAAACTAGTTCAGGCCATGATGCAAGGGAGAGCTGGAAATGCCTCATTATCCCGTCCTCCCTTTTAGAATTACTGAAAGAACAGACTCTTTAAGTCTGATAAGAAACGTTTATAATCTAGTCTCTCTGAAGCCTGCTACCTGGAGGCTTGATGTGCATGATAAAACTTTGGATTCCACAACCCCTTATCATAACACAGACATTCCTTTCTATTGATAATAGCTCTTCCAAACAATTGCCAATCAAAAAATCTTTAAAGCTACCTATAACCTGAAAGTGCCCCCTGCCTGTTACCACCCTGCTTCATGTTGCTCTGCCTTTCTGGACTGGACCAGTGCTAACCAATGTACATCTTACATATATTGATTGATGTCTCATGTCTTTCTGACATGTATCAAACCGGGCTACACCCAAACCACCTTGGGCACATGTTCTCAGGATTGCATGAGGGCTGCGTCATGGGTCATTGATCACTGACATTTGGCTCAGAATAAATCTCTTCAAATATTTTACAGTTTGACTCTTTTCATTGGCACACTAAGAAAATTTTATTGTTTTTTTCTAACCTAACATTTATGTTTCTATGATTTTTATTCTGATTTTAACAATTTTAATGGCCTGGTAATGTTTCATCACATTTCTATACCTGATGTATTAATCTTTCAATGTCCTTTTTTGGATACTTAGCTTATTTTCTATTATTAATATTACTTATGCTACAAATAATTGTGTTGGGTATCAAGTTTTGTCAAATTTTGGATATTGTTGCCTTGTAATAGATGTCCAAATATACAAGCATTGGGTGAGAGGGACTAAATCTTTGTGCATGAGGGTGATGCTGTTGACCTGGGGTCAGTACCACATACATGCTATAAGCAAATTCTTAACAGTTTTAGTGAATATGGTCTGAACAGTCTCACTCTTGGGTTCCCCTGTGACCAGTAGAATACAGTGTGAGACAGTTGAGATAAGGGTACAATTGGTATCTGAGGAAGCCAACATTTTGCCTTGCTCAAGCTAACTTGCCCAGATGGGCCATAAACTTTGACTGTATTAGCACTGGAGTTATAATAATTAAGCTAATGAGGTCAATTGTCTATACTCCCAGAGTGTAGACTTTATAAATATATATTACAGTTACTCGGTCTACCTGGACATTTTATAGAATCATAAAATCTTGTAGTAGAAAAGTACCCTTAGAGACATTCTAACTCCTACATTCTACAAACAAGATAATGTTAAGGAGGAAGAGAAGAACTTTGAAACCGTTCAGAGAGAGTCACAGCTGAAATCTAAGCCTCTTTGTTCCCAGGTAAGAGATTTTAACCTAGAAACTAGATAAGAATGAATAGTAATATCATCGAATGGGGTTTCAATGAACCCTAGTGGTCTTTACTCCATTAAGAAACTTATCTGCCTCCAATTTCATTGATTCTTAGATACAGGTTAATGTGGGTGAAGATAGATCTTGACTGCAGATTATTTGAGAAGCAAAGATACGAGAACATAATTTCTGCTATAATCTTATCTCTTTATTCAATTCCCAGAATTTGATATTCATAGAGGCACAAATTATAGGATAGTGTAATATTTCCCATTATGGGAATGCAATATGTACAAGCCACAGTACTCACAGAGCAGGATGATGCTGCAGATATAGACACAGAAGTCTTTTGCAGAAAAGTAACTCTTAAGCTGGATCTTGAGGAAGAGAAGTAATTTGCCTTATAGACAAGGCAGTAAGGGTGTTCCAAGTAAAGGAAGAGTCTATGGAGAAGTGTGGAGACGTGACACTCAGCTGCATTCATTGTACTGTAAGGGGTGAATATGGCTGAGAGGATGACAATGAAGCAGCTACAAAAAAGATGGTTAGGAAGTCAGGTCCCTAAGGACTGCAGACTCAGAAGGGGTTCGGACTTTATTTGATGGGGAATCGTAAGCCAGTACATGTTTCTAAGCAGGGAACAAAGCTCAATTTGCATATGGAATTGTAAAAGATAGTTAAAATTGTTTAAGTTAATTTGCCACTGAGCAAACTGAATGTTTTACATCTCAATACAGTACTGAGTTGACATTTGCTGTGGCTTCATTAGTCAAGGGGAAGTTGACTGAGGTCATATTCAGTGATGTGTAATTCACTCTTTCATTTCTATGAACAGTAATATTTTTAGAAATTATAGCCCATTGTTTCATGAATGAAGTAGCCACACGAGCTGCTAAAAGTAGTGCTTTAGTGAAATCCTTCTCTAGATGATCTTATGTCTGACCTTCTGTACTTTATCTTCCAAAGATCAGCTTGTGGTGTTAATTATGGGGTAAGTAAGCAGTTACTTCCTACAGCAAATCAGCCAAAGTCCAGGTTTGCTCTGGAGGTCCCAGGGATCAGAGCTCTGTGTTTCTTCAGGTTTCAATTTACCAGCCTCAAACCACTTAAAAGCAGGAGGAGGAGAGGCTGGGGAGTGATCGGTTTACAAGTGACCTGGGAGTTCACAACTTTCATCCCTCCAAATCACAGTCCATATAATAGGCCTTGTGCAGATACAATTGGGACAAATTGACTCAGGCGTCTTGCTTTCAGAAATGAAAACCTTTCTTCTTCCTTATCAGTGTCCCTATGCCTGAATTGTTGGAATCAAGCATTTGATGGAGGATGGTTGTTGTTCTGAGGTCAAATAGGGGATGTAAGTCCTGAATAAGAGGGTAGGCTGTTAAGTGGCCCCCAACTGTGTTAATTGGTTTAATAGGACTCTAGCTAGTTTAGGGATTTAAAAGTCAAGCCAGAGAAACAAAGCCTAACAAGCTTTCTTCTTTTTAGGTCAGTGAGAGATTCAAGTAGAACAATTTACAGCTGGCACATCTTCAAACCAGGTTGCTGTTGTACCAAATATTTTTAGATATATCCTGTTAGAGATGCCTTCAGAATTTTTAGAATGTTTTCAAAAGAGGCAATATTTTCAACTTGGAGCTTGAAGTTGGCTTTCAGGGGCACTATGAGTCTCCGAGAACCCAGGTTAGTGGGTGCAATGATGATCATTGCCAAATAATCCTTCTCTGCAAACAGAAACACAACTTAGAGAGAATTCAGATTTATCTGAATGATTTGCAAGCAAGCTAGTTTTCATGATCCTTTCCAAAGTAGAATAAACATAGAATTTGAGAGGGATTGCTTTTTATATTAATTTAGAAATAGAAGGCTTATTTATTAGGAATTCAGTAGTCTTGCTTTAAAGTCGTGTATCCTACAAACAATTTGAGCAAAACTTCCTTAACACATCCTTACCACATATACAGGCACCTCATAAAGTGACAAGTACTGTGAGGCCATAGCACTATCAAATTATGGCATGCTAGATGTATTAGAGGTGAGTAGATGATCTAGTGACTATATTGTCATGGTTCAATGCATTAATACTGAGAAAAATCACCATTAGTCGTTATCAGTTACTGATTAATGGTAATTATTCTCCAATTCATTCTATTACTGGGATGATCTTTCTGAAATTCAGTTCTAAACTTGACACTTACCTATCTAAAACCTTTCAATGGCTCCCTAGTGCCCCGTAGAATATGCTTCTGTCTGCCATTTTCAAAGACTAAAATAATCTACCCTGAATTAGTCTATCCAATACACCCCAAGGAATGGTATTTTCAAATGACATCAGATAACTCACTAGTTCTTTTACTAGGCATGAATAGCCATATCTTATCTCTTACCTCTTCAAGAAGTTTCTACAATTTTTTTCTCCCAGTAGGAACCTCACTTGTTCTTCAAATGCAACTTGGTTAGGGAAATTTTCCCATCTTTTAAAAATGCCCCCCTGCTTTTTTTTTTTCTGAAGTTCACCTCCAACTACCACCATCCTCGTTATTTCCATGAAACTGCTGCCATTAAAGTTACCATCAATCTTTTTGTGGTTAAACCCAAAGAACACATTTTGGTGTTTATTTGTCCTGACTTCTCAGCAATGTTTTATACAGTTAACTGATTCCCTTCTTAAACTCTTTTTTTTCCCTTTGTCTTCCACAACATGACATTCTCCCAATGTTCTTTTGCGTTTACTCATTCTTCATTGTGACAATCTCTTCCCCTGTTCACCCAGCAAATAGTTGTATTTCTCAGGTGGTTTATTCCAAGGTCAAAGACTTAATTAGTTCTTACATATTGATGGCTCCTACATTTACATTTTCAGACTATCTTTTCATTATATGCTTCAGATCCATATTCTGAACTGTCCAATGGTTGGAAACAGTTGGACATCCAACATAAGTCTTAAAATCAATATGTCTCACTTGAAGTCATGATTGTTACTCTTAAATCTGCTCCTTTTTATCATTGCTGAACTCAGATAATGTCAGCATCATATTCAGCTTCTCAGACTCAAAACCTGCTGTCATCTTTGTTTACCTTTCTTCATGTCTAATCAGATATAAAATTTTAATAAATACCTGAATTAAACTAAATAAAACTGTTCACATATATACATATATTTACTTATACTTGTGCACATATGTAAACCTATGTGTGTGTATATATATGCACACACAGATATGTATGTAAGTATATATGTATTTATGTATGTATAAATGATGTCCTCTCTTATTCACCTCCAGTGTCATGGTTCTAGTTTAGGCTATTATAATCTCACACATGGTTTTTACCAATGGCCTCTTCACTGTTTTCTATGCTTCCTATTTGCAGTCCTCAAGCCGTTCTTCCCATTGTAAATAGAGTGATCTTTATGAAATACAAGCTAGTTGTGTCATTCCCTTACTAACCATTTTTCAGTTGACTTCCTGTTATATTCTGGATGAGATCCAAATTTTTTAATATATTTCATAAGACCCCTTACCACCTCTCACTTGCTACTCTGCTTTAAGCCATAATGAGTCATGGTCCCTTTTTCTTCTTAATTAGTTAAACTCTCTCTCACTGCACATGTCCAGGCCTTCCCCTTGCATAGAGCATTCCTGCCTTCTTCTAGGTAAGTCTCAGGGAACCCACCTTTACTTAGTCCTTATCATTTATCAGTACCCCATGCACTTGGTGCTCCCTTGTCACCATATAATACCATCCTTTGTGTTACAAGAAACCCTCTGTTTTCTTAGTGTGGCACTTTGATTGCACTATGTTGAATTTTTAATGTCATTTTATCTAGTCCCCACTAGATTGTGGTTATTCTGTTTTCATAAAATAAAATAGACCTCAGGACCTTGAGGATTAAATAATGAAACTAAAATAATTACAATCTAGTGGGGGGCTAGATTATTGTTATTATGTTCTGTGTTCGGTTCTAAACTTGACACTTGCCTATCTAAAACCTTTCAATGGCTCCCTAGTGCCCCACGGAATATGCTGCTATCTGTCATTTTCAAAGACTAGAATAATCTGCCCTGAATAAGTCTATCCAACATTCCCCAACGAATGGTCCCTCCCCCAATTATGGCCCCTCATGGGCCATAATATAACAACCATCACCAACTTACTTATCATTAGCAACTTAGAAGCTGTACATGTTCTCTTGTTTTTTACTCATAGCAATTCTGTAATATCAATGTAATTACTATTATTGTTGCTGTTTCAATGATAAAATGGGATTTAAGCAGGGTGCAAAGTACATCTACTGTCTTCATAAAGCCCCCATGAAAATGAATACATACATATATATATATATATATATATATATGCCAGAAAGTACTTTCTTCTGATAATCCTAATTTATCCAAATGTTGAAATGGCTAGTTAAATGCATTTTGTTTTAAGATTATTATTGTTACATATTCTTTAAGCATGTGATACTGTACTACACTGTTTGGTGCAGTGACTAGTATTCAAACTATCAGAGCTATTATGATGATTTGTATACTTGAAAATGATTTTTTTTTTTTTTGCTACATGAACATACTCCAAAGAATATTCTTCTATTATTTGACGTCAAGTACCACTTTAGCTCCATACTTTTCTCTTCAAGTTTATGATGAGAGAGATCTTTATTACCATCAGAAGACTGATGCTTCCCTAAGAGGCTTTTGTGGTTTCACACCTGTTTATATATGATAGAAAATAAATATTACATTTATAGAATCTATGTTCAATGAAATTATCTGAATTTTTCTAACTACATCTATAGTAAGAAGGTTAGAGTAAAACCTGTGAATAGACTTTTCCAGTCCTAAGGGTCTAAGAATTTTTCCCCATTCAATATTCACTAAACGCAGCGTTAAGAACGTAATCTTCTTTATGCTGCTATCACTCTTAGACTTTAACATCTACAAAGAAATATGTAAATTTTCTTTAAGTATCAAATGTTTTAGCCTAAGCCACATTTTAAACTAAGGCATTTATTATAAATTTCACTTATAATTATTAGTTTAGAGAATTTGTATTTGACAAACCATAGTCAATAAATATCAAGTATGAAGAGGAGTATATACTTGAAAGTATACGACTACAGAAAATCAACTCTGGATTACAAAAATCACTTCAAGGAAAATATATCTTGTAGGAAAATAAATCCATTGAAAATGAGCTACTGTAATTGTTCACAATAGTCATCTTTTACTACAAAAAGTAACTCCGCATTTTTGGTAGTGTTACAATACTGCTGGTAATTTGGTAAATATTTTCAAAGGGTTTTTCAGGGATTATATTTTGGGAGTATACCTCCCTATTGATGCATGACACTATGTTAAGTCTCTAAAATTTTCAGCAACTGCCCAGTGGAAAAACAGCACTTAGTCAAATGATATATAATATTATAAATATAACTTTTACATATAATTTTTTCAAGATATATACAGATGTTTAATTTTTAAGTAGCTAATAGTATGTCACATTAGCAATTTAGTATTTATATGTGCTTTTTTATCATATAGTGTGACTTTAGCACATTACTTGACAAATATATTCTACATTTCACATTTCTAATAATCATTACACATTAAACAATTGTCTAAGGAATCTTTACTAGAGAATCATGGAGAATCAAAAATTCCTGCAAGTGACTTGGCATTTTCTAAGATTGTTTCTTTCTTCCCCTCCTCTCCTTCCTTCCTTCTTTCACTCTTACTGTTTTTAGTAAAGTCACTTGACCACATGCCTTCTATTAGATCATAGTTAATTCCATTGTATTTAACATATTTTAGTTTTGTTCCTTAAAGTGTGGTACATGTAAGCTTTTCTGATTCAGGACCCAGCAAACCCAAAGAAACTCTGAAATTCTAGCCCCTCCTACAGTCCTCGGTTGGGTGGTAATTAGATCATTCTGTATTACACTAACAGATTTAGTGTTTTTATTCCCACAGGAGCCTGCAGGCCCCACCTGTCTGCTGGAGAGACACAATCTCATAAAGCTGCCAATACTATGATTTAGCTGAATACATGTTTGTTAATAAATCTTTCATCATATTATAATCAAAGAGCTCTTTCAGTTTATGACCCACCTAATGAAGGATTTGGAGTGTCTGCTCATCAATTTAATGTTTATAAAGACAAAGGTAGGGGGTGTTCATTAGTGTGTGTTTATCCCCTTGGCTCAGGTGAAAAGTGGAGCAGGATAGGTGGTAAAGGAAATGAGAGAAAATGTTCATTAAGAATAAACTCGTGGTGTGATCCACAAACACATTAGCTTTGAGCATAAATGTCTTGTGAGAAAAAGCAAACATTTTTGAAGTCTAATGAGCCTCTAACATCTACAACAGTTCTTTATCAAAGGCCTTTTTCAGTGATGTAGCCAGCACCATTATCATCCAAAGAATTTGATACGGTTCTCTGAGTTACAGGAGTGTGATTATTAATATGGTGTGAGTGAAGTTCAGAACTTTTGAGGGCTTGCAATCTACTAGTGTGCAATAATGGACATTCATAGGACCTTTCATGGCATTAATGTTAGGTGTTCAGGTCTCAATTTTATGATTTGTTTGTGGTTAAACTTACAGTTAGTCAAACTTTTTTTGGTTTTCTTTCTTAATACATTGAGGGTAGATATAATTATTATAGTCCTGGTGTTATTTTAAAATGATTGTATATATTTATAGGGGTACAGTATGATGTTTCAATATACACACAATGTATACATTGTGTAATTATATATGATAATACATAACCTCTATGGAAATACAACAAAGATTTTAATGAATGAAAAACAAATACAAAATGATATTATGTATGTATGCACATATATACACATTCATAATATTTACGTGCACGCACACACACACATATATATATGTAATTTGCTAAAGTTATAAAGTAGGTCACATCTTCTGCTAAAAAAAGTCTTTAAAATTGTTACTTTCCCAAGGAATTCTCTGCCCTGTCAAAGCTTTTCTCTGTGGTCCAGTGCTCAGCTGCCATTGGACTGAGATCCAAACAAGTTTAGGGAAAGAGACAGTACACTGACCCTTGTCTCCTGTTTCCCTCCAACTCTAGAGCAAGTTCTATTTCAGCTCCACAATCAACAAATAGCTCTGAAAACCAAATAGGCCACACTGTTGGAAGTCAGAGAGAGTGAGGTCAAAGAGAAGTCCCAAAAGAGGGAATATAATATCTTCTCATTTCCTTGGTGGAAATTTCCAGCCTTCACACTCATCCATCAGGATATCCTCCTTCTCTGCTCTTATCACTCAAATCTTTCGGCTGTTCCAGTGTCCACCTGAAGATGACACAGCTGTATCAGACTGGATGATCTTTTATGTTGTGTCTGCATTCATTGCTTTCTCTATTTCCTTTCCTTTGTGATATTTTCAGCATTAGGAAGTTTCACTCACTTTGACCATTGTTTTCATACATTTGGGTTTTAGACACAGGATTGTTTAATTTGAATCCAAAAGGATGGACAGGAAGGAAAGCAGACAGCAGAGATATCTTTCACTTCCTAACTGAATCATAACATTCTACTTTCATGACTTTGTCACACTACAGAAAAATGCAGGGCATTCATTTGAAGAAATGTAAACAGTAAGACTGTGACATGTTCTCTTACTCAGGGTCTTCATTCAAAAGGTGAAGACTAAGCTTGTTTTTGGAGGGGGTTTTTGATTTTCTGATTGCACATTCTCCTGATAAAGGCCAGATTTGGCTCAAAGTGAGTGTGCAATTTCTTAGCACTAAAATTCTTTCATGAGTTGCTTAAGTGTTAATAGAAATCACTCACTGCACTGTTTTGATAGTAGGTCTGCAGAAATTAAGCTGCCTGATTGATGCTTCAGCATTGCCACTGAAACTTTTGTGTGTGTGTGTGTCTCGGATTTTGTTTTATTTCCTTTTTGTGCAAAAGCTCTGGTGCTGAACAGATCTGGTTATGAATATTGGCTTGGCCATGTACCAAATGCATAGCTTTGGGCACCATAGTGAGCTTTCCTAAGTCATGGCTTCCTCACTACTATGTTGGGGATGAATAAATGTATGGTGTTTAATGACTACATGAGAAAAAATATATATTAAGTGCTTAACCCAATGCAAACCACGTAATAAGCATTCATTTAAGATAACTGTTATTCTAGTTAATGTCTATTGGTGTTGGGTTTTCTAGACTTTACATATTCCTTAGATCACTGCAATATGCGTATAATATAGTCCACACTCCAGGCATCCATAGCTATTTTAATTATCATGTCAATAAATTTTATTATTTGTTTTTCTTTAATATGCTATACAACTTTTTAAGAATAATCTCCGAATATTATATAAATTATTAAATAAATATATAAATATAAATATATATATATATATATATCTCCTGTATATTATGATGTCCTGACATCTTAGAAAACTTTTCAGTCTGGGAAAATACTAGACAATACCTGGGGATAACAAGAGGCCCAGCCTCTGTTCCACACACCCCAAGAAGCAATACTCCTCTGCCTTTGTCATTCTAAACCAAGGCAACAGGCAACTAAAAACCACCCCTATAGCTTACAGCCCTCAGAATTATTTAAACCAGACAATCTTAAACTGTTAACCCCACCCTGTCTTCCTTTACTGAGGAAAACCCAGTAAAGACTGTGGTATAAGTGCTCCCCTCATTCCTGACTGCTACCTCCTGACCACACTGGTGTTTTCCCCAGGACCTTTGAGCAACATGCAATGACCCTCAATCTGGGACCTGTGAGTGTTCTACATTTCTTCCTTCCAAGCCTCATTTTGGTTTCTCCTGTGGGTGTACTGACCATACTGTATCCCACATTGACAGTCTTAAAACATGTAGCATGCAATAATTTCTCCCAAAGTCAAAAAGCATTCTGTAGTGTCATATTGCCTATAGAAGGGCTGAAGTCAACAGCTCATGTCCGTCCTGGTGCTGGTGGTCCCTGAGGCGCATTGCCTGCTTCAGCATCTACCATCCAACCTCAGGTCCCAGAGGAGAAGGGCCTGCCTCAGTCCTACAGCTTCCTTGATGCCATGTCCTCTGTGGTTCCCCCTCAGTGAGGATTCTTATATGCTTGTCACTATTGGCTTGTTTGAGTTCAACTACCTATTCAGAAGGACCAAAATAGGAGAAGAAAAACAATGTGATTTTATGACTTCATGACTACCTTGAGGTGTCCTAAAAAAATGGTTAGTAAAGAAAACTACTGACATAAAAGCTCATCATGCCATATTAGGAATTGAGTGAAGTAGGGTTCCCTCAGAGGGCATGATGAGAAAGTTGGGCGGTAGTACTTTGGTGATATTAGGGCTTATATTGGGAGCACACAAGGAATGGAAAGGATTAAAAGGCAGAGTGCATGCTTCTCAAACTGCTGTGAGACAGCACAAAATTATGTGCATAATGGGTTCTTATTATATACTTACTGGATTAATGGATAAAATATTTCCCAAATATCCCAAAATTTCACAGTTCAGAAGTCTGCCATGTCTACTGTAGGTTCCAGCATTTCTTACTAGTGGTTATTGTCTTCAGTCATACTCAGCTCATTAAAAGCAGGGTGATTTCTTGGGCTTCGTGGGGAGGGAGCAGAAGAATGAAAGGTTTAAAATGTGATACAAGGGAGACTGATTATGTATGAGGTGGAGGAAGTGCATGGAAGGATCTAAGAGCAGCCTCTAGGAGCTCAGAGTGACCCCTATCCAGTAGCCAACAAAAGACAAGTAACCACAACAGGGAACAGGATTCAGTCAGCAACCTTAGTAAATATTAAAGCAGTGTTTTCCTTACAGCTTTTAGATAGGAGCCCAGCCTAGCTAACACATCAGCTTCAGTCTGTGAGACACTGAAAATCCAGCGAGCCTGGGGAGACTACATACCTAAAGAACTCAGAGACAATACGTGGCTATTGCTTTAAGCAGCTAAGTTGGTGGTAATTCACTATTTTACAATAAAAAACTAATAAAAGGGGTTATCAAAAAATTAGTGAGCATATATTAAAACTACCACCATAATTAGTTAATTTTAGTGAAGATACTTTGAGGTTATGCAAATATTTTATTCCCCATTTCTAATCTCCGTGACTTTTATTTTATTTTATTTTATTTTCTGTATTTGTATTATTGTACCTCATGGATTTCCAGTGTGATGCTGAATAAAAGTGATGAGAGAGGACACATTTGTCTTCTTCCTGATCATTAGGGGTAAAGTATTCATTCATTCTCACCAGTAAGTATCCTGTCAGCTATAGACTTTGTGTAGATGCCTTTTATTAGATTAAAGTAATTCTCTTCAATTCCTAGTTTGCTGAGAGTTTTCATCATGAGTGGATGTGCTTTTTTTATTCTTTATTTTTTATCTGTTGAGATAATCACATGCTTTTGCTTTCTTATTCTTTTATATAGTGAATCCCATTGATTTATTTTTGAGAGTTGAACCAGCCTTGAATTCCTATAATTAATTACCACTTGTTCAAGGTGTAGTTTCCTTTCAAAAGTATTGTTAGATTTAATTTTCTATCTTTTTTATTATCTTGACTCTGTATGAGAGATATTTTTCTATAGCATTGTTTTCTTGTAATACTTTTGTTTAGTTTTTATATTAGGGTAATCCTGGACTTATTAAATGAACAGAGAAGAATTATTTTTGTTTTTATATTGTGGGAGAAGTTGCATATAATGACAGTATTATTTCCCTAAATGTTTATTAGAATTTGCCAGTGGAATGTTCTAAGCCAAGTTGGTGAATGTTCCATCTACTCTTGAAAATAAAATGTATTCTATTGTTTTAGGTGCCACTATTTTTGGTTTGACTTCACTCAGTGTGCCACATTCTTTAAATTTCTCTAGAGACAATTTGTGTCTAGGATGGGGGTGATTAACCAGAACATCTATATGATTCTGAGATATAGTTCTTATTTGTGTGTCTTAGGCTGTCTTTGCAAGCTGTTCTTCCTCTTTAATCTTTCTCTAGCAGTATTCTTCCATTACTTGTTATTGCAAGCATCTTAGGTTAGTGGTGATGAAGTGTGGTTTCTATTGTTCTAATTAAAGCTTGGTCTTAGGTTTGTCCCAAGTCCTTGGGTCTTAGCACTGTAGTCCTCTCTGTCCTCTGCCCTTGTCCTGGTTCAGCTGGAGATCAGCACATTAACTCTATTTCACCCCAGGGACAGGATCCCCATGACATACTTTTTTTCTTCCTTCAGCTGCATTGAGGGCTGTGCCGTAAGGCCATAGTATTGTCCTTCTCCTTCAGATAACGCTTCTATTTCATAGTGGGGATATAGGGGAAGCATCCCTCCTGTGTGGCCACTGTTCCTGTCCCTCAGGTCTGCACCATGACACCAAGAACTTTCTTAGGGTTCTTTTTGATCTTTTCAGTGAGCACCTGGGTAATCCATGCAGAACAGTCTGAAAATATTGTGAACTTGCCTAATTTCTGTGGACCCCCCCCACCCCCACACCAAGGAGTTTACTCTTTCCCACCAACCTGCACTCGGCCTATGCTAACTTGTCAGCTATTCTAGCTGAACTGTTATTATTGACTTTTGTTTCTATCTATCTCAGGTGAGTACATGTTCACACCTTCTCTCTCCCTGCAGGCACCATCTCTCCTTACATATTGTGTCAGATCTCTGCTATGTGATGGGTTTGGAAAATGCCATGAATTTGAAGTTAACATGGCCCTTTTTCATTGCTTCAATGCTGCTTTTCCAGCTCTCTGTACCCGTGGGCTAAGGTTGAAGGCAATTGCAATTCACTGACACCATGTTTTAAGATTATTAGCTTTTATTCATTTCTTCATCTATTCATGTATTTAAACACTGATGAAGCAATTTTATTCTATTTGTATTTATGTCCCTACCACTTGTTCTAGGAACATAAATGCAAATGGAATAAGACTGTTTTCTCATGAACCTCACTGTCTGTGGGGAATAGAGACAGCCTAAAGAGCAAGCAGTTATCCTAGAATGAGATCCGATGAATGTGCACTGAGGGGGCTTGTGGGATTGGGAGCAGGGTAGTGTTGGTGCTCTTCAAAATGATCAAGAATGTGCCAGGAAGGCAAAAGTGTTGAAGTACATTTATTTTTTATTTTTTATTTTTACTTTTTAGTTGAGATAGGGTCTTGCTCTGACACCCAGGCTGGAATGCAGTGGCACATTCACAGCTCACTGCAGCCTCCACTTCTTGGGCTCAAGCAATCTTCCTGCTTCAGCCTCCTGAGTAGCTGGGACTACAGGTGCACACCACCATGCCCAGCTAATTTTTGTAGAGATGGGGTTTCTCCATGTTGCTGAGGTTGGTCTCAAACTCCTGGACTCAAGGGATCCTCCCACCTCAGTCTCCCAAAGTACTGGGATTACAGGTATGAGCCACCATGCCTGGCCTAGAAGTGAATTATAAGCAAAGGGAACAGAATATGCAAAGCACAAAGCATGAAACAAGCACAAACTTTTGAAATTTTAAGTGAGATGATGTTTCTCAATCATAGGATATACATCTCTATAGAAGATAGCTTTGGTTGAAGAAAATATTATGCTGCTATAATATTTCAGGCTATCGAAAACTGTATTCTGTATTTTTTTTCTGTGTACTAAGCTTTTTGTACAAAGCCCAAAATTCTCTAGAAATCTCACCGTTATCCAATCCATTCTCCATTCAACTGACACTTTTCCCAAGTGCACAAAAGCCACCTAAGTTTGCTCTTTTGCCACAATTAAATAGCTATGCAAATTTATCTATTTTTGTCTCTGCCTTAATATGCCCATCTGTCAGTTGAGATAACAGTTCTTTCCCTGGTTCCCTCACAGGAATGGAGTGAAGATATTCTAAGACCAAGGACAAGAACACACTGTAACAAACAAAAACCCTTAAAATGTGACACGAACAGGTTTTATCCCTGCCAAGAAATATTTTCTGAATTCCTAGATTGATTAAATGGTCCTTCTCTGTGCTCTGATAATATCCTGACTTACATCTGTTTTATCACTTATAATATTTTATTGAAATTATCTGTTCATGTGCATATTTCCTCCAGTAGACAATAAACTCCTTAAATCCAGGAACCACAGCGTATTCATCTTCGTACCTCTCACCCTTAAGTTCATGTTACGTATTTGGTTTGTGAACTGACATTCATCAATAAAAAAGTTGTGTCTCTCCAGAAACCAGCTCAGTTTCTTGGCACTTCCCTGTGGCCTGTACCACCTTGTATTATGTATGAGGCGAATAAGTCAGGCTCCTTGGTGGCCCCTCTGGGCAGCACGATGCTGCCTGTTCCTGTAAAGATATCACCCATAAAATCTGTGCAGGTAAGGAAAACTTTATCTCTCCTCCAAAATGACCCCAATATTTCTGAAACTCCGTAATACCAAAGCTTCTCATCTCCTGAAAAGAAATTGGATGAAATTCAAATAAAACCATAAAATGGCAGAGCTTCCAGAGTCTTTAGAGATTGGTAGTAAATTGTGTTCTGAAAATAGTTGTTGCCAGGAGGCAGAAGAAGGCTATGAGAGAAGTAGAAATGATAACTTGCTGAGGACAGGGCATGAAAAGAGGAGGATCCAGTCCTCTCATCTTTTAGTTTTTCCCCATTTTGCCAATGGTCAACTTTAGTCCCTTCTGTCCTTTAAGCCTGAGAATAAAATGTTCCTATCAGGGTGTAACTGGAAACTTTCAGCATTGCTAGAGTTCAGTAGAGGAAATTTCCTCAAAAGACTATACCCCCTAGGACCGTAGGCATATGAATTAAGTACTTCTTTGGATGCTAAAGACCTGCTTTAACTTACTTCAGGTCAAGGATATACATGTGTTCTGTAAACCGTGAAAGGCTGCTTCAGGGTAAGAGAGAGTATCAGTGATGGTGACTGAAAGAGCTCAGGGGTTCCCCTCTTCCTTCTGTGGGTTACTCCATAGGCCCTGGATGCCTCAGGACACAATTGGCTGGGATTCTGGAGACACAGATCTGGAGAGTTCAGTCTTGAGCCTGAGTACACCTTTTATACCCCAATATTTAAAGCTTAACTACAGCAAGGGCACCGTAGGCCTCCCTCCCCACTCCAGAGCTGTGACACAGCAAAGGGGCACACCCCAGGGGTCACAGCAGAATTCCAGGAGGCCTCCAAGTGCTTGGCAGGATGCCCAGCATGCATTTCTTTCAACCAGAGAGAGAAGGCAGATCTTTGTGGGAACGAGATTCAGAAACTCGGGAATATGTTGGAACTAGGCCAAATGTTGAATCCTGAAAGAAAAAGAGAAACTCCAGGCATTGGACGGATGTCCCTGGCTGGAACAATTGAGTTACATATATACATGCATGTCTATATATACTCACATGTGTTTATGTATATGCACATATATTTATTTAATATTTCATAATTTGTAATGTTCAGACATATAACAGTTACACTCCAGGAGGTGGATTCAAACAAAGTCTTCAGGAATCTGAAAATTTTGCCCAACAATCTTTAAACTCTGTCATTAGACATTAAAACTGGAAGAAAACTTAAAAATGAACCCTGGCCTTCCGCTCCTTTTTCGTGGATGAGGAGAATAAAGCCTGGGGAAATGATGTGACTTACTCAACATCATATGGGGAGAACTAGTGGGAGTTTTTCCTAAATTCAGGGCAGAGAAAGCCTGACACTCCTCCTCACTTCATTTCTCTGTGTGAGCCCCTCTAGGTCTTATGACTGAGGGCCCTTGTAGCCTAGCCTGTATGTGTAAGGGCTTACTCACCCAAGATCTCTACTTTCGTGGAAAGTTAGGACAACTGTTCATTTCTGCATGTGTCACAGGAGGAAGGTGGAGTTAAGAGAGGTTAAGTGATGCACCCAGGATCCTCTAAGAAATGGAGGACACTGACTTAAACCAAAGACCTTCTGCCTCTCAGTCCATTACAGCCTCTCAAGGGGAAAGAAAACCAATTTTAATTGGGTTAGGAAGCCATGAGTGTGACTGCCTAGGATTCTTGCCAGGTGCTCACTACAGTTCCTGCAATTTGACATCCTTTATTCCTCAGCATGGTGCAGACATCGCCGGCACCCTCTGTGTGCTTTTATTCTTGCTGGCCGCTCTTCAGGGCATCTCCTTTCTTCCCACCCATGCATCCCAGCTCGAAGGTTCCTGGGTTAAGACTTGACAAACCTCTCTTTTTTCTTGGAAGAGAAATTGCTTTGTCTTCAAGGTTCTTTTAGAAGCTTGTGTGTACCTCTGTCTCAGCAGGTATAAGCTAGGCTATGCTAGAATCACCTGCTCCTCTTGACTAAGGTGGGAATGTGTGCAAATCTTCATGTATGCTCTGCATAAGGCCTGGCACATCAAAGGTATTCAATAGATCTTTGATGAGAAAATGTAATATGAATATTATCCCAAGAATATTAGTTCTTTAGAGTCTAAAAAATGCTAACTACATAGTTTCTTGCACAGAGTGAATGTTCCCAGAATGTTTCATCAACCTTGACCAGCGTCCTCTTTCTTATTGCATTGTCCTCAGCAAGTGGTATCTGTCTTCTCAGGTTGCTGCCATCCTGGTCGTCTGTCACTCTGCTCCTCCACTGGCCATAATGGCTGAGAACATCAGAGGGGAAAATATTTGATGGAAAAGATTTCAAATGAGTATGAATAGAAAAGCATTTCAAGAAATCAAAACAGAGATGGGAAACTTTGGTATCTCCAGAGCTCACCTAAAGGTCCTTTTACAATGAAAACCCTGAGACCATACTTGATATGTTTGGCAAAGGTCTGAATGAATAGAGAACCATGACTTTAGGCTATTTCTGTTGGTTTTTGTGACCATGTTCACAAGCAAAGCTATAAATATTACAACATAGAACAATCTGTGGTTTGAGTGAAAGCTGAAGGCTGGAGGTGGAGAGATCTTTCTTCCAGCTCCACTTAATGGTCTAAGACTCAGTTGCCCTTTGATCTTGGAGTGGAGATTTGGCTTTCAGAGAGAGTACACAGGTGGCAAGATGTAAACAAAATAACATCCCAGGGCCTTCATCAGGCCTTTGGAAAACAAAGTGGAAACATGGTTGGCTCCTGAGCTGACTGGACATTAAATAATGAGTCTGACACATAGTGAAGTCTTCACACCCTCAGCCATTCACGTGGACCTATGACAAGGCGATGCCCTTCCAAAGGGTTCACTGGCTTTTCCCTTGCCTAACCATAAACCACACTTATTTGTGCACATGAGGCTTTAGTAACAAAAGAGAAAATGTGCATCTCTGCCCTGGGTTTATTGCTGAGCCTTTCCTGGGCATTCTCAAGATCCATCCCAGAGTGAGTTCTATGGGATCAATGTGGGAAGAGATTAAAAAAAAAAAAGTGGTTCGTTCGTTCTTTCTTCCTTCCTTCCTTCCTTCCTTCCTTTCTTTCTTTCTCTCTCTCTTTCTTTCTTCCATTTTTCTTTCTTTCTTCCCCTCCCTCCCTCCCTCCTTTCCTTCCTTCCTTCCTTCCTTCCTTCTTTTTTTTTTTAACCTATGTCTGTCTTTCTTTACTTTCCTTTTTCTTAGTAGAAAACAAGAGCACAAGAAAGGAGTGGGTTTGGGCACTCTTGAATTCTTTCTCCATTTTACCCTCATGGAGAGACTGAAACTGATTCTGTTTCTTGAGAACCTGTCCTGTCTCTGGCCCCATGCCCACCGACTTTCCTGGAACTTCTACCTGGTGCTCCCAGAGCCTGGCAGCAGCTGAAAGGGAGAGCTCTGTGCAGAGCAAAGGCAGGCTTTATTAAGACGTTGGTTCAGATGCGGCCAGGCCGTCAGAGGCAGAGGAGGGACTGTCTCATTCACTCACCTCCGGACCAGAAGCCTCTCTCGTACTCAAGGACTGACTCATTCCTAGTCTCACCCCTGTTCTCTTATGAATTCCTCCAGAGCAAGAAACAGTATTTGTGTATTTTGAGAAGTCAAGGGCCGGTGTTAAATGTTCCTACCTCTGAGAGAAAGCACATTGCCTTCCTCATTGTCGTGCTGGGAAGAAACCCCAGCTCCTCCGCGTGCTCAAGACTCCAACCAGGCCTTCTCGGTGCCAGGTTCTCATCCGCGCCGCACCCCTGAGAACAAGC
The DNA here is from genome assembly GCF_000951045.1 of Mandrillus leucophaeus. Classification (NCBI taxonomy): domain Eukaryota; kingdom Metazoa; phylum Chordata; class Mammalia; order Primates; family Cercopithecidae; genus Mandrillus; species Mandrillus leucophaeus. Next base: position 2,373,548 of record NW_012100543.1, on the reverse strand, counting down.
AGCAAGGCTCAGCTGCAGTTAATTTTCATTTGCTGTTTGTATATAAATGCTTTTAGTACTTAAACTAAATTCAGATCAATTAAACTAATGTTGTTTGACATAATATTCCTTGTTCCAAAATCAATATCCCTTCATTTGACAGACTTATTCTTGAATTCAGGATGTTTATTGTTCTTAAAGCTTACCTATAGACCTGGTTTTTGTCTTTAATGATATAAAACAGCTCTTCTTCACATACTGTACGCCAGCATGTAATGGGGCTCAAATTTCTCTGGTAAATATCTTTAATTGTACCATCATGCCTTTTAATCTCAGCGGTACATGACCACTCTTTCTCTGTCTCCATTTGTCTCCTTAGTTTTAAATACATTCCTTTAGTGGTGTCTGTTTAGAAAGAACTGGGGTGAAGGAAAGAGCCAGGCTGAGATTTGCAGTCCAGAGCTCCCTCTTTCCAAAGAGCAGGGCCAACAGAGCTCTCCCAGCCTGGCTATTTAACTGTGGCCACTTATTCTTCACCAGACCCCCAACTCCCCCTCTGACCTAACCCAATCATCATAAAGTAACATGCAGCTACTAAAACGCACCATGTTTTCTCATTGGTCTTTCCCCTATGCCCTGCAGCTCTTCTTCACCCTGCTTTTGGCTCTTATAAATCTTTTTCTGTTTTCCCTGGCCTTTGTCCAGAGACAGGCCTTGCTTGGCTTTGGGGAGAGAAGCCTGAGGGTCATTTATCACTTGAACAGTGGGAATGGGGGATTGAACGGTAGTTTTTTTGCTGTCACCATGGCAAAGGTCTGTGCACAGTTACCTAATTGGAAGAAGCTGGCCCCAGTTCCCATAATTGCCCCACCTTGATAACTGTCCAGCTCAGACCTGCTCACTTCATGACAAAGGAAAGGATCTCTGCAGAGGAAGGACCTCTTGGTGATAAAACAAGAATGGTTTGCAATGTTTTTCTTTTTTTTTTCCAGGCAAATATATTCTTTAAATTAATAGTTACTGAAATGATAGAAGCTGGCATTTGTGAGAGCTTTAATCAGCCTCTGAAATGTACCCGACTTTGCTCTGTGACCAGCCTTCAGACAAGATGAAGCCTCATGAAACCTGAGCTGGGCTTGCTTGTCTGTCTTCCTACTGGAAAGACTCCTGCAGCAAAGTGTGCCCAGACCCTAGAAAGGGAGCTGCTCTGCCCCACTGCGTGCGCGCGCACACACACACACACACACATCCACATGCAAGTACACACACACGCACACATACACATGCCCCACATACACACACACTACACATGCATACACATGTACACACATATGCACACATGCACACACACATGCTTTTTTTCTATAGTGTTTTTCAAAGAGGCATAGCTTGAGATCACAGACATTTGGTTAAACTCAGGAGTCTTTTTTTTTTCCTTTTAAAAAAACTTTTATTTTAGGTTTGGGGGTCCATGTGAAGGTTTGTTACAAAGATAAACACATGTCAGGGGGGTTGTTGTACATATTATTACATCACCCAGGTATTAAGCTCAGTACCCAATAGTTGTCTTTTCTGCCCCTCTCCTTCCTCCCACTCTCTCCCTCAAGTAGACCCCAGTGTCTGCTGTTTCCTTCTTTTTGTTCATAAGTTCTCATCATTTAGCTCTCACTAAAAGTGAGAACATGCTGTGTTTGGTTTTCTGTTCCTGAGTTCGTTTGCTAAGGATGATAGCCTCCAGCTTTATCCATGTTCCTCCCAAACTCAGTATCTTGTTCTTTTTTTGCAGTTGCTTAATATTCCACGGTGCATATGTGCCACATTTTCTTTATCCACATCTGTCATTGGTGGGCATTTAGGTTGATCCATGCCTTTGCTGTTTGAAGAGTGCTGCAATGAATATTTGCATGCATGTGTCTTTATGGTAGAATGCTTTATGTTCCTCTGGGTATATACCCAGTAATGGGATTGCTGGGTCGAATGGTAGTTCTGCTTTTAGGTCTTTAAGGAATCACTGTACTGCTTTCCACAATAGTTGAACTAATTTATATTCCCACTAACAATGTATAAGCGTTCCCTTTTCTCCACAACCTCACCAGCATCTGTTATTTTTTGACTTTTTAATAATAGCCATTCTGACTGGTG
>NW_012100543.1:2356393-2370567 GCF_000951045.1 Mandrillus leucophaeus | reverse complement strand
TGGGTGCAGCACACCAACATGGCACAAGTATACATATGTAACAAACCTGCACGTTATGCACATGTACCCTAGAACTTAAAGTATAATAATAATAAAAAAAAGAAGACGTATATGCGTCCAACAAGCATATTTAAAAAAAAAACTCAGGAGTCTTTAACTTTATTGGTGAGGTTCTAGTGGGGAAAGCAAGTGAGAAAATAAATGGTTTATGCTACTGCATTTTGTTTTCTGTCAACCATGTACACAGCTTAACTTTCATTCTGCACAAAAAAATCTGACTTCATTCTCCTAGGGATTGGTATCTCTCTATTCTCTTTGGCCTTGTTTCTCCCTGCTCTCACGTTTGTTCTTTCTTCTCATTTTTTTCTCTTTCTTTTAATCCCTCTGCTCTCAACTCGTCTGCTGTATCCCATCTGGAATAATATCCTGTGTGTTCTGAACATGGATACAGTAAATCTTTATAATCGTATGCTGGATGCAAGGGCACTGATTAATAAACACTGCAGGGAAGAGTTTTCCGACCGTCCCTCTCTTCAGTTAGCCGTGTTTCTTCTCATGGGATACCTTTGATCATTTCTTTGGTGACTGCACCTGGCTGCATTTTATTTCCATTCCTCCAGATTTGCATTCCCTCTGACTGATTGCCTTGCCCTTATTTGATGAGTCCTGTTTCTGTGATGATTTATCCTGGTCCTGAGAGAGCCTTGTCCCATTCTGGAGAGAAATTTCTGAAGGCCCTTTGGCCTCTCCCTCAGCTCCACCCTGAGAAGACTCTCAGCAGAGGCCAGGGTAGGAGGCCCTGGGTCTAGTTACGAAGGTAGTGAGGGCAACTGGCTCTCACCATCATGACCTAGGAAAGATCAGGAAGAGGAAAGCCTGTGCAGAGGTTGATCTAGAGATGTCCCTCATCTGCCACTCCAGGAAGGAGAGCCAGGGCCTGTTGCTGTCCTTTTGCCTCACAGATGGTCAGAGATTGCATCTACGTAATCCTTGACACTGCACATAAGCAAATATTTAGTGTTTTTAAAATGTTATTTAACCTCCATCATTTCCACATGAGATGGGAAGGGATGATTGTCATACGCATTTCATGGATGAGGAAACTGAACCCCGGAATAGTGACTTGTGCAAGAAGAAAGAATCTGGCCCCAGTTTCCATCATTACCCCACCTTGATAACTGTGCCCAGCTCAGACTTATGGGAACCGTGCTCAGCTCAGAATTAAGGGAACTGGGGCCAGGTGGCACAGTTATAAAGGTGGGGCAGTTATGATTCTTCACTCCAGATTCTTCACTATGGTCACTTAGTGAGTATGTGGAGGTGCCCTGGGCTTCCAGTGCCTCTTCCATGGCCCCTCCACTGTGTGGTATTGTAGACCTTTTTGATGTAGAACCCCCATTGTTGGTCTCTGCCATTCTTTTTGCTTCCCTTGGCCTAAAGTACTTGACACAGGCTTACATCTTAGAGGCTTAATCCTTTCCAGAGCCAGGCCTTCCCAGAGTGCTGGCCAGAGACTACCCAAATGGCTGAGTGGGGAGGGACACTGTTGGGACAGACTGTCCAGGGAGCCATGCAGTGAAGCAGCCCTCAGGTTCCCAGGCAGCAGGTGGGAACCTACCACGTGGTTCTTATGTCGTAATCAATGTAGTACTTGATTTATTTCTGGCTTTAGAATTCTAGGGAGCATGTGGGGACTCCCTCAGAATCCCTGGTTCAGGTTGGATGTGTGACTCAACTCCTACTTACCTAACATACACTGGGTGAAGATATGGTTAAACAAGACTGCACATATAAAATGACCTAGTTCAGCATGGGGCACATGGAAGGCCATAGGTGAATGTCAGACTGAGTGCTTCCTCAGGGAAGATTTGTAGGTGACAGGCTAAAAAACGGAAGGTAGAGATATCCAACTAGTTTAGAAGACTGTTTTGTGCTCATGTTCACTTCATTTGCCTGTCTCTAACATCTGGTTGGTTGGTTCAGAGACTCGCAGAAGGGCTGAAGTTTGAAAGAGGTGGAGTTCTTAAGGGAATTCCACTTAAAGGGATTTGGGTAATAAATATACCAAGTAGACACTTGGTTTATCCAGCTTCTCTCTGTATGAGGAAAACCGATGTTCCAAAATGATGTAACAAAATCTAAGGAAAAGCATAAAGATGTTCAAATATGGAGCATCTCTAAGATAATTGGGGTTTAACTCAAATTCAAATTAATCTGAATACAACTTTAAAAACAACTGTTAATTCATTATTTTATTTCATCTTTACCACAGCGTTCTAATGTAGCATTATGATTGTTCCCACACTGTGGATGCAAAAAGCTGAGATTCAGAAAAATGAAGTGATTTCTCCAAGGCAGACTGCAATTGACACATTGCAGCCCAGCTGTGCAGGATATCCCCCTCCTCTTGCTTTCACTTGAGCACTCACACCTGATAAAGATGTCAGACAGATGAAGAGAACAGCATAAAGTCCCCATGAGTATTTGAAGAGATTGACATTAAGATTGCTTAATAATGAAGTTAATTAAACATCATCTTGGGACCAGTCTTTGGTCACACCCTTAATATGATACGGGGCATCTCGTTCATATTATATGGGTCTTAGGATAAAGAAACTTCTAAACAAATGTAGTATATTAACTTTTAAAAGAAAGGAGAGCTTAATAAAGAAACCCGAAGTGTGGTTGGGAGAAGGGGAGTGGGCGATGAATATGAGAAACAAAACTAATAATGAAAGAGTGCAAGTGGAATGAATGTTTTGTCAGCGATTTCCATGAAGGGTTTGGTGTTCTCCCTGGTAGCACAGGATTGCAAAATTCAAAGCCAAATGGGCTTGTCTTTTGCATTTATGGACCATCCTCAATCCCACTCAATGTTTGCCTTCCAATAGCTTCTCAAAGTGTACTTTGCCTGTAGCACTGTTCTCCTTTAATTATAAAAACCCAGTGCACTATTAAGAAAAAGGCAAGCCATATGTTTCTGATTCATTTAGAATTAAACCCGCAGCCTGCTGTTAGCTAAGAGAAAGGCAATATTCAAGAACTCATCGTAATAAGCAATGTTAGCAAGAACCTTCTTAAGAAACAAGTTTAGATTTTGCTGGGAATAGTGAAAGTATGACTCCTGAGCGGTTTGGGTAGGATTTGGAATTCAGCCACTGTGAACTGCAAAGTGAGGAGTGCATTGTGAGAGGCATAACTTCTTCAGTCTCGACTGAGGATCAATCTTTGTCAAACTGGAGTTAGTGAGATCTCAGGGGAGCAAGGGGAAGTTGTAATTTAGGAGAAAAAGAGCTGTTACCTAGAGCTGCTATTTACCTTACAGTAAATATGGGGGAACAGTGGTTAATAAAATAGTTTTATATTTTTCCTTTAAGAAAATAGCCATAATGTATGAAATACATCAGTATTCAGGCTTTAAGACAAAACAATAGACCTTGTGATTTAATTTTTTTAATGGGAAAAAAAGAGAGAAACCTTGTTTCCCTTTCCTTGTTTGCAAACTTTTTACCATCTAGTTATTAATTGGGTCAATCTTTTAAAAGAGGAGTATTTATCTTTACTGTGAACCATTTTTCCCCTTTGGGCTCATTATGTTAAACATTGCATTTAACCCACACTTCAGGAGAACAAAGCAATATCTCTGTTGGTTTAAACTGTCACATTGACTCACATAATGGAAAACTGGCTAACTGGAAGTAGGGGAAGATATTTCAGTAAAAACAAATATCTCCAGGAAGAGATTAGCTACAGCCTATTTCCAGCAGTGAACTTCGGTTGCCTTGGTGCCTCCTTGCCTATCCCAGGTGTATGGAAGAGAAGAGGTAGGCCTGCTGGAGGCTACTGCCATGAAGTTGGCCCTTCTGTCTTCTAACCTCACACCACCTCTTATTGAAGGGACCATGAGCAAAATGGCAAAGAACTAAGCAGTTGGTTTCTTGCTCCCCAGTTTTTCTTTTGTTCCTTTGTGCTAATCTAAATCTACTTTTTGCTGCATCGTGTGTGTGCTCATGTGCTGTGTTATTGTATATTTTTTTTCTCCTGAATGACAATACAAATCTAAGTTTCCATGTGGAATGAGACCTCATGACATCTTATGGGACTGTGGTATTATGATCAGAGCTCAATAATAATTGCTGAATATTATTGAAAGACTCTTCAGTGTGTTGAAAAAGAGTGAGACACAGGGTAGTATACTGGGTATATTTAAGTATATTTAAGACTTACATATTTGGCTTCAAATCCTGGGTTTGCCACTGACTAGTCATTAGGTTAGCTCTCAGGCCATTTGTGAAGTAGCCATAAGAATGGTTACTTTGAATTGTTGTGTAAGAATTAATGAATTTATGTATACATAAATACAGACACATGGCAGGCATTCAATAAACAATTGCTTGTTTGGTTAAAAAATTGTTTGGAGTACAGTGTAGTATTGTACATAAAGTTGAGACCACTTGGGTTTAAATTCTGACGGTTTACTGATTTAGTTAAGCCACTTAACATTTCTAATTCTGAATTTCTTCATGGTAAAATAGAAATAATGACTCACTCAAAGGATTGTTGGAAGGAATTAACATGCATATGATGTTGAGTAAGGTCAAGAGCCTCAGGCCTGCTTCTCAAAATATTCAGGAAGCATCATCTTCAAAGAAGTCCAGAGCTTTTGTCTCATGAGACGGCTTCAGTGACTATGTCTTTAGGAAAGATGAAGAGGAAATCAGTGTTCAATTCAGTCGGTTATAACCTGAGAGGAAGGAAAGCTTAACAACTTGCTAGCAAGTCTAACTTCAGCAGTGCCTTTTACTGGCAGAGTAGACCAAAACTATCTCACTCTATTCACCTTAGTTGAAAATGAGCATCTGCTCATTGTTGCAAACGTGCAATATACTGAATGCCAGAGAAATCCAGCAACTGGTAGTGTGAAATATTTTTTCCTACACTATATCAATCTTTTAAAATTCGAGTATAAAATGTTGAAGATAAAATTGCAATAATATTTTCTTTTTGATAAAACTTCAGATTTATTCTAGTATTTCAAAAGTTCACTCTATGAATAGTGTTACTTGGTTTCTGCCTTGGCTTCCAGCCAAACTTTGCTGTTAATAATCAGCCATTTAACACTAGGCCAAAATGGTGCTTTTCAGTGAATGTGTTGCAATTAGTCAATTGCCAAAAATAAGTACTGGTAATAATTTTGGCTCTGTGTCCCCACCAAAATCTCATGTGGAACTAAAATCCCCATGTGTCAGGGGAGGGACCTGGTGGGAAGTGATTGAACTGTGGGGACAGATTTCCCCATGCTATTCTCATGATAGTGAGTGAGCTCTCATGGGATCTCATGGCTTAAAAGTGTGGCGCGCTCTCTCTCTCTCTCTCTCTCCTTCTCTCTCTCTGTCTCTCTCTCCCTCTCTCTCTCTCTCCTGCTACTATGTAAGATGTGCCTTGCTTCCCCTTTGCCTTCCACCATGATTTTAAGTTTCCTCAGGCCGTCCCAGCCATGTGGAATTGTGAGTGAATTAAACCTCTTTTCTTTATAAATTATGCAGTCTCAGGTAGTTCTTTATAGCAGTGTGAAAATGGAATAATGCAAGTACTCTATATATGAATATTTTATTATTATTGATGTGAAGGTGATGGGAAGTTTCCCTAGTGCCTCTGACATCGGGGCATACAGGAGGCTGTTCACTGGATTGTCCTGGATCCCCTGCAAGTTTATTTTCATCTCTGCTGTGATTTGCCCATTCATGAAATGAGAGGAGGGTTAGACTCCACTCTTCTAACTTAACTCTCCCAATCTCCCTGAATACTCCCAGTGGGTCCTCCCTCAGCAGCTGTGGATGCAGTACAGACCCAGGGAGCAGCATCCCATGTTTCTTCTGGATCAGCTCCTTATTCTTCATCAAAACTCTAAGACCCAAACTTAGAGTAAGTAAAAAAGACCATGAAAGGAAAAACGAGCCCCTTCCTGATGAAATAGTGACATGGATATATATATGTGTGTGTATATATATGCACATATATATATTCCCAAAGAACAGTGTAATCTGTCTAAAATGATTTAACTTGTCAGCTATAATATGAAATAAAATCTCAGAAGGACGCAGGTGGAACACTATAGGAGGCAAAGGTGCAGTTACAAGAGGTGGCACAGAAAATCAGTGCTGGATATAGCTCCTTTTTCCTTATCAAAGAAAACAATAGAGAAGAACTTGACACTTACTCATCTCTATGTTACGAACAGTTTCCAAGTATCCAACATACATTTTCTGTTGACTACTCATTACAGAACTGCCAGATGTATGTTAAACATAGCTTCTATTGCTGCAAGAGCTAAAGTTCAGAGAAATGAAAACTTGTGCTGAGATCTCACAGCAGACCCTGAGCGTGCTGCCAGTGCTAGAGTCAGAGTCATGAACGTGGGTGTTGGAGTCATCTTTTATGCATCTTCTGGTCTCCAGCATGTTTCTCATATGTAAAATGTAGATGATAATAGTGCACATGCCTGAGTGTTTAACTCTTTTTTCCCTTCAACAGTTTTTGGAAAAACTCTGTGCAGAAAAGTTGGTCCAATAAATCAAAATATGTTGAATAGATGTGTATTGGAGAGGCTGGTCTAGGACTCTTACATCTTATGAACTCTGTCTCAGGAGCAGAGACTATAGGCCATGGGATTTAGTCACTTCTCACTACTAACTCATAAAAGACTTTGATGTGGAGGTTTTGAATCTGTAGTACAATTTAAAGTCTTTAAGACATTTTGTGACAGAATTAACCCTAATACTTGTAAACTTTGAGGTCATGTGTCTCATGGAGTTGCTAGCTTCCATCAGTTAGCTGAAGGGAAATTTTCATGTTCCAATTTCAGCATCAGCAATATTTTCCCTTGCAGAGGACCCTGCTCTTGATGCTTCTCTGCTTGTGTTGGGAATGTAGGACATGGGTGGAACAGCGAGCAGCTCCCTGGCTGCGTTCTTTCTCCATGCAGAGCTCTTGCTGGCTGAACTAGAATTAGGACAAAAGGGTCTGCAAACAGCAATCTGTCATGAGTCTGAGTGAAAAGGAGAAAAAAGGGATCTGATTAGAAGAAACAAGTGGTGAGTTTTGTGTGTATCTTCTACATCAGTAGTTCTTCCGAGTCAGGCAGAGTTGTAGCCAGGGGAACGAATACTTGTTTAACTTACTACAAGTTTACCTGAGATTAAGGGCAAGTTGAATACAGCCAGTATCCTTTGTTCCAATATTGACTTAGTCTTGTTGTCACAAATCAGCTATTGATATTTGGGGTCCCCATTAGTCTCAGGGAAGAGAGCTAATCCTTCTTTCATGTTTGTTTATATACCATATTTGGCCGGAGCTTGGGATGCACTTTTCACCTTGGTCTGCAAGTAGAGAGGCAAACACATGACCTCAGCACTTGAAGCCATCCTGGCTGGTCACTCTCTACTGTTTGTTTAATTTTGCTCCGACTCCAGCCTGCCTCCTAATCCCAGGTATTCTTACATGTTACAAAAAGAAAGAGACCCTGAGATCAAAGCACTGGTCACGATTTTACTAGGGGGCACCTCTGAAAGCACTTGTAGGCCTGTGTGCATGGCTAGCACTGTGATCTTTAGAAAATACTTTGCTCTCCAAATTGGGGCCAACAGATTTATCACCCTCTGGGCCCCAACGCACCAGGTCAGGCTAGGGTTATTTTTGTGTATTGTGTACAAAGACATGGTAGTTCTTACAGAAACCTGAAGAGCAAATATTTAGAACATGTTTGAGGGATAAAAGAGACTTCTCAAAAGAAATTTTTATTTTAGCATTTCCTATAAAAATAAGTTAACTTTATCGTCATCTGCTTGGGATCCTTGTCCTCTACAGATTTCTCTCTCAGCCACCAGCATTGTAACAGTTCAGGATGATGGATGCTTTTGTCTTCTCTGTGGAATTTGAGTTTCTGCTCTGTGGCAGGCTAAATCTGTTACAGAGGAACTCTGAGGGACACTCTGATTGTTTTTGTTTTATTAGTTGTATAAAGTATGTTTCAATAAAGGAGGAGTATCAACAAATGCAATATAAAAATATCTTTGTCTTATTCTGATTTTGTTGAAGAGGTGGTGATGTTAATATGGCTTGAGATGTGTCTCTTCATATCTGCAGCCTAGGGAATTGCTAGGTGTACCATATATCAATTTAGAGAACAGAATTTTGTAGACTTAAGTTCAAATCCTGACTTATTATCTTTGTGACTTTGGGGAAGTGATTGTACCTTTTTTGGCTTCAATTTCAAAATCTATAAAGGGGAGTAATATTGGTATTGACCTCATGGAGTTATTGGGAGCATAACATAAATGTGTATGAGATGTTTCACATTGTATTGCATTTTACATAGCATAGTCAATTAAGAGTTGCTTATTATTATTCACTCTCAGAGACCTGCGTTTGCTTCTCACAGATGATCTCAACTTTTACTTTACAAAGGAGATTGAAGATCTACAGTATTTTTACCTCAAAACATCTCTGTATATCTATATATTAATTTTTAAAAAGTGTTAAAATCTTACATTTACTTTGTGTCAGGCTCTGTGTGAAGCCCTTTACGCATATAGATTATTTACACATATAGATATAGCCCTATATGCATTTACAACCATGAGTCAACTCCATTTACCTTATGAGAAAATTGAGGCTTAGCAAGGTTAATAATTTGCTGGTGTCATATTGTTCATATATGAACAAAAATCACCTAGTTCCAGAGCCTATCTTCCTATCCCTGGTGCCATCGCACCTCCCTTCAATGCATTAGAATTTGAGTTCTATTAATGATCATCTTGCATATTCTTTTTTTCCCTTTCTACTCATACTTTGACATCTTCCTAAATGAATGTTCAAATTTTTCTCAAATTCAGTCAATCAATAAGTTAACTAATTCTTCCTTAAGCACTTATTTCTGAACTCTTCATTAAGCATGTGCTTAATAAAAGTCTTCATTAAGCACTTACTTAATAAAAATCTTCATTAAGCACTTATATCTGAACTCTCTGTGATCTGGTTTTTGTCCCACTAGGCTAGAAAGTAATCTCTCAATGGTCACAACTGAGTAGAAAAATTGAGTATATGAGCAAGAGAGTTTGTGAGGAGTCAGCTTGGAAGCTGCTATTTGCAGTCCAAGTGGGAGATGTTGGTAGCTAGGACTCAAGTATTTGTAGTAAAGATGGAGATGAATAAATGTATTTTATGATATTTTGGAGATATGAAAAAGTCATAAGGATGCACTAATTGATTTGACACACGAGGCAAGGGAAAGAAAAGGATAATGGCTGGCTCCTAATTTTTTGTTTTGAATAATTGGTGGATTATTTTGCTGTTTATGGGGAAGAGTAGGCTTTGAGTAGGTTTGGAAAACGTAGGAAAATTAGGTGTTTTGTTGTTTTGCTTTATTCTATGAGGGCATTGTTGGATGGATATATCAATGGATTGTAAAGGTCTAGAGCTCAGTGAAAAGTTGTCAGCATGAAAATATGTGAAGCCATAGATGTGATCCCTTAGGACGAGGATGAGGACAGAGGAGAGAAGCCCTCCAGGAAACAGTACGATTAGGAGCAAAGCAGAGAGGAAGGCAGCAATGTGTAACAAATGTAATGGTCAGTGAGGCAAGAGGAAAATGATGAATGTTGTGCTGCCAGAAATCATATCAACACTCCTTAAGATTTTCTGAGCCTGTAATACTGGCGGAAGCTGCTATACTTTTATATACCCTGCCTCTGTATATATACTACAAGGCTTCTGTCTGCTTCTCTGCTTGGCAAACTCTTATTTCTTCAAGACTTAGTTCAGTTCCTCTGAAGCCTATTTTGATTCCTTACCTCTCATTTCTTAGATAGATATTTCCACAGCGCTATGTCCCTACCTCTGTCTTAGCCAATCATGGGGTACTTGGGATAGCATAATCTGTCTTAACTAAATCCCTGGTTCCATTAAGGTGAGTTCCTTGAAGGTAGTGACTGAGAGTTTTACTCTGAATCTCTAGCATTTGGCACATGTCTGTGGGAAAAGTATTTGACTATTGTTAGTTAAATAAGTGTTTGTATAATAACTAGCTTCCCTTGTCAGCTTCGGTATTTAATTTCAAATATATAATGTCTACCTGAGAACTCCACCTGGCAGCCCAACATTGAGATTTACCTATACCTCAAATTCTGCATGTCTCCAATTGAATTTTTTCTTAAGCATTTTTTTCTCACTTTTGTTAAGACCTCCTTCTTCTATCTTATTTTACAGTGCCAATATTCTCAAATGCTTCCAGCTTGGAAACAAGAAACAACTTGTGACTCTTTTCTCTATCTAGCCATTCAGCCACTATTCCTGTACGTTTTTGCTCCATGTTTCTTACATCTGTATGCTGTTTCTTTTTCCTCATTAGCAACTTTCCCAAAGTTGCAGAGCTACTCAGATACAGAGCCAGGATTGTAGTCCATTTTGCCTGACTCACTAAGTTGTATCACCTTTCTGGCTTATGCTTGGATAACAGGGAACCTTTGATAATATGGAAATCAATTCCAAATAATGTAACTTGTAATTTTCTGGAACACTTTGGAAAGGAAAATACTCCATGGACTCTTGTTTTGCCTTATGTCTGAAACATAAACCAGCTATTTTTTATGAGGCATTGACAGAGAAATAGATGGATGGACTGGTTTATTTCCCTCAATAGTATGCAATCTAACAACTGTCTAAAGATATAAAGGTTTATACATGTAGTAAAGTATTTTTATCTAGAATATTTCTGTTAAAAATCATCAAATGCATTAAGTAGGATAACTTCTAACTTCCACTCCCAAAGTTCTATTCTGCTCAGTTTTGATGTCTTCTCCTAAGATTAATTTGCTTCCCAGAGCCTCATCCTACCCACAGGGTAAAGTTTATAATTTTGAGTTGTAATATCTTTTTGTCTTAACCATAGGTGATATCCAGTGAATGCTTAGTAACAGAATGAATAAATAATTGGATGTATATGTAGCTTAGGAAGTAATATGTAAATATATATTCACAGTAGTACCAATTAACTGATCAGTATTTTTCCTCTTTCATGCCATTTGTCTGTCAAGTAAAGATAGAGAGGGAGTTACCTTGACACATTGTGACATTGAGCCACTACTAATAAATACTCAATTTCCAAAATAATGAATTCTTGCACCCATCTTTCTTCCACTCTACCCAAATAAGTTACTTTGATTATAACTTTTCCTCAAAATCATTAGTTCTACCGGTTTATTTTATAGTTTCCTTTCAAAAATACATAGTTCAGCCTTCTGTTTCTTGCTAATTCAAACAATTGCCACTGGATGTGCACTCCTGCTGTAAATACCATAACAACTAAAGTATATATAATATATATACACACACATATATATACATACATACACACACACACACACATATATATACACACACACACACTAATTTCAGACAATGCATAACAGGAAGTGCAGTATTGTGATGCACGACAGAAAGGAAAGAGGAGTTGATACATTATGATCATCCCAGTTTGATGCCAGGAGGCATTTATTGGAACATGGTGCAGGAAGGGGAAACCCAAGCAGAGCATGATGGTTGTAATGAAATAAAGAGGAAAATAGAAGAGCTTGAAGAGACTGGGGCAATTGGAATTTGTGAAACAGAGTACCAAAAATGAAGGAACTTCCCCCCAAATTTATATGTCGAAGCTCTAATCCCCAATATAATGGAATATGGAGGTGGGGCCTTTGGGAAGTAATTAGGTTTAGATGAAGTCATGAGGATGGGATCCTCATAATGGCATTCGTGCCCTTATGCACAGTGAAGTTGCTGGCTTTCCTTCACCACTTATGCACAAACAAGAGGTCATGTCAGTGCACAGAAAGAAGGTGTCCATCTGCAAGCCAAGAAGAAAGCCCTCAACAGAATCTGATTATGTTGGCATCCTGATCATGAACTTCTAGCCTACAGAACTGAGAAAATAAGTCTGTTGATTAAGCCATCCAGCTTATGATATTTTGTTATGGCAGCCTGAGCTGACTAATACACAGATGAAGAGCTATAGTAACTTGCTTTGAAGATCTCTTAATTCTCTTTGCTGAGTACTAAACTGTACATAAAATGTAACATGCCCAAAAAGTTGGGTAAAGAACAGCTGGGGAGCTACAACATGAATAATTTCCAGAGCTCACACAGGGCTGGGACAAGTTTAAGTTATGAAGAGCCAAAGTGAAGAAACAGTGGATTAAAACCCAGTGTTTAACAAAGACACATTAGTGGTAAAACTAATGGAGTCTTAGAGCAAAGGCTATTTTATACTCATTCAAATAACAGTTTATAAATTCCTAACAGAATCAAGCTGACCTGCAAGGTACTTAGCTTTCTGCCAAAGCAAAGTTTGAAACTCTTTAAAATAAGACAATTAAGTCCAAACTTTCAACAACATAACATTATAATTCCCAGAATCTGATAAAATTACTATACATGCAATAAAACAGAATAGTTTGACCAATAACAAGCAAAAAAAAAAAAAAAAGTCGTTAGATATCAACACAGAAAAAAAAGAGGTTAGCAGACAAAAACATTAGAATTATTAGAAGTATACTCAAAGGCTAAAGGAATACGTGACTATAACAAGGAGATAAATAGTTGATGTAGAAAAATAAATTTAAAAATGTAATAATATATAAAAATAATGCTCTTGATGAAATTAGCAGATTAGACACTGCAAATGGAAAAACAGTTGGTAAGCTTGAAGGCGTAGCAATATAAACTAACCAAACTAAAAGAATGAAAAGAAAAACATAAATGAAAATTAACATATTTTCAGTAACTGGTGACTTGTGGTTATATTATACGTAATCCAATATATGTATAATTGGAATTCCAGAAGAAAGGAGGTGTCAGAATATTTGAAGAAAAAATAACCATATTGCATTTCTAAATTTGATGAAAAGTATAAACACATAGATCCAAGAAGCTCAACCAATCCCAAACACAATAACCACCAAGAAAACCACATTAAGGCATAATAATTAAATTGTTGAAGACCATTAATAAATAAGAAATCTTAAATAAGAATGTGGCAGGAAAACCATATTAAATACAAGAGAACAGAAATAAAAATAATTGCTGACTTCTTGTCAGGAACAATCAAGGGAGAAGAAAACAAAACAACCTCTCTAAAGTACTGGGGAGAGAAAATCTGTAAGCAAAATCTGTAAGCAAAAAATCTGTAAGCAAAATCATTTTTTTAAATGAAGATCACTACTATAAGGCAGATATTGTCAGATTGGATAACATGAAACTATAAGCTTTCTATAATAAACACATTTTAAATATAAAGGAGTAGATTATAAGTATGAAAAAATGGCAGGCAAGTACTGATAAAAGATAATAAAAGACTGGGATTTCTAAATCCAGGCAAAGTAGACTGCATGAAAACAAATATTACCAGACATAAAGGGGGACATTTCATAATGACAACAGAGTCAGTTTATCAAGAAGACAGGATAATCTTAGATATATACATATATATATAATCAAACTGAAATGAAAACTGGACATCAAGATTACAGTTAGAAATTCAACACTCCTCTCTCAGAAATCAATTGAACAAGTAGTCAGAAGAATAAGATTTGAATGACATTATCAACCAACTTGACCTAACTGACATTTAAAAATACTCTGCACAATAATGCCAGGATACACATGTTTACAAGTACACATGAACCCTTTGCCAAGATAGATCATGCTTTTAATCATAAGCAAATTATCTTACATTTAAAAGAATTACAATCATACAGAATGTGTTTTCTGGCCACAACAGAATTTAACTAGAAATCAACAACAAAATGTCGTAGAAAAGTGCCCAAATGTTTGTAATTGAACAACGCTTTCTTAATTATACATAAGTGAAAGAATCAGAAGGAAAATTTAAAATCATAGAAATGAAAACACATCCTACAAAATTTATGTGATACAGATAAAGCAGTATCTAGAGACAGATTTAAAGCTTTAAATACTTAAAAAAGAAAATATAATGTTAGTAATCTAAGTATCTACATCAAGGAATTTGAAAAATAAGAGCAAATTAAACTCAAATTAATTATAAGGAAGTAAGATAAAGTGGTATCAGTTAAATAGACTAAGGCCTAACAATAGAAAAAATC
>NW_012100543.1:2311997-2356343 GCF_000951045.1 Mandrillus leucophaeus | reverse complement strand
AACAAAGACACATTAGTGGTAAAACTAATGGAGTCTTAGAGCAAAGGCTATTTTATACTCATTCAAATAACAGTTTATAAATTCCTAACAGAATCAAGCTGACCTGCAAGGTACTTAGCTTTCTGCCAAAGCAAAGTTTGAAACTCTTTAAAATAAGACAATTAAGTCCAAACTTTCAACAACATAACATTATAATTCCCAGAATCTGATAAAATTACTATACATGCAATAAAACAGAATAGTTTGACCAATAACAAGCAAAAAAAAAAAAAAAAGTCGTTAGATATCAACACAGAAAAAAAAGAGGTTAGCAGACAAAAACATTAGAATTATTAGAAGTATACTCAAAGGCTAAAGGAATACGTGACTATAACAAGGAGATAAATAGTTGATGTAGAAAAATAAATTTAAAAATGTAATAATATATAAAAATAATGCTCTTGATGAAATTAGCAGATTAGACACTGCAAATGGAAAAACAGTTGGTAAGCTTGAAGGCGTAGCAATATAAACTAACCAAACTAAAAGAATGAAAAGAAAAACATAAATGAAAATTAACATATTTTCAGTAACTGGTGACTTGTGGTTATATTATACGTAATCCAATATATGTATAATTGGAATTCCAGAAGAAAGGAGGTGTCAGAATATTTGAAGAAAAAATAACCATATTGCATTTCTAAATTTGATGAAAAGTATAAACACATAGATCCAAGAAGCTCAACCAATCCCAAACACAATAACCACCAAGAAAACCACATTAAGGCATAATAATTAAATTGTTGAAGACCATTAATAAATAAGAAATCTTAAATAAGAATGTGGCAGGAAAACCATATTAAATACAAGAGAACAGAAATAAAAATAATTGCTGACTTCTTGTCAGGAACAATCAAGGGAGAAGAAAACAAAACAACCTCTCTAAAGTACTGGGGAGAGAAAATCTGTAAGCAAAATCTGTAAGCAAAAAATCTGTAAGCAAAATCATTTTTTTAAATGAAGATCACTACTATAAGGCAGATATTGTCAGATTGGATAACATGAAACTATAAGCTTTCTATAATAAACACATTTTAAATATAAAGGAGTAGATTATAAGTATGAAAAAATGGCAGGCAAGTACTGATAAAAGATAATAAAAGACTGGGATTTCTAAATCCAGGCAAAGTAGACTGCATGAAAACAAATATTACCAGACATAAAGGGGGACATTTCATAATGACAACAGAGTCAGTTTATCAAGAAGACAGGATAATCTTAGATATATACATATATATATAATCAAACTGAAATGAAAACTGGACATCAAGATTACAGTTAGAAATTCAACACTCCTCTCTCAGAAATCAATTGAACAAGTAGTCAGAAGAATAAGATTTGAATGACATTATCAACCAACTTGACCTAACTGACATTTAAAAATACTCTGCACAATAATGCCAGGATACACATGTTTACAAGTACACATGAACCCTTTGCCAAGATAGATCATGCTTTTAATCATAAGCAAATTATCTTACATTTAAAAGAATTACAATCATACAGAATGTGTTTTCTGGCCACAACAGAATTTAACTAGAAATCAACAACAAAATGTCGTAGAAAAGTGCCCAAATGTTTGTAATTGAACAACGCTTTCTTAATTATACATAAGTGAAAGAATCAGAAGGAAAATTTAAAATCATAGAAATGAAAACACATCCTACAAAATTTATGTGATACAGATAAAGCAGTATCTAGAGACAGACTTAAAGCTTTAAATACTTAAAAAAGAAAATATAATGTTAGTAATCTAAGTATCTACATCAAGGAATTTGAAAAATAAGAGCAAATTAAACTCAAATTAATTATAAGGAAGTAAGATAAAGTGGTATCAGTTAAATAGACTAAGGCCTAACAATAGAAAAAATCAATGACACCAAAAAGATGTGGAGTAATAAAGAGAATAAAAACTGTCACTATCAAGAGGATTAATATGGAATATTCTACACTGTAATTGTAAAATACATAAAATTAATTATTAAAATCTTTTCATAAAAACTGTAGGCCTGAATGACTTCACAAGTAAATTCTACCTAACATTTCATGAAGGAATCACACATATTTTACACAAATTATTTGAAAAAAATGGAAGAAAAGGGATATGTACTAACATATTTTTAGAAAGAATTATCTTAATACCAAAATCAGATAACAAAACAAAGAAATAAAATGCAGAACAATGTGCCTCACAAATGTAGATATAAAAATCTTTAATGAAAATGTAACAAAATACAGTTATATATAGAAAGGATAATATGCCATGATTAAGAGGGCCTATTCCAGCAATGCAATGTTGATGCAACATTTTAAACTCAGTCTTACACAATATTAACTAAGTAAAGAAGAAATGGTCATCTCAATCTATGGAAATATTTGATAAACTTAACTCCTATTCATGATTAGGGACTCCCTACAAGCCATCAATAGAAGGAATCTTCTCAATCTTACAAAGGAAATCTATGAGAAATCTATAGCTAATATTATATTGAAAGGTGAAACATTGATTTCTTCCTAAAATAAAGAACAAGGCAAGTGTGTATCTTTTGGCCATTTCTATTCAACGTTTAACTGGAGACCCTGGCTAGTGCAATTAAGAGAGAGAAATAAAACGCAAATATAAGGGAAAGAGAAAGTTAAGCTGTATTTCTTCCATAGATAACACGATCAAGTATTTATATAATTTTTAAAATAATCTACAAAAAGTACTTACGCAGATAAGCAAAGACTTTGAATACAAAGTCAATATATGTTTTAAAAATTCATTTCCATATGCTAGCAACTAAGAATTGGAAATGAAAATTTAAAAATACCACTTGCAATAGTATCAAAAACATAAAATACTTATGGATAGATTTAACAAAATATGTGTAAATCTGTACCCTGTAAACTATAAATCATTTCTGAAAAAAATATAACATTCTAAATAAATAGCAAAATACATCATTTTCCTGAAATGAAAGATTCTATTGTGTTAAAATTTTCCCTAAGTCCATCTATAATTTCAGTGTAATCCCAACCAATTCCAAAGGTGATGATTTTTTATTTCTGAAGACATTGAAAAAGTGATTCTAAAATTTATATGACTATGAAAAGGATCTAGAATAGTTAAAAAAATTAAAAACAATGAACAAAGTTGAACAAATTGCAATACTGATGTCAGGACTTACTATCAAGCTACAGTTATCAGAACAGAATGGGACTAGTATGAGGTTAGGCAGAACAATGGAAATTGATACTCATCCCTACTCAGACCTCTCTCTTAAGCTCATGATTTTAGAAATAATTATTCGTTTTACATCTTTCCTTGGATGTCTTTAAGACATCCTAAGCTCTATATATCTGAAACCCAACCCATTTTTTTCCCCTAAATCTGAAACTCTCTGTTCCCTACCCCTTTCATCATTCCTAGAGTTGTGCTGGCCAAAAACTTAAGAGTAATTCTCCACCCCTCCCTGTCTTTGATATTCCACATTACTGATTCTTTACTGGGAACTTCCAGTTTTAACTCCTAATATACTTTGGCTTCATCCACATTTTACTATTTCTGTCACCCAGTTATAACATCTACTGCCTAGACTTTTATAAATGCTTCCTAAACTACAACCTACATCTACTTTTAATTAGCTCCAGAGTATATATTTGAAATACAAATTGTAGCATATTAAACCTTACTTAAAATGCTCCAATGTCTTCACATTGGGTTTAGGAAAAAGACAAATCTTTTTTTATTTTATTTTATTTTATTATTATTATACTTTAAGTTCTAGGGTACATGTGCATAACGTGCAGGTTTGTTACATATGTATACTTGTGCCATGTTGGTGTGCTGCACCCATCAACTCGTCAGCACCCATCAACTCGTCATTTACATCAGGTATAACTCCCGATGCAATCCCTCCCTCCTCTCCCCTCCCCATGATAGGCCCCGGTGTGTGATGTTCCCCTTCCCGAGTCCAAGTGATCTCATTGTTCAGTTCCCACCTATGAGTGAGAACATGCGGTGTTTGGTTTTCTGTTCTTGCAATAGTTTGCTGAGAATGATGGTTTCCAGCTGCATCCATGTCCCTACAAAGGACACAAACTCATCCTTTTTTATGACTGCATAGTATTCCATGGTGTATATGTGCCACATGGAAAAAGACAAATCTTAATAAGGCTTTGAAGACTCTTCCACGTCAGCCCCTACTTGACTCCCTAACAACACTTTGCGCCACGCTATTCCTTGCTCTCTCAGAGGATAATTCTCACGGTTGTTTGTTCAGAAGAATACTAGCACGCTTTACCTATTTATCCACAAATGAACACGGGCGTTACATGTCCTATGATTACTACACATGAAAATACATCTACCTCCTTATTTCTAGTTTAAACTTGGCAAGTTGACATGATATATGAAGTTCTAACTTTTTAGGCTTACACAATTTTTTTAGATATTGTCACGTTATTGACACATGCACATGGTCTATAATGTTAATGTCTTCATATTTTTCTTCCAAAAGTCAATGCATTATTTCTGTATTTTTGATAAACATTGTTTGTATTTGGTGACCTTATTGAAAAAATTGAGAAGTGAGAGGTTTTCCTTAAAAATATGTTCTAGCATGTGTTCCTACATATAATGTAATTCTAAGATCATGCAAATGTAGAATGCAGAATGATAGCTAAACATTTTATTTCTTTATACTCTGTGTTTTAGAGGAATAGTTTGAAACTTCTTGGTCATTACAAACATAACAGAAGATGTATCACACACTGCTATGGGATGCCCCTGAGGTTATATAAGGGTTCCTGAGTTCTACCTTTGTTATCTTTCACTTAAGAAAGCATATTGCAAAGCAAATTGTAAAGCAAGTGAATGACAGTGACGTTATTGTAGCGGTTATCTTGGAACTGATTTATAGCATTCTAAAACTAAACCACTCACAAATTTCAGACTTTACCTACCATTAATAACAAATTACTTGTGGTCCATCTTGCCAGTAAACTGGGTGAAGGATAATTATAATACAGGAGTATAAAAACAACTCTTTTTAAAAGGGACAATTCAACCATCACCGTGTCGAACTATCTTGAACTATCTTGAACTATCACTGTGTTCTAGCCTGAATGAATGTAACAACACTCATACTGAACACCAAAGCGTACATTATTGCACATATTTATATATTTATTTTAAAACATGCCTTTATGTAAAATTATTTCTCTTTTGATTATGTTCATACACCCAAATATTCGTGCATATTCCCAATAACACTGCTTGTAAATTCCTTAGCTCTCAATACTAGAGAGCTGAGGGCATGGAATTCTTATTAACAATAGACATTTCTCAAATAGTTGTAAGACTGGAGAAAGTAATATCCTCTGGGCTCACATGAAGGCAGTAATGTACGGTTAATTCTGTTATTGACTCTGTATTCATGGAGGAGTTAGTGGGAGTTTATGGAGTCTGGTGGGCTTGGCCAGTTTCCTCTCCAGCCTGTTGCTGTCCCATTTCTTTGTTATTCCCTAATGGTCACTGCCCTTCAGAACAGCTGAGCATTTGCCCCCTACACACAATCTCTTCTGCAGCATCCTCAAGCATTTGCATGAAAACTGGAGCTCACAATTTTCTCTATGGATATTTGTTTCCGTGGTGACAATCTTCAATCTCAAGAAGGCTTTTCCTAAAATACGTTAAATCTGAACCTCTCCTATGTACTTCCTTTCATCCACAGATTCTGCTTCTGAATTCTGGGCTACACTCAACAGGCCTCCTCAGTAGTCAACTGCTTCTCATGATATTGTTTTTGTCTAATGTGTGTTAGTTTTCTTGTCTGTGAGTTTCATTTTCTCCTGCGTAATCTCCTCAGTTCCTTCACCTATTTTCATGTGTAATGTTTCTTTAACCTCTCAGACAGTGCCCCTCTAAAAGCATAGTCCTCCAAATGGAAAGTGGTGTTCTACATGGTTGTCATCCACAATTTTTTCAACAGTTATGCGGTTCCTGAGAAAGTGGCATTTAAGCTGAGACAGGTATTGAGTGGGAGGTATGCAAGTAGAAGAGCCTGTGGGATAGTACAGAACCATGGGGCTTGTGGTGTTCCATAAAGTGGAGTATGTCATGCTAAAGAGTTCGGTGGTTTTCCTCCAGGTTATCCAGAGCTTTCAAATGTTTCCAAACAGAGCCATCACATGGTAGTATTTATGTTTTAAAAAATCGTCTTTGGTTTTAGTGTTGCCAAGAGTTTGAAAGGAATAAAATACGTATGGAAAATCAGTTAGGAAATTTGTTGAGGTGAATGAAATGAGATAGAAATAGAAACAGATTCTGGAAATACTGTTAAAATATCAACAAGACTAGATGAATAACTAGGGGTTGTTTCTGAAATAAAATTCTTTAAGAACACACTTGGAGTCTAGGTCCCTACTGATCTTGTGGAAAACACAACCATTTTCCCCAGAATGTGTGGAATGCAGATTTGCTCTATTGTACCAAAGTTAAGCATTAGGCCAAATTTATCTTGAGATGTCCCTGATCTGAATCTCTCTACCGTATTGTCACTGTGTCTCTTTCTGCGGGCAACAGCTGTCGAGGGGCCCATCCTTTCTCTATCTTGCCTCATGGGAAAAGGAAAGCAGCCTGTTTAGTAAATGGACAATCCTGGACTCACAGGCTGACTCTGCTTTTCCCTTTCTGACCGTCAGTTTAATCATCAGTTAAAGAAAAAAAAAAAACCCTGTAAGTTCTTTTGGGTTATATATATATATATATATATATATACACACACACACACACACACACACACATATATACACACATATATATATATGTAATATAGACAATGCCTGGTATATAACACACAGTCAAATGAACAAGATAAAAATATTCACACTAAGGCATGGCTTTAGAATTTGTAAAAGATAGAAAAGGATAATACTTAAGGGGATGGCATCTTAGATATTAGGGGGAAAAAAGTCAATGTTTGATGATGCCTGCGTCAAGTCATACATTCATAAACAAAAGGTATTCATAAACAAATATCTGCAGTGTCTTCACTGCCCATATAATCTTCCCAGGGTGGTAAGTTCAACAATGTTTGCCCCAATGGTTGATATCTCATGGAATTATAGAAGAAATCTAGGACAGTTTTGAGCCTCAGGAACCTGGGAGTTGTGGAGGGAAGTGGCACAGAACATCTGTGGAAAGGACTGTGGACCCATTGTCTTTTTTGTTGTTTCCCAGAGAGTGTCATAGTCTTTGCTGCAATGACAAGAATAAGAAATACCTGGAGAGTGTTTATTCCAATGAAAGACTAATTTTCAAGGTCTACCCCTCCATGGCTTTGTTATTATCAAGTCAAGGAACATGGAGGTGGCCTCTGAATGAATTGTAGTTGAGTCAGTTATGAATTATTTAAACCTCAAGTCTTGGGTTGGAAAAGTGGAGGGGAGAGGGTAGCTGTCAGGACTTAAAATCAGTGTTTCATTGGTGTGTTATCTTGCTTCTTGCCAGACACCAGTGCCTGCTGACTTAAGAGTGACACTTTTATCTTTAAATGTAGAACTGGATTTGATGTAAAGATTAACTGTATTCCATTCAGCCTGGAATGTTCTAAAGCCTAAATAAGCTGGAGAATCCTCTTGACTTGGTGCTGGCTGAGAAGCTCAGTTTGTACCTCTTCTGTCAGCTGGTCCTCTTGTTCTTCCATTGGAAGAAACTGTGGGCTTCCTGAATATTACACTACATGATATGAGCAGGTGGTCCATGTCTCACCACCTTCCTTGAAAAGCAGGTATTGTTATAAAATTAGCAGCTCATGCAGGCCATTTCAGGAATTGTTGGTACCCTCAGCAAAGCTTGGTTTTCTTTTACAGTCTCACAGAAAGTGAAGACCAGATAAGCCATCCCAGGAAGGGTACACACAGGGGTAGATGGAGGATTTGGGTAGTTGGAAAGCAACTGACTCTTATCTCTGTGCTACTGTGTCCCTATGTGCTAGGTAAAGGGCACACAGGAGACGTGGGCAGACAGCAGTGCTATAAAGAGATCACGGGAGATGCCTAGCACATGCCAACATGAATGGGTAATGGTAAGCTGTATAAACCCCATGGGCTCTCCACCCACCTGGGATTCTGCTCTGACAGGTACCTGAGGACTCCTTTTGGAAGTGATTCATTCCTGGTTAGTTTCTCCAATTATCTTCAGATGCTAGGGATTTCCTAATACATCCCATGGACTGGCTCTTCATGAATATGAAACCATTCTTGAGAAAACAAACCTCATAATTTAAAAACATATGAGTCAGGGCTGGGTTTTACTTTATCTGAAATATGGCTCCTTCACACTCAAGATGTAGCCTCTAGTGGCTAATTGACCAAATATGTCTGCTACATCCAACCCTTCATTATTGCATTTATTGATTCATTCAGATAGTGAATGTTTTCTAAGTGACTGTTAGCACTTAGGCTTGTATTGGTTACTGTGGAGGATACTCAGGAAAATATGAGAATGTTGTTCATCTCTCTGACTTTCATAACATAAATATGTCTTGACGTCAGGGGCCTTTTTCTACCTTTTTTCCTAATTAATTTTTTGTATCTGTCATGTATGTAAATGATTTTAGAAGGATGAGGGAATGAGCAAATGGAAGTAAATTATTTTAGTAAGCATGAGAGAATGGGTAAATGGAAGAATGATCCTGATCTCTAAAAGAATACAAAATGTATCTTTCTCTTTTAAGTAGACAGATAATTATTGAGTGGCCCTTGAGGAATAGAATGAACAATTTCTCCAAAGGCCTTCATATTCTGAAAAGTAAAATGATTTGTTAATAAATATGAGTCTCTTCTCAGAATATTTATCCAACGAAGACATTTCAGGATACAAATGAAATTCTTAGTCTTGTGTATCTGGCGTTATCTGTATAATTTCAATAGTCATATTTCAAAAGTAGGAAACATTCAGAAGGCCATACATAAATGAATCTTGAATTCTACAAAATTATTGTAATGAATAAAGATGGAAATGTTTTTTATTCAACTGAATATGTAACATTATTAAGCCACATATTATATTAATAAATGCAGATAAGTTTGGATTGCTGAACATTCTGTACCCAGAGATCTCTGGAAGTATCCAGTTGCCACAGCATTCCATAGGGATTTATGAGCACTTAGAAAACTATACAAAATGCACACCTTTTTTAAAAGTAAACTTTCATCAATAATATAATGAAATGATTGATGATATTGTTACTTTCAACTAAACCGTGTTTGACAGCTGTAGAGTGAACCAAACATTTATTGAACACACTATATAATAGACCTCTATCTTTGGTGATACAATAATAAATAAAATCCCGAAGGTACTCATATTTCAGCTAGTAAGAGAAGACCCAGGCACTTGCCACATTATTTGACGCCAAAATATTTTTAAAGACAATATCATACCATAATAGTAGTTATGGCAATTACATTCTAAAAGCATGATTTAAAAAATGATTTTGGGGGACAGCCATGTGCTGTAATCATCTTTCTCTACCTTTACCTTGAATTTTACAGCCGATCTGCTAATGGCTCATGGGGTTGGCTCCTAATGAACAGAAATTTGGTCCCTTTGGTCCTTCCCGTAATAGTCTTACACTCTCTTCTTTGTTCCTCTTTGCTTTTCGTTCTTCCTTCTATCCTTATATCTCCTCCTTGTTGGTTCCATGGTACTCTCTTTACCATGTAGGTAGGTTCAGGGTACTCTTCTTTTTACTATTGATATTCCTTCTCAGCCATGGTCCACCAACTGGCCCGAGGACTCTATGTCAATAAGCCTTATAGCTGAGACACTACCTACCTTCTTTCCAAGTCCTGCCTTTGGGGTATATGCAGGGATATTTAATTTTATGATGCTGAAAACCTCATCTTAGTTTTACATGAATATCTTATTTCTACTATAATTTGAATGTGTGTTTTTTTTCTGACAGTAGAATGACATGACTTCTAAGTGAGAAAACATGAAACTAGATTTCTCTGATTCAGGAGTTCCATTCTGCACTTACTTGAAACAACCAAATGTTTTACTGGCATCTGGGAGTAAAGCCAATGAACACATGTGGTCAGTTTCTTTATGAGTAGGATGAGGGGATTTGAGTTAGATGATTTCTCAGGTTCTTTCTAGCTTTAATTTTCAGAGACTCTTTAACTCTGATTCCTAGGGAAGAAGGAACTGTATTGATTTGAATTTCAAGATAAAGACATTCTTTTCAGCCCTGCAACTTTAGAATTAGATGGAACTTATAAATTATCCATGCTTATCCTCTTATTTTATAGACATGGAAAAGGAGGTCTGAAAGGAAATGACCTGCTCAAAGCCATACATCAACTGAGTCCAGAGCTGAACTTGGACTTGGGCTTCTTGTCTTTATTCTACTGGCTTTCCTTTATCCCAGGGAAGACAGCCTAGAGGAGTGCCCCTAGAAGTAAGTGCTAATAATTTCCCACAAAAATCTAGTGCATTCACACATACTAAATGTGGAGTTTTGATTTAAATGCTCAGCTGTTGTAAAAGCTATCAAGATCAGCTAACTTGATCTCCTGCTTATTGGTGGACTATCCAGTGAACTACCCAAGCCTGAACCTGAGCCTGAGGTGCTCATTTTTTTGTTCTCACTTTCCAGCCACCATGTAGCCTTTGCTGGAAAATACTCTTACACCACCACAAAGGTGTACTTAATTTAACTTTCCAAATCTGCTTTTTCTATATGTACCTCCTAACTGTAGCATCATATTCAGTATCTCAAACCTAGGAAACATTTTATTTCATTAAACATTTTGGAATTAAGAAATGCCTTCAAAAAGCGTTTAAAGAAATCTTGGAAAAGACCTAACACTCTCCAGGTAATACTGATGGATTTAATCAAAGAATGCCTAATGTATGTTGAAGAGACTCCTTCTCCAAAATTTTCAAGTGATCATTATTTGCTTCCATTTCTTCTGAAAATTTGAAGTGATAACACATTTCTTGATGAGATCATTCTGAAGAATTATGGAGAAAAGGGAACTTTGAAAGTTTCAAGGCATGTTCATTTTTACTTGGAATCATAAAAGCTGTAGACACAATTCTCTTTGCAGTTACATTTCTTCCTCTCTAGCTACCATTTCTAGATTTAAAACCCTGGAAAAAGTATAATTTCACCAGCCATCACTAGTACCCAGTGTCAGCAGCTCATATAAAACCTGGGAAAATATAGTTAGGATTAAAGAAATCTGTAAAACTGTGAAATAAGGCCGTAGCATGTAAAATGCAATTCCTTTTACTGAGTACATAATTTATTAGGAAAGCTCTTTATTTGTAGGAAATCTGCTTGACACCTTATCCTTGACAACTGCTTACTTCATTTTAGCAGAACAGAAATGGATAAAATGTTTTCCAGTATGGGAATTCATTAATTTCTCAATAAATATCTTATGTCTATGCTTTAGACACACTCTCCAATTCTTTTCCTACAACCAGTCTCAGAGGTAGAACTGACAGGGGTTTATACCCACTCCTGCCCCATCTCCACCTCCCTCCTCCCCAAGCACCACTGTTCTCACTACTGAACTCACTGTTGCAAGTCATGAGGATTTGGCTTTTGGACTCCCATTCCCATTTAGTTTCTCTTCTCTCCGAGTCCTGTGAGCCATGTCTAACCTTGCTGTAAGAGGGTTTTGGTCTTTTTTCATGGTAATTTTCTCAGGAAAGCATCAATTACCCACAATTTTTGGCAGTTTTGCCCTTCATTTTGAAAATCGTTTTGCCAAAGACAGTAGAGAGGAGTCAATGTCAACAGCACTTTTGCTTGGAGAGAGCCCCTTGTTCTCGTAGGCATACACTATTCTTGCATTTCTGAGCTGTCCAACACCCTAAGACTACAGAATCTTCACAAACTCCTTTGGCTACATGTTGGGAGGGGCTTTGCAAGTATCACGACTTGGGTGTGAAGATCAGCTTAGTTCTTCTAAGGGTGTTATTTTTTTCTAGTTTTCCATGCTCCATTTAGTTTCAGAAAGGGAATGTCCTGATTTGCCCTTTCAAAGTGCAGCTCTGAGCTGTTATATCATACTGTCACCTGTAGAGTTTCCTTCTATTCTGGGAAAAGGGTAGGAAAAGCCTCACTCATTCATTTCAGAGATAAAGCTACCACTGTGAGGTGAGGCAGGAGAAAAAGTGGGGAACAAAGTATTATGTGGCCATTGATCAGTAAAGGAGAATGTGAGAAGAAATAGAGGAAAGGGCTCACTCAAGCCTATAGGTAGATCTGGCTTTTGTTCTGATGGAAAGAGCTGTGAGAAAAGATGAATAGTGCTCACTCATCCCCACTTTTGACTTTGAATACCTTTCCTTCTTGCTCTATCACAAATACAGATTTACTTGGATTCTAACAAAGGATTTTCATGATTGATCTGCTCTCAGTATTTAGAACAACTAATGAAAATACAAATCCTATAAAGAGAAGTTCTAGGCCTGCTGGCACCATCATGTTGCCCTTGGTGTTTCAATTCTATTCATACTGACAGCTCCATTTGTAGTCAAGGGGCTGGCACAGGCCAGTGACAGGCTTATTTCTTTTCTTTTTTTTTTTTTTTTGAGATGGAGTCTTGCTCTGTTGCCCAGGCTGGAGTGCAGTGGCACTATCTTGGCCCACTGCAAGCTCAGCATCCCGGATTCAAACCATTCTTCTGCCTCAGCCTTCCAAGTAGCTGGGACTACAAGCACCCGACACCAAGCCTGGCTAATTTTTTTTTGTATTTTTAGTAGAGACGGGGTTTCACCGTGTTGGCCAGGATGGTCTCAATCTCCTGACCTTGTGACCGCCTGCCTTGGCCTCCCAAAGTGCTAGGATTACAGGCATGAGCCAGCGCGCCCGGCCCAAGCTTATTTCATGGTTGCTGAGAAGAGTTTATGGGTAGAGGGTAAATGTTGGGGGATGAATGTTGGTTAACAAAGTTCATGATCTCATAAATGTATTTAGAACTTTGCACCTGGGGCAATGTGTCCCAGAGCAAA
Source organism: Mandrillus leucophaeus (assembly GCF_000951045.1). NCBI lineage: Eukaryota > Metazoa > Chordata > Mammalia > Primates > Cercopithecidae > Mandrillus > Mandrillus leucophaeus. The sequence continues at coordinate 2,343,283 of NW_012100543.1, read as the reverse complement.
AACCTAATTTGCTACTTCCTAAGTTATTTGCGTAGAGTTTGTGTTTTAAAAAAGCAGTCAAAACTCAAATCTTTAAAAACCCTGGTTTTAAAATTTGTATTTTCATCACTTTTCCTAAGTACTAATAGTAGGTCAATCCGAAAATCTTTCATTAGAACCCAGGTGAACTTATATTTGGGGTGCAGTATGAAAAAAAAAGGTATTCGAAGTTAAAAGGGAGAGTGAGTTAGAAAGCACCATTTGTTTTCCTTGTCATGTCTTTACATCTGAACAAAAGCAAGATCTCTACAGTATTTCATTTGCGTTTCTTGTTTATTTTCCTTACAAAATAGACTACATGTCTCCTTGGATATTATAGTCCTGGATATAAGAAAAATTTATAGAGCACAGACTGGTCACAGTCTTAATTATTACTATCATCATTATCATTAGCCATCACAGGTAGAACATTATTGTGAGCTAAATAGAGTACTATTTTATATATCTTATTTAATCCTAATAATAATGCGTTGACCTATTATTTCCACATGGGCTCAATGAAGTTGAGTACCTCATTTAACATGATATGGCTCCTAGGTAACTGAACTGCAGTCCAAGATTCATGCTGTCAACCTGCATGGAATCTGTTTCCTAATGAAAAAATAGCTAATATGTATTTACTTCTGACATCATAGACCAAAGAGAAAATGCTGACATTGGTTGTAACTGTGGTAAACTCAGGAGAAATTCTGAACCAACTGTGCCTCTTCTGACTCACAGAAATTTCCCTGAATCAGTATTGATTCTTTCATACAAGGAGTGGAGTAAATGAAAGTAAGAGCCAAGAACTAGGAGGTATTTTGATCATCCTTCAGTTGGAAAAACGTAATTATTATTAGTTTAAAAGTAACCCAAAAAGTTTCATTACTTGAAAAACCGTAACTTCTCAAATTCTATAAATACTTAATTTTATGTTTTTTTTTTAGTTGCTTCTGTTTCTTTTCTTTTTCCAGGTAGAAATTGCCTTCTTCCTCCCTAAATTGTTCTTTTCTATCATGAAAGATTTTCAACATAAAGATAAAAATATGCAATAATGTAAAAAAATCTCTGTACCTTCTCCAATCGTATTCTCTCCCTCATTTCTCAGAGATAACCATTACTGTAAATTCAGCATTCATTATTCTCATGAGTGATCTTATACTTTTTTGTCTATAGGTATTCACATACTTTATAGAGTGCTATTTTGCAGGTTTTAAAATTTTATGTAAATAATTTTAAATTTTATACATTCTGTTTCTAAACACTGCATTTTTGATATTATGTTTTTGAGAATCTTGCCTATCAGTGTACAAAGTTCATTATTTAAAATGGTGTATAGCATTCTGTATAAACATGCCACAATTTATGGGTCCATTGTCATGTTTACAGATATTTATGTTGTATCTAATTATTATTATAACTAGTGCTGTAATGCACATGCTTTTATGTACTGGTATGTAAGAATTTATCTAAAATTGATGTCCAGTAAAATTGCTAACTGGCATCATAGAGCCTGTGCATCTTTAATTTAAGAGCATATTGCCAAAATGCCCCCAGCCTGAGAGTGTTCTAAACACACAAAGGAACTTCAGGAACCAGAAAGAGGATCTGGTGAAGAAGGTTGGCTTAATGTGTGGGTGTGAAGGGCATACAGTGCTGCTTCCTTTCCAGGAGCTTTCTGCAATAACAATTATTTCCTTATAACCTTTAACACTTTGGCAGGTTGAAATCTGAAGCTGAGATTTCTGTTACATTGAGCTTTACTCTTTCAATTTCCTCTCTCCACAGTGTGAAAATATTGTGTTATATATTTAGGGCTCTGTGGAAATCATGCTTCTCAATTAGGTCTGCTGTTGACCCATTCGAGAAGTGAGAAAGCAAAGGCTTAGACGAAACAGTGCTTCTCAGAATTCAGTGTGCATAGGAGCCACCTGAGGATCTCATAACATTGCAGATTCCTGTGCAGTAGGTCTGAGGTGGGCCTTAGAGTCTCCAGTTATAACAAGATCCCATGTAATAATAATGCTGCCGGTTGAAAGATCACACTTTAAGTAGGAAGAGGATATCCTAGAGGAAATAATGATTTGCCAATTTTTAAGCTTTTCTGGGAGTTAATGCAAACTATTTTAAATGCCTTACCTTTTTTTTTCTTCAAATAGCAATAAATTATAAAATTAGAACATTTTAGGATTAACTTCTTTCAAATCAATCCTTATTATATTCTTGATAGAAGTGGAAATAAATTGTTCTGTTACAACATATGAAATCTATATCTTTCAATCTCATTTTTGGTGAAAGAAATAAGTGTGAACTGATTTAGAGTGCAGTCATATGGGAGTGCTGCATGAACTCTTAGGAGGCTCTGCATCACATTAGGAGAGAAAACTGATTCTTCAGTGCCATGTACTATGCTGAAATAAAGTTACAGGAAGAGCAAATATTTAAATATAAAATTAAAAACATAAAAGAAGTACCAAAAATACAAAGGAAGATTTATCTGTTCTTGTAGGGAGAAAAAAAAAAAAGCCTTTCTAAAGATAAAGGCAAAGGCAAAAATAATAAAGGAAATATCAAAAGATTTAAATATATAGACATTTAAGTCTTGAGATAAAAATAAAACAAAACTGAAAGAAAAAATCCCATTTGAAGAAAATTGCAAAATATGGCAAAAGAAACTATTATAAATCATAAGGGAAATATGAAAATTACAGTAGAAAAGTGTACATAGAATATAGAGATAGTTTGTAAAAAAGAAATACGAATAGGTAGTAAATGTGACAATTTTAATCTTATTAAACTAAAAAAATCAAATTAAAAAAAACTCCCAATTTTAATCTATCAAGTTGGCACTTGTTTTCAGTTATACTTCTTTTTTTTTTTTTTTTTCTGGCTTGTGCTTTCTGCTTTTTTATTCCCTCTTCTTTGAAGCACTTCATGCCTGGGATTTATTTCCCTCCCAGTTCCTGGACTGCCTCCACCAACGTTTTTTCTCTAGGAAGAAGCTAATCTCAAAATCAAAAAATGTAACTTCTTTGCATTTCTTGTTTTCTCTCATTCTCTTTTATTTTAGAAAAATAAAAAGTGCTTTTATTTTAATCCCAGGTAGGGAGCAAAACTTGGGTGGACTGTGTACTTCCCAAAAAACCCAAATATGTATACTGTTATTGTTTTAGATAATCTTGCCAGGACCGCGTGGGCAGCCAGGCAAGGCTGGAATGCCCAGCTCATTCTCAAAGGAAGAGACAGAAACCAGAATGTGGGGCTTTGGGCTAATTATTCAGACTCCCTGAGCGCTAGTTTCTTTAATAAAAAATGAAGATAGAAATATTTTCTTTATAGTATGGTTGTAAGAATGACGTAAATCAAATATGATGATGTATATAAGACATCTAGTGTGGTACTGCTGCGTGGCTGGTATCACATATGTGTCATTATATTATTTTGAAGTCTTTGTGTACTTGAACATTGTCTTTTAATTCATTTCATATCCCATAGCAGCTAGAATAGAGCTAAAACAGTAAAACATGGTGTGTATGAAATTTGAGGTCATCCAGCTTTCTCCTTCCTTTAGAAGGAAAGAAGAGAAGGAAAGCGATATTTGGAGGAGAAGAAGGCTGATGGGGGGAGCAAAGGAAGGAGGGGAGGCAATTGCCCAGGAGTGTGTCTGCACTGAGGGCCTTCGGCAAGATGGCAGGAACTTGGAGAGTGCAGTACAGTCTGTCAGGAGTTACTGCTTTTGTTCCTAGTCTTCCTGGTGCCAAATGCCAGATGACATGTGTCGTGAATGATGCATCCTGTTCATATGTCTGAGAAAGATAAAGGGTCTGTTTCAGAAGAAGGTTGGCATACCAGTCCTGTCTCTTAAGGCATTTAACAAGGAATATTAGTACAAATCAAGTGGACATTAATGGTCAAAACCGCCTGACTGTACTTTTTTCTTTAAACTAAATGCCAAGAATCCCAGTAGTAATATCAGGCTTAAGTAAAATGCTTCAGAGTGGAGAAAGCTGGAGTGATTTTTATTTTTAAACATGGAATTCATTTACTCTTTCAAATACTAAATTACTTTTCTAAATAAATATAGTACATCCAGTGAGTACGGTGGTTGACCAGAATACGAGATAGCATCCTAATTGAATAGAGACACATTCCTGACATATCAATTATAAAAATAGTTGGTCATAAGTCTTGGTAATACACCTGCCTTCTCATTTAAATGAGCTGCCTTGATCTCATTAGTATAAATGTACTTCCTACCCCACTCCCTACAAAAGGACTGGCCTCTAAAGAATAAAATAATAACCACTCTTTCTAAAGAATTCTGGAAAATTTTGCTGTCACAAAAGCCACGTAGCAAAGACCTATAACAAACTCCTTGTGCAGAAAACCTGTGGGCGTGCATTTTTTTTATTATTATACTTTAAGTTCTAGGGTACATGTGCACAACGTGCAGGTTTGTTACATATGTATACATGTGCCATATGTATACACCCATTAACTCATCATTTACATTAGGTATATCTCCTAATGCTATCCCTCCCCCCTCTTCCCACCCCACAACAGGCCCCGGTGTGTGATGTTCCCTAACCTGTGTCCAAGTGATCTCACTGTTCAATTCCCACTATGAGTGAGAACATGCGGTGTTTGGTTTTTTGTCCTTGTGATAGTTTGCTCAGAATGATAGTTTCCAGCTTCATCCATGTCCCTGCAAAGGACATGAACTCATCCTTTTTTATGACTGCATAGTATTCCATGGTGTATGTGTCCACATTTTCTTAATCCAGTCTATCATTGATGGACATTTGGGTTGATTCCAAGGCTTTGTTGTTGTGAACAGTGCTGCAGTAAACATATGTGTGCATGTGTCTTTATAGCAGCATGATTTATAATCCTTTGGGCAAATACCCAGTAATGGGATGCCTGGATCAAATGGTATTTCTAGTTCTAGAAGCTTGAGGAATCACCACACTGTCTTCCACAATGGTTGAACTAGTAACCAACAGTGTAAAAGTGTTCCTATTTCTCCACATCCTCTCCAGCACCTGTTGTTTCCTGACTTTTTAATGATCGCAATTCTAACTGGTATGAGATGGTATCTCATTGTGGTTTTGATTTGCATTTCTCTGATGGCCAGTGATAATGAGCATTTTTTCATGTGTCTATTGGCTGCATAGATGTCTTCTTTTGAGAAGTATCTGTTCATATCCTTTGCCCATTTTTTGATGGGGTTGTTTGTTTTTTTTCTTGTAAATTTGTTTAAGTTCTTTGTAGATTCTGGATATTAGCCCTTTGTCAGATGGGTAGATTATAAAAATTTTCTCCCATTCTGTAGGTTGCCTGTGCACTCTGTTTGTAGTTTGTCTTTTTATTCTCTGTGGAGTTACTAGCTCTGCACTGGACAAGGACCAAGGCTTTTCTGGGAAGAGGTCTGGGACCACCTCTGATTTCATGGTTGGACCTGCATTTCTGCTTGTGCTGGGTCAGGTGTTTAAAAGATTAGTCATCAGAAAGGGCAGCAAGATAGCACCCCTTTCTTTGTTTCATTTTCCTTTTTCAGAAGCTGGTATCTCATCCTGGATATATGGAAAGAGATGGGGAGACAGTTGCTTTGGGCATGACAGTGGGAGAGAGCCATGCATTGAGCTGACTGCAATACAAGCTCCTGATTCTTCTCTGCCTGGAAAGCCCACTGTGCTCACCTACACCCCATGTCTTTCCACTCTTCCTGCTGATACCACTTGTCATGAGCTCATTCTTCTCACATGCCATTGGTTTACACTTTGCTCTCCCATAGGCTCTGTGTCCTTCATGCTGTTCCCTGCTGGCCATGTTTCCTTGCCACACTATAGCACACATGATCCCATTCACTTGTGGTCTCTGTGCTGTAGGGACCACAGGATGCACTGGAAGAAAATGAGCTTTGTTTCAGACAGAAACCACAGCTCTCCTTGATCACGTTTTGAATGTGGGGCTTTGGGCTAATTACTCAGACTCCCTGAGTGCTAGTTTCTTTAATAAAAAATGAGGATAGAAATGTTCTCTTTGATATTGCAAATTTCAAATATGAGAATGACATAAATCAAATATGATGTATATAAGATGTCTAGTATAGTATTGGTGCATGGCTGCCATCACATATGTGCCATTTTATATTATTTTAAGGTCTCAGTGTACTTGGACATTGTCTTTTAATTCATATTAGCTAGAATAGAGCTAAAACAGTAAAACATGATGTGTATGAAATTTGAGGTCATCCAGCTTTGTGCTTTCTCATTGTGTGGCTTGAGGAAATTCCTTAAACTATCCATCTTATTTTTAGCATCCAAAAATTAGCAGAATAATAAGTATTCTGTAGAGTTATGTGAAGGTTAAATGTGATATGCATTGAGGTAATTAACAAAGAGCGCCACCTAGTAAATCCTCAACAAATATTGGGGTTTGCTCTTCAGAACAAGCTGAGTGAGATCAAGCGAGGAGTGACTGTTTGTGCAAGTGAAATCTGGCCTTCCCCTCTCCCCAGAGCTCAATTCTCCTATGTCAGATCAGGCGAGTGGGGAGGGGGACGTGTTTGGGGATACCATGGGCCGAAGCTCAAGGAACTGTGAGGCCTCGTCCAGGCCACACAGGGAGCTAATGGCTGAGCCTACTGAAGTCCTGGCTGTTTCACAGTTCCCTGGGGGCTGACCTCTCTGCCACCTTTCATTTCTGTACCTTTTGACCTACAGGAGTGCACAGCAAGGCCTTTGACAAATAAACAGTGGCCTAGATATTAAACTGCACCTGAAGCTGGTTATGCAGGTTCACTTAGCATTTGAACCAAGAGCGGAAACTCAGCTATACTCAGACTGCAGAGGGATTAACCCATTCTCAGACTCAGCCTGTGAATTATTGCCCACTTACTAAATAGAAAAAGGGAGGGACGAACTAAATCTCATTCAAAGAAGCTCGAACGTGTGTAATTTTTTTTTTAAGTAAAAATCAAAAAACAACAAAAAATCAGAAAGAAACAAAACAGATTTGGATATGCAAAACAATTCCAAGTCACCTTTCTGCCGCTATGTCCCACATTAGAAAAGGAGAGAAGATGACGGATGACGGCAAAAAGCGTCCACCTCACTCCTCTGGCCTTGATTAGTTTCAGAAGGAACAAAGTATCATTTTAAAATATGCTAGTTACTACTAAGCACCTGCTATATTTAATGTGCTGTTTTCACTGAGCAGCCAGGGACAGGTGATGTGGTACTTGGAGAGAAGGAGAGAGGTCCTTGGGATATCTATGGTGCCTGGCTGTCCCTGTTTGCCTGGGACTGAGGGGTTTCCCAGAACATGAGACTTCCAGTGTTAAAATCAGGCAGACGAAGGCAGTGGTTACCTTAACGATGTCATGAATACTTCATGGAATATGATGTTTCTAATTTTCTGAGATCGTTAGGCACTAACTATGTGGTAGTCAAAGTAAGATTCTAAGAGCCTAGAGTAAAGAATAGCCACATTAGGGTGGATGACTAGAAAGACTTATTGATAGGTGCCTGTATTTGGAACAGACAGAGGGTCAGCATTAAGATGCTCAGGACAGAGGAAAGCTTGAGCAAAACTGCAGAGAGAGGAAAGCACAAAGCATCCACAGGCACTTGGATTGCACATGTGGGCCTGTGCACGTGGGCACACGCACACACACACATACACACTCTGACCATTCTCCATTGTTGCCCATTTCAGCCGATGGCACAAGCATTCATTCAGATCTCAGCCAAAAACCTCAGAATCATTTCCAAATCCTCTCTTTTTTGTCTTCCCCCACTGCACTCCATGTACACATTAATCCATTTGGAAGCTTTACTAGTTCTCCCTCCAAATAGATCTGAGATATCATCTGTTCTGCCACAGCCCTAGATCTCAACACTGCCATCCCTCACTTAGACAACTCTACCCTGGACTGTTCTCTCCCGTGGCTGCTTTTCCAGCCCTCTGCCTATTCTGCACCAGAGGCCCGGGTGCTCTCTGCAAAGCACAACCTGGTTACATGCTTTCTACTTTACAGACTCCTGTTTAAAGCTCTCAAATAAGTTCTTTACCACGAAAACAAAATCCAGACTCTTTTCTTGTCCTGTCGAGGCCTTGCACCATCTGGCCCCATCTGCCCCTCCAACATTATTACTCTTTTCTCTTATGGTGTAACAAATGATCACAAGCAGAGCAGTGTGAAGCAACTGCTATTTATTAACTCACGGCTCAGTATGTCAGAGGTACAGCACGGCATGGCTGGGTTCTCTGTAGGGCATTGCTATGGTTTGGGTCTGTGTCCCCACCCAAATCTCATGTTCAGGTTTAATCCCCAATGTTGGAGGTGGGGCCCATTGGGAAGTGATTGGATCATGGGGGCCATTTCTCATGAATGGTTGAACACCATCCTCTTTGGTGCCGTTCTTGTGGCACCTCTCGCCCCTTTTCTTCCTGCTACAGCCACATGAAGTGCTTGTTCCCCCTTTGCCTTCTGCCATAATTAAAAGCTCCCTGAGGCTTCCCCAGAAGCTAAGCAGAAGGCATTATGCTTCCTGTACAGCCAGCGGAGCTGTGAGCCAATAAAACCTCTTTTCTTTACAAATTACCCAGTCTCAGGTATTTCCTTCTAGCAGTGCAAGAAGGGACTCATACAGTCATCATGAGCTTGAAATCCAGGTCTTTGTGGGGCTGAGTTCTCTTCTGGATCCTCTGGGGAAAAATCCACTTCCTATGCCATCCTTTTTAAAAAAATTAATTAATTTATTTTTTTACATTAAGTTCCAGGATACAGGCACAGAACGTGCAGGTTTGCTTGGGCCGTGGTGGTTTATTGCACCTATTAATCTGTCTACGTTTTAAGCCCCACATGTATTAGCTATTTGTCCTAACGTTCTCCCTCCTCCTGAACCCACCGCCTGACTGGTCCTGGTGTGTGATGTTCCCCTCCCTGTGTCTGTGCATTCTCATCATTCAACTGCCACTTACGAGTGAGAACATGTGGTGTTTTGTTTTCTGTTCCTATGTTAGTTTGTTGAGGATGATGGCTTCCAGCTTCATCCGTGTCCCTGCAAAGGACATGATCTCATTCCTTTTTATGGCTGCATAGTATTCCATGGTGTATATGTACCACATTTTCTTTAACCAGTCTATCATTGGTGGGTATTTGGGTGGGTTCCATGTCTTTGCTATTATAAATAGTCCTAGCTCATTCTTATTATTGGCAAAAATCAGTTCCTGGAAGTTGTCGAACTGAGACTTTTGTTTCCTTGCTGGCTGCCAGCCAAAGGGTCACTTTCAGCTCCTCGCTGTGTGGCCTCCTCCATCTTCAGGTCAGCAGTGGTGCACTGACTCCTCATGCTCTGAGTCTCTGACTTTCTCTTCTGCCACCAGCTGAAGAAAATGCTCCACTTCAAAGGGCTCCCATGATTTGGTCAGGCCCATCCAGATCATCTGTCTTGTTAAAAGTCAGCTGTTTCATAGAATATAGCCTAATCATGGGAATAAAATGCTTATATTTATAGTTTCTGGGATTACATACAGGGTGTGTACATAGGCAGAGGGAGTAAAAATCTTATAATTCTACCTACCTGTCATGTTTCAAATGTCTTCTGAATTTTTCATTCACTACATCAGCCAGATGGGGCTTCTTCCTGCGCCTTGAAAAGGCCAACCTGATTTCTACCTCAGGACCTTTGCATTGGCTATTCCTTCTGTTCAGATAAAGTTTTTTGCTGAGAAAGCCTCCACAATGAGACCTTTCTAACAATTTTATTTACGGAGCTCCCCTCTGCCACCTCCTGGAAATTCATTTGTGTAGTGAGTTTCCCAGCACTAGCTGCTAGGTGACTTTTACTCACTTACTAGTTTCTGTATTAATTGTCTTTCCCTTAACTCCTCTCCACACATGCACCTGAGAGAAAGGACTTGTCTTGTTCATCATTGCATCCCCAGTGCCTTGGTCAGTGCTGGCACGAGCTGCAGATTGACCCCACAAAGGCATACATGTTCTGCAGAAAGCAAGGACAGCAGCTTAGGTTAGAAGAGGCATAGAAGTGCCTTGAGCAGGAGGCAGATGCAGTATTTTAGCTGTAGCTAAAGTTTTGAGTGACTGGTTAAGAACTTGAATGCAATGCTGAGGGCAGTGGGTCTCTCTTGGTGACTCTTAAAGCGCTGGATAACATGAGAGTAGCACAAGAGAGCTCCAGCTGCAGGTGACCCTGCAGCACAGCTCCCTATGTTTGGGGAACACTGAGCCTTGAGCCTATGGAACTCTTTTTTTTTTTTTTTTTTTGAGACGGAGTCTTGCTCTGTCCCCCAGGCTGGAGTGCCAGGCACTCCAGCCTGGGGGATCTCAGCTCACTGCAAGCTCTGCTTCCCAGGTTTACGCCATTCTCCTGCCTCAGCCTCTCGAGTAGCTGGGACTACAGGCACCCGCCACCTCGCCCGGCTAATTTTTTGTATTTTTTAGTAGAGACGGGGTTTCACCGGGTTAGGCAGGATGGGGAACCCTCTATCACTTAGGATGGGGTGACCTAGAGCACCTACCACATCTCCACTCTGCCTCCCTGATTTCCAAGGGGTTATAAAACGAATCTGCTTTCCTACTCTATCTTGTCCAGAGGAATGAAGGTTGAAAAGATCACCTTAGATGTGTACGATGCTAGCTTAAAGGAGAAAACAAATGTACTTGCAGTAACAATCATTCAAGTTTAGTTTCCAGATCCGTGTAAGGGAACGGCAGAGCACGCACAAAGTCACGCTTGCCTGCCTTCCTATCAAGCCTCAGGGTGTGCCTCCTTCCAGACCTCAAGCTGGACACTGTGGATGTGGATGTAAGTTTCCAAATCTGCAGTTCATTAAGTCCTTCCTTTGTTATAATATTATTTTTTTAAAATCCCTGATGGTTTGTTGTGAGGAAAAAAGAAATTCCCTATGTGACACATATTGGGTACATGTGTGTAATAAACTTCAGGGTTTTAGCACCCCTTAGCAATTACATTTCTTGCTATATCAGCTGTTTTAACACATTTTCTTCTCAGTTATTTGGATTTTAATTGTACTTATGCCTAGACACTGGCATATGGTATTAGGCTCCAAATTTTGAATAAAATTTATTTATATCATTTATTGTGAGATGCTGTTTTTCTTCTTCTTTCCTACTATTTTTCCAATAATTTTATGGAACTTTTATTACTGGGGGGATATATTAAGATACCTTTAGCATTATGAACCTTGGATTCTTGCTTAGGCAAGGCCAGTGTCTAACACATACAAAACCATGTCACCTGCCAGAGTTTGATATTGTATGTTTACATATGTGTGTGTATGTAAGTGTGTGTGTGTGTTTATAAAAGTCACTAATGGCTTTTATTTAAGTTCAGTGGGTGAATGACTTCAGCTATAAATATTTCATTCATAGGATTACTCATGTGATACAGAAGACATGTGGTCTTGTAGCAAACTTTTAGCTGACTGAGTCCAGATCAAAGTAAATTAAAGAAAGTCATACCTATTTAGGAGTTTTAATGGTAAACTAGGAATTTCCACTCTGTTACCTCCTAACAAACTGAGATTTCACTTATGTGAAGTGACAGGAATTTCAGGGTTTTATCCCACTTAGGAGATCTTGCCAAGATTGTCTATGTCCCCTGGGCTTGAGACCAAAATACATAATTAATTCTTTTCCCAGGCCTGTGGGAGTACACACAACTTGTCATAAAACAAGCTACTGGCATTCTTATACTTTGAGGGTACGTGTTTCACTAGGAAAACTGAAGAAGAAGCTATTAGTAGAACTATGTTGATCTTCTTTCAGAGGAGGGAAAATTGAGCCTCAGGGTGAAAGGGAGAAGGTTCAGAATAGCTGATGTGTCCGCGATAATTATGTTTACATGGGTAAGAGGTGTCAAAGTGACATTACTCTTGAGACTGATTTGAACAGAATGTTGCAAATCACTTTCAAGATTTTTTTTGGACTTCCTCATATTTTTGGAGGTTGGAGTCAGGATTACTGGCTTTGGTAATTAATCCTTCCCAGCCTGCATTCTTTGCTACTGAGCATAGGAGTGGTTCAGAGGCCCAACCTGCTAAATCAAGATAATGTTTGACCTCTGGAAGCAGAAGCCTTTTCCTCACTTAACCAGAGAAACCAAATCTAGGAGTACAATTGGTAAAATCAGCAGAGTTCATATATGAAGAACTAGAGAGGGAATTTAGAATATCTATTTTGGGCATTTAAGGGTATTTTGAGAGTATAATATAAAAAGTTATAAACTTGGAGGAGAAAGTTAGTTGGGCAGTTGTGTGCGAGTACTGACAGAGTCCTTAAAGCACTGTCATATTTTCTAGAAAATCATTTCTTTCAACATAAACTTATCAAAGTCGATCTTTCATGGCTGCTGTGTTTGAATGTTTATTTGCCAAGTAAGGCATTATATTAATATCACAGCTATGTACAAAGAAATTCCATTGGTTTGGTTTGGCCAGAGCCAAAATATTTGTGAGATTAATTTGCCCAAGGGACTATCATTATCATTGTGTTACTTTGCAATTAGTTATAAGGCCTTTAGACAACTCTTCTGACTCTAGCAGGGTGATGTAGATAAAAATGATGACTTTGGTTTTTGTCAACAAGTGGGAATAGGATAACTTTTCTTTTATGAAACCAATTAAGTTTTATAGAATGTAGAAGGCCATAGTGGGCCCTTTTTAAAGAGTTAGGATCAAAGGGACAGTGTTCTTTAGCACTATCTGACACTTTGCACAGAATAAAGTCATCCCTTGGTATCCATGGGGATTTGGTTCCAGGATTCTTAGATACCAAAATCTGTGAATGCTCAAGTCCCTGACATGAACTGGCATCATATTTGCTATAACCTATGCACATCCTCCTATATTATTTCAGTCATCTCTAAGTTACTTATAATACCTAAATACAATGAAATGCTATGTAAATAGTTGTTATACTGCATTTAGGGAATAATGATAAGAGAAAAATCTGTACCTGTTCAGTAAAGATGCTTGCATCCTTTCATTTTTTTCAAATATTTTTGATTTGAGGTCAGTTGAATCTATGATGTGGAACTCACTGATACAGAGGGCCAACTGTATATACTTTAAAAAATATTCGAGTGAGTAAAGGAAGTTAAATGGTGATTTTCTGTTGTGTTAAAAAGTAATTTTGTTAGTCATTCAAACAGCATAAACTTGAGATTTTTGAGACTAGAGAGAAGGAACATTTTGATTAAGTTTGTCATTGTATTTTTCTGACTCCACAAATATGAAAGCCTTCCTATTTATTTGAGTTTAAAGATCAGTCTGAGGTAAGATGAGCCCAGAGGGGAAGAAACATCTTCTGTTTTGAAAAATAAACAATGCATTAGCTATTTTCCCTGTTCACTGCCACCCCACATCTGGCCTCACAGGGCAATCTGAGCTTCCTCTTATCATGGCCCTTATCACTTTGTCCTGTAATCATTGGGTTACTTTGGCTGTGCTTCTAGATTGTGCATGCCTTGAGAGCAAGGCTTAACTGTATCACCTGGCTCTATATTCCCAGGGTCCACTTAGTGCCTGGAGCATACTAGGAGCTCAAAAATAGAAGACTATATGAAAGATTAAATAACAGAATTCTCAAAGTGCTTTTGAACTATGGCATCCCTTCGGTCCTTGTGTGTGTGGTGTGTATCTCACCCAAGATGTTACCTCATCTAATTGTGTTTTTCTCTTTATTATATCTAGTTTAAATTTAGTTTGGCATTGACACACACCCACCTACACACACACACACACACACGCACACACAAACTTGTACCTCATATACACATACCACAACAGCTATGCACAGCATATATACTGTCTGATTTTTAGGCTTTAAAAGCAAAACTAACAACTTCCAGACTCTTCTTTCTCAGCAGTCAAACCTTTCTGGTATCAGACACCTGAACTCTCTGTCAGTGAAGTTGTAACCTGCAGGCCATCTTTAGATTTTTTGTTTTTTAAGATTCAGTTTGAGAACATAAACATTGTTCCTTAGTCTCAAATTCTTCGCTCAATTACACCTTCTTTCCATGGCGGTTTCATTCTTGGGCAACTCTCAGGAGCTTTGTCTTTAAAGCCTATGAGTTTTGGAGACTCAGTGAAGGTCAGTAAAACTCAACCGTCAAGACCAAAACAGTTTTCCTTTAGGAAAACTTTAGTGTTTGCTCATTTTGACGTCAAAAGCCCTGGGTACAGAAGGGAAAAAATGCAAGATGGTTTTTTCTTCCTTCTGTGCTATAGCACAGCATGAACTTTAGAGGGAGGATTTGCAAGTTGTTTAAGGTCTAAAATATTTGCTCCCTGCCTTTCTAGTACACGTGTTTGAGGCTGAGAATCTTATCAGCAGATAAGGGCAGAGAGGCTGCCATCCCACATTCCACAAACTCACTTCCAGATGGTTTGGAGACTAAGGGGTGAAAAACTCAAGCTCTTCAATCAAGCCAAACAACCCACACCTTTATTGCCCCGTTTGTTCAGCAGCCTGTCAGGGGGCTCCTAACATCTCAGAATCAGCCATGAGGACAGCTGTTTAATTAACTCTTCAAGGCGCATTTTGGTGGGGTCACTTCATTTTTTATGAAAAACAAATTGAGAGCTCCAAGGTTTTTGGTCTTTTTTTTTTCCTTTAGTGGTTACTGTTATCTGGAGCTTCTGGCTCAGTCCAAATAGCAACAATGATTTTTTAAAGCCATTTGATCTTTTGTTATTTTTTTTTCTTTTCTTTTTGTTTCCCTAAATCAGTCTGGCTATCTGACTTGAACATGGAGAGATTCCTTTTCCTTGGTGCCAGGAAATGATGGTATTTTTCTGGACTGTTTTGTATTTTAGTTGTAAAAATACCAAAATTACAATATTAACTGCTTATAACAGAGACAAGGTTTCACACTGCTTTGTCCCAGGTTAAAATTTTGGTTGTGAATCATTTTTGGTCGACTTAATTCTAATACAGATTTCTTTGAGAACTTACTGCAAGATGCCCCTATGCGCAGTACTAAGGAACATACGGAAAGAGAAAAGAAGGTCCCTGCTCTTGAGAAATTTACAGTCCTACTTTCTGGGAAAATATATAACCACATTTTTGTTATTTTAAATGTGTTTGAAAATATTTTTTATTTAAAGAAGAGTGCAAAGATACTACACAATGCTCCCATATACCCTTCACCTGGCTTCCTCTGATATTAACATATAATGTTGTTATACAACCATGATATCAACACAAATAAATTAACATCAACACAATACTACTAACTAAACTATAAGCTTACAGACTTTAAGAGTGCTATGGTCTGAATGTTTGTGTCCCCTCAAAATTCATATTTTGAAACCCAACCCCGAAGGTGATAGTATTAAGAAGTGGGGCCTTTGGAGGTGACTAGGTCATGACGGTTCTTCCGTCACAGGTGGGATTAGTGTCCTTCCGAAAGAAGCCTAAGGGAGCTGCCTACCCCTGATGTTCTTTTGCCATGTGAGGACACATAGAAGGTGCCATCTATGGGGTATAGCCCTCCCAAGACACCCAATCTGCTGGCACCTTGATCTTGAACTTCCCAGCCTTCAGAACTGTAAGCAATCAATTTGTGCTGTTTATAAATCACCCAGTCTATGGCGTCTTGTTATAGCAGCCCAAACGGACTAAGACACCAAGTTTTTCCGCAAATATGCAATTTCTGTTCCAGGACCCAATCAGGATCCCACATTGCATTAAGGCATCATATCTCCTTCATCCCCTCCAATCTATAACCATTCCTTGTTCCTTTCTTGTCATCCACGACCTTGGCATGTTTAAAGGGTAGCAGTCAGGCGTTTTCTAGAATGCCTCTCTATAGTCGTCCTGTCACTGCCTACTGTGAATCAGCCTCTTTCAGAATGCTGTCTGAAGACAAAGTGCAAAGACTTAGAATCATATAGATTTAGAGTAAAAGCTAAAGTATCACCTCATTTTTAAAAGGTAGAAAATGAGATCCAGAGAATTAAAAAAAAAAAAAATCTTGCCCAGAGTGGGACAGTTGACTTGAGCTAGAATTAGAATTCAGGCCTTCTGACTTTCAAGGCAGTATTGGAATTATGTCTCTTTCCTATTTGTGATCCATAGTAATTTAATTCTGAGGAGAGTCTGACCTCCAGAGTGTGCTTCTATGATGCCCAGAGACAGGCCCCATGTGCTTCCTGGAGCCCACAGCACGGAGTCTGTGTTGCAAGCACTTATGGAACTGAATTAAATTCTACTTCAGAGAATCAAAATGCTGGGAATGGCTAAACAGGTTTCTTTTAGATAAGAGCTAACACTGCTGGGAGAGTTAAGAACTGAAGGTCTGAGTGAGGTCGAGAAACCAATGGCTGTATTGCCTGCAGCAACCTAAAATGCCACTGGCAGAGCCATAGCTTTTGGGCAAGAGGCCTCGGATTGCTTCTTGAGCAGTGGGCAATGCTTCCCAGACTGAGGCAAATCTTTTTTGTCACCCACAATCCTACAGAGAAGGATCTATATGGTCCCCTGATCCTAGAGCACTTTCTGCCCATCTCAATCCTTGAGACCTGAGGACACAGAGTGTGGCACCCATGATTTCTTGCTGGCTCTGTCTACAATCAGTCTCCCTGACTTCACAGACCAGGCAGGACCTAACAAAGCACTGTTGACCTCAGACCTCAGGGTGTAGCATACAGAATTAATAATTAGGTCACACAGTGCAATCCTGAGCCATCAAGGGTCCTTGGGGAATGTGTAATTCTGAATCATAGAGTGTTCCAGAAAGCAAGCTCATGATTCATCATTCATGATTGGAAATTTACACTTGGTTCTCAATATTTTGTGTCATCCTCTTGGATATAGAAAGGTTTTTCTCTTGGCACCCTCTTTTGGCATCTTCTCAACGTGTATCAGGTACAGAGTACATTTGCCTTGTGCTTTGGAGCAAATGCAGAGCACACAGGGGACTGGCCTGGGAATTAAGAGTCCTGCGTTCCAGCTCCAGCTGTCCCACTGATTATGGGACTTTAGAAAAGTAGCTTAACATCTCCATTTCATGGTATCTCACAGCTGTGCTCTTATTAAGTTCAACTAGATTGGTGGCATTTAAACTAGATACTAAGATGGAACTTTAGGGCCTGGTTGAGATTGGGTTATTGAAGAGGGTCAGTTAAATCTTTTGCTGCAGAACCTTTTTTAAAAGTTAGAACAATGGTCCAAGTGATCTACTGCATTGTATTAAAAAGTGACGATTCTGCCATTAGTCAAATGAAACTGGTTTTATGTACCAGCTCAGGAACTTACTAGGTGTATTCCTGAAGCAAGTTGATTAACATTTTTGAATCTTAATTTCTTCATCTTTAAAGCAGAAATAATAACTATAACTTCGTGTGAGGTGATGCTTGAGAATTAAGTGTGCTATGAAATAAAATATGCTTTTCACAGCACATGGTACATTTTATTATCTATAAAGGTCCTTCCACCTATAGTATTCTGTGGTTGTAAGCGCTAGACCTGGGGAGGAGCTACCGGAGCATTGCTACTATGGTTGCCATCTTTAGCACTGTAAAGGTAGTTTCTACACCTGAGCTGTCAGATGCTGGCAGGGCAGAGTGTCAGCTCATCCTGAGAAGCAGAAGAAAGTCAATGAAGGCAGTTCCCCCAAGGTCATCATAGCTTGAGAGTTTGGGAGGAGGCAATAACACATTTCCTTACTCCTTTCAAGGTTCTTGCTCCCCTCCTCCTTTTCTTACCCCAACTGCACAGGGCTATTCTAGGTCTATGTATTTCAGGAGTCCTAATGAGGTGCCTCTCATACCTTGCCATTTTCAGGCAGCTTTGACTAGCCGCCTGGATACCAAGACAACCTAGCAATTTAAGAGCTATAGTGGATGAGGCTGGAAATAGAGAAGCCCGAGCTGCAGCAGGGTGAAGTAAGAGTGGGGAATTCTGTTCCCTCCTTCATAAAAGAGAAAGGCTAAAATGGCTAAAAAATCACACACATAACAACCATTCTCAGAAGACAAGAAACCAGATTTTCTGACTCTTGCACCATAGTGTGTCTGGAAAATACAGAAGAATGGATAATCTTTTAAGGAGCAAACAGCCATCTTCAGTGGACATGGAGTTAACAGTGGGCTTTCTTCATTTGCCGGAGCAGAGGGGCTATGCAAGTTGCCTGGCCATGATTCATTTTGAGCTCAAGTTCTATTGACATAGAAATAAATTCTAAGAAAGTAAAACTGTCAGCTGCACCAGCTTCTGAGGCAAAATGCAGTCCTTGTAAGTGTCTTTAGATTCCAAATGACCAGTCATCTTTTCTTTTCCTACAGTACACAACACTCTAGAATTTCAAAGCAGGTCTTCCTGAATACAATTTTCCAAAGCTGGGACATTTTCCTTTTTTAACTATGATGCTACGAAGTAATTCCATGGTGCAATTATTCCTTGAACTTACAGTCTTCCACCCAAAAGGTGCCTATTCTGTCACACTATAATGCATTATCTTTGTAAAAACATAAGTGCAGATTCATGTCTATTTCAAAGAACCCCACATTTCCTCATATCTTGTGTCTGTGGAAAAAAGGAGAAAAATGCTGCATGTGTTAGGTTTTGCTCAAGTTTTCAAACAAAAAATGTTGTCTCAGCTTCAAACACAGGATAAAGGAAATGCTTGTCTCCAGGAGCTGACACTTCCCTGGTCATATTTCAGATACAATTAGCCTCCATTGATGGTGGTGGTTGATATATCAAATGAGCAGCTAATCTTATCTGCGGTTCACAAATGGCTCAGATGGTAGCTTGTGACTTTGATTACTAGAAGACTGGACCCCATCAGACGGCTTTGCTCCAAACAGTGGTCTTTTCAGCCTGCTGCTCCTGGAGATCAAAGCACTCTCCCCTCTCCCTATCTGCAGGGAAGCTCATTAGAGGGAGGCTGTCAGGGTTATAATCATGCCACAGTTTTACTTCTGGGTTCTAACGCTTTCCCCTTCTTATCAGCCTGTGAGGTCCAAAGTGAGAAGGATAAAGGAGGTACCGATGACATCCGATACGTTTAATAAGCTTGCTGGTGAATGCCTGGGCCTCAGCTTTCTGCCACCACTGCCTCATTGACTACTGGAGCCTCCACCCCCCGCCACTGCCTCACCTATAAGGATTGAATTTTACTCCTTGGCGGGGCGTGGGGAGGACTCCATTGTCCCTTAACAGTCACTTTATTATGAAGAACTTCAGAAACACAAAATCAAATAAAATAGGAGTTTCTAAGTCTGAAAATATCTGTCTTTAAATTTCAAAAGCCGTGTGTGTGTGTGTATAAATTTGGACATTTTGCTGTGGACTTAGCTTCTTGTGTAAAATAGGAGAATGAATACTTTCCTCATTGGACTTAATATGAAGATTTCAACAGTCTACTCTCCCAGACAGGCTTCTTTTATAACCAGAGTTATTCCCTTCCTCTAGCTCCTGGGTTAAATCTCCCTCCTCTCTGCTCCAATAGGCCCTGGGATTACCACGAATACGGCACTTATCATGTCTGAACTGATTTTTTTTCTTGACTTGCCTTTCGCTTCCAAATAGATAACAAACTCAAGACACAGGGCGTATGCCTGTTCAGCTTCAAACTGCCCACTGTCTCAGCAATGTTGCTTCTCATTCTTCTGCATAAGGACAGCTGCTGGCAAAGCTCCACAGTCCCACAGTGTGGGTAGGGAAAGACTGTATCTAGATTAGCACTGAGTTCAGTGATGGAGAGACCAAGTCTGCTCTGTGATACTCAGAGTCTCTCCCTGAAAATCTTGTGATCTGGGTTCCCATTTGTATTTCTTCTCACATTTCCAAAAGCATCAATTTTTATATATATATATGTGTGTGTGTGTGTGTGTGTGTGTATATACACACATATATGTGTGTGTGTATATACACACATATATATATGTGTGTATTTTTCTTTCTCTCTCTATATATAGGCGCTCTGAGAGCGTGCCTATAAGGGACAAATAAAGACAAAACCTGAGCTAGCATCTTGGCAGCATGACAACAGTGCTTTTAAACATGAAAACAGCACATTGTAAAATGACCATGCTGTGAAATTTAAAATTGAAAGCCCCAGGTTTGGAGCCTAAAGACGTTAGACGTGAATTAAAAACAAACAAAAAGACCTATTGACGATACACTTCAAGCACACAGACACACACACAACCCCATATGAGACTGACTTTACTTTGATAAACTATTTAGAAATAAGAACACACTGAATGGCTCTGTTGGGTTGTCTGACTTTGGACAAGTCACTTCTCCAATCTGAGCCTCAATTTCCTCATCTATAAACATGAAGACTGACTTATGTCAGTGATTATCAAAGTAGGAACTTGTTAGAAATGTAAATTATTGGGCCTCAGCACAGAACCACTGTATTAGGTCATCCACAGGGGGTTCCCATGAAGCTCTGAAAGGCTCAATGTCCAATGCTAGCAGCTGTCCTTCCACAGAAGAATGAGAAGCAACAACATTGCTGAGACAGCGGGCAGTTTGAAGCTGAATGGGCCTAGGTTTAATTTTCACTTCCTTACATCCCTGGTGGTATAAATTGCTTAACAGATTTAGTCTCGACGATACTCATTTCACTATTTTGTAAAGCGGGAAACAGATCTACTTCATAAGGTTATTGTAAGAATTAAAATAAATAATTGTTAAAGCATTTTGCAAGGTGTCCATCTAGCACGAGGTCTTGTCCCTTTTATCCTCTCTTCATTCCCTCCATGCGCCACCCCACACCACTATCACCTAATAACCAGTACAGGTAGAATGTGAATAAAAAAAGTAACCCATTTGGAAAAATAAGCAAAATATACTGTCTTTTGCCACCCGCCCATGTTCTGTTGATTTACTTATTGCTTTGTCCTCACCATTAATTTAACTATGCATTTCTTTGCTGAAATCCATTTAACACTTTTAAAAAAGAAATTATTTGTAGCTAACATAATGGCTTTTCCATTAAATATAATTTGGAAGGCATTAGTACTAATTGTAAATTATAATGGCATTTATGTCTGACACATCTCGTGATGAAAGAACACGAGGCACTTCCCACAAATCAGTAACAAGCTGATTAGAATATTAATCTCCTTCCCTTACCCTTTAGAAGAATAAATAACTAATCAATCACTGACTACTAGTATATTACCCCTTTGCTAAGACAGATGATCATTTAAGCTTGAACATAATATGCTTATGTAATTGACAGAAATCATGACTCAATTTTCTTCGTTTTAAATTACAATGCAGTTAATGCCAGACAATTTTGAGTAATTTGTTAACCTTGTGACAAATAATACATTTCATCAATTCTATCTTAAACTGTGGACATATATCTGAAATATTTATTAATTGTCCAGTCTTAGTAAGTTGCCTGTGAGAAACATCTTCAATGAAGTCTGTATTCGACCCATTCTTGGAGTACAGTCATTTTAATCCTCAATCTCATGGCATTTGATTTTAGCTTCAGAGGTTCTAAGAAAGTAAACAAATATTTGTTGAACCAACCCAGAACTAGTTACCATGATTCCAAGTAAATTTCAGGTATTAATTAACTATGTTGTGATTACTTTTTGCTCTCATAATGGAATAAGAGGAGCAGGATTCCACTGCTGACTAAGAACGTGTGCCTGAATTCTGGTTAGCTTGGCTTTTATAGATATACTCCAACAGCAAGTGTCATCTACATTGATTGCTATTTCGTCATGATCATGCTCAGGTCTAACTAACAGAGTGGGACAAGCTGTTCTCTTTTGTGGGGAGCAGTAGACCATTCCCAGCCCAAGGCACATGCACGATCATAGGTGACATCACAGAGGAAAGCCTATTTCCATATGGAAGGACTTCTAGCTATTGCCACACTCTGTGCTCTCTACCCTTATTGCTTGGGAGGAGGAGGGACTTACCTTGCTGGTGAGTTGGGACAAGAAATTCAGCTCAGCGTCCTTCATCTGCTTGTTTGCAAGCCAGCCTGCTTGCAGGGAGAGTACCACCTGGTTCACTCTCCACTGCTCAGACAGAAATCTTACAACAAATATTTCTGCCTTTCAGCAATTCGAGGAGTTGCCCAGCACCGCCAATTATTGGGTAGTACATTTATCTAAAAATTAGGTGAAAGATTTTTTAATCCATTTAGTTGAAAATCTAAAGTTATGCTCTCTAAGTATGTATCATGTGAATTAACTCAGGAAAAAAATGGGCATTTAGTCACTTATGGGGCCTCTGTCAATCCCCAGCAGAGCCTGCTTGGGTTCCAATTCTCCTGGGCCTAAGACAGACTGTTCTAGACCCATGTATTGGACAGTTAAACCATGTCAGGGCTCAATGAATGTGATAGATAAAAGACTGAATACAAGTGTGAAGACTTCTTGTGATTCTCCATTTCTGGATGTTTATTTCTCTAACAAGGCAAAAATGGAATATGTGATCGAAATGACTCTGGTTTTCCATGTCCTCTGTTCTTACCCCACCCCTTCCACTCTCATCTGTATCTCGACAATAGATGTTTATCCTCCCAGGCTTCCATTTTCTTTAGATCCTGGCTTCCCTCAGAGACTGGGGGTATGTTTTAATGGAACGTGGACAGGAGAACAAGGCAGCTGAGTCAGTTGCCAAGTTTTTCTGAGACCAAGGAAAGGGTACTACGTAAGCCTCTGTGGAAATACTAACCACAATTGTCATTTGGGTGAGCGGTTTTTTTTTTTTTTTTTTTTTTTTTTGCGTTCTCGCAGTATATAGGCCTTGATGTTTCTTCTGAGAATGCTTTATCTTCTTGAGAATGTAGCTGGACCAACAAGCGCAAGAGCAGCTTCTGAAACAGGCTTTGTTCTGAGATAGAAGTGTCCCATGAAAAGCCTAACTAACTGATGCCATAAGCATTCAGAGAGAGGAAGAAGGCACCTGTGCCCTCGTCCCTCCATCCTGTAAGGAAGTTCTGGCTGCGCCATAACTTCAACTCAACTACTCTTAAGGCAGGAGGCTCCTTTCTAAGTCTGACTGGTTTCTGTGACTGTGATTCCATAGATGTTCATTTAGAGAGGTGGAATTTCTGTCATTTCTTTGGGATGTGGTTTACAGAGGACTTCCCTTGCCTGTATTTTCATGGTTAACGACAAACTGGAAGGCCTGTTCATAACTACCAAATGTTTGAACTTTTAGCTGGCAGATGGAGGAAATGGTTATTCATTTAGTACTATTCATTTATTCATCAATTCATATGTTTGTTAATTCACTCATCAGATATATTTGAAATGCTTACTCTGTATCACTCTATGTTAGCCAAGGTAGGGGAGATACAGAGGTAAATAAGACAAAAGTCTTAGCAAGCTCCCGGGCTGGTGGAGGAAACTGACCAAGTTACATAAAATCATAATAAAGTATAAAACATTCTGTGCTGTCAGGAACATGGAAAATGGTCACATAGCATCTCATCCTAGCGAATCAGTGAAGGCTTCTCAGAGGAATTGGTGTAGGAAGTAAGACCTGAAGAACTAACCTGAGCCAGTCAGATCTTGATGTGGCCACTTAGGATGAAGCCTGTTCCAAGCAGACAAGGAGGAGAGTGCAGTTGACCTGCAGTGCAGGTTTGGAGGGTGGGAGAAAAGTCAATGGAGTACTGTCTGTCAGGTACCTCGTAGGGCCTCATCTGGCATTATTTTAGATTACTTCTTTAGGAGTCATCATGTATCTTGACACAGCTGCATCTTTGTTGCATTACAGGTTTATATCAGATACTGTGTTTGGCAATTTTATGTAAGTTGTTTTGATTTCGTATAACAATCCTGTAAGCTGAAGATCGTTATGCAAATTTTATACATAAAAAACCTGACAGGGTGGATAAATAATTCACCCCAATGTACACACAGAGCCAAAATATAAAAGAGGGATTCCCCAAGTTCAGTATCTGGGCTCTTTGTACTAATCCATGCTGCCTCTGTGAGCAGTAGAAAGCACAAAGGAACAGAGAACTTGTAAGTAAGCAAGCACTGCCTAATGGAGCCTGGCTGGGCTGGCGTGTCTCTCACTCTCACACCAGCCAGCACTTGATGCTAAGAGTTTCTTATCTTCAGAAGTCGTTGGGCACCTGCTTGTCCTCAGAGTCACCCCCCAGTCTCCCTGTAACACCACCCCAACTCATTTCATTTTTTCCTGAGCTACTTGTTCCATCCTCACTGAAACATACTTCCAAAATTTGTGTCCCCAGAAAGCTACACTCCTAATCCAAGAGAGACTTCTGCCTCTAATACGCAGAAGAGTTTCAGCCTCTCCCTCCCATGAAGTACTTTTTGAAATATTTGAGAAAGTTCAGCTTTTCCCTCCACTCTCACATCTTTCCTCATTTCTCCCCATACTTCTTATCTATCAGAGAGGACGCACAAGGCTTGGCACAGGGAGGACTAGACATCAGGGAGGGATGCTTCTCTGAGAGAACTACAACTTTTCCTCGGATGTTTCTTTGAGTCGCAAATGAAACAACACTTAATTGGCCTCCTGGTTCTCAAAGGCAGAATGGATATTGTTTGCAGCTCATTTTCTCCATGCAGTTCTAACCAAATGTGCCTTCAAAGATATCACATAACTGAAAGACAGAATTAAGCAAGAATGGCAGAACCCTGGCAGCAAGTAGCCTCTGCTCATGTTTTCCATTGAAAAGCATATAGGATTACCTTATTGTTCCAGATATTAGCTTTCTGTACCCACGACATACATATTTAAACAGCATAGCAAATGTGCTACATTACAAAGCACCTATAAGTCACCAAGGCCCAGAAAGGCTGTGTTGTGCCAAGACCTAGAGACGTCCTTCCAAGATTCCTTCCCGGCTTAGAGGCAGATTGTCTTCATGCTTGGGGTGGGCCAGTCAGCCTGAGTTTAATAGCAAACATTCTCAAATTTTTTCCAACCCTGTGTGTAACACAACTTTCATTTAAATGTGGCATCTGCCTGCAAAGGAGCAAATTCCCAGCACCACCAGTGTGGCTTGCACGTGAAAAACCAGACAGGCTGCACTTATGGTTTTCTCCAAACAACTGGGCTCAGGCTCCAGACTGTGCCCTTGCTTGCTCTGGAGCACATTATCAACCCCATGGTTCAGGGTTAAGGTTTGGGGTTGAGGTATTGTTAGTGTTTTCATCACTTGTGGAAATGTACAGTCTGACAATCCCCATGCCCGCAGATCAAAGGCAAAGGGAGGTGTTATCTGCTGCCGGCTCTGCTGTGACTCTAAGCACATTTCTGATGTGCTGACCTCCAGGTGAGCTGGGGTGGGAAAGAGTTCTCCAACAGCTGGCTGTCTGAGTAGGGGGTTCATGTGGGATAGTCTTCTAAGAACAAAGTCTGTCCCTTCCTTTTGGGTAGCACCACCACGCCTAACCTTAGAAATAGGGAGTGCTTTGGAAATGGTATTTGATTGGCATGGCGAGGAAGCATGCAGTTTGTAGAAAGACTAGTCTGGTGGAAGTGTGGTATGCTGAATTACCATGCTGGGTCTGCCACTTGTCTCGCTTCTGACTTGGGGTGAGACCCAAGTTCCAGTGACACTGACTACCCCAAACCCACCTCTGCATGGAGCCCGGCCTCTTCCATTTCTGTTTTCCACGTGCTGCCTCACTGATGGGGATACTTTGCTTTTTTCTCCCTGCAGGATAAACTGAGCCTTTGTGCTCAAGGCTCAGATTATGGGGCACCTCCTTTCTGATGTGACGAGCATATTTTTAACCCCCTTAGACGAATAATTTACCCCTCTTCTGTGCCCCCATCATTTACATTTTTGCTGGCTTCTTGACCACCAGGCACTGTTATGCGCCTGTCACAGTCTAGATGTGTGGACCTCAGGGGTGACCTATTCACTCTGTGTCCCAGATGCCTATGATGGCACCTGGTAGGTGGAGCTGAATAGATGCCTGAGGAGTGAACGCACGCATGCAAGAACAGGCAGGGGTGGAATTGAAAGGGGAGGAAGGGTTCTCTGCATCCCCAGAGGAAAAGTATGTACTTTGGATGCAGAGTGCTTCTACAGGAGGATATGCCTGTGGGTCCTCTGGTTGTTCCTGTCCTTTCCCGCAGATACAGTTACTGGAGGGGGCAACCTGTTCTCTCCAGTTATGAGCTTCCCTCCCTCTGAGATTCATATGCTGTCCACTTAGTGCTTGTGGTTAGAGCTCTGTTCACCTCAACCTTTGTTAAAGCATGAAATTTTCTTCTATGAAATACTCTGTTCCACCTCAAATCCTGATGCCTGGCAACTTCTGACGGTCTCTAAGAGGCAATTTCTTTCCTCTTTGTCCTAGATGCAATTACTGAACTACCCCGAATCCATGCAGCTATACCTATCCTTCCCTCTGGATCTTGGCCATGTGTTCTTTCTAGACTAAAGATCTGGGCAAGAGTCTGAGCTGGTTCCACAGTTATGGTGTCAGTTTTGCCACTGCTGGTCTCCACTATAATTTGAGGAGTGTTGTGCACGACACCAGCTAACAGAGAGAGGTTGACTGGACCCAGGGTCTCTAGTCCAAGGAAGCCATGAGTTAATGGATTTTTACCAGTGAGAGACAGAGGACAGAAAAAAGCCAGTGGAAAAATTATTCCGCCTTCCCTTATCCTGCTCATTATTCTGAGAACAGGTAGTTAATATTTTCTCTCAAGATGATGTGAGAAAAAGAACAATCATTCCTATTTATCCCTAAACTGGCCACATTGGTAGTGAGCCCTCTCATCTTTGCATTTGTTCCTCCTGACTTCTCCTCTGTCCTGGTTCTCTGGGGTCACAATGGCTTCAGTCTCTGTTTCTGGGCAAACTGAGCTGGTACCTCCCTTGCCAACTCAGATTAGATTGATCCCCCTTGTGTTCTTTCACTTTCCATACACTATTGCAATTATGTATTTATGTAGCTCTGTCTCCCTCTGGATTGCATATCTCTTGAAGTCAGAGACCACATTTTACTAAGTTTTAAATCTCTGGCACCTAGCACAGTGCCTGGCATAAATTAGAACTCTGAAAATGGTAAATATTTGCCAGATGAATGATTATAAAAATTAAAAAGAGCTAGATTTCCTCTGGTCAGGGAGAGATTCCAACAGACCTGAAACCTATTTTAAATTGTTCTCCATTTCATTGTGTGGTCTCTTTTGGCTTCACCTAAATTGAGTCAGGAATGATGCTAGCAATTGTGTCACACTGTAAGATTATAAATACTGTCCAGTAATTATAATAATGATTACTACAACATGCTGGGCACTGATACATTACCATGCTACATTACATATTTCACATACATAATCTCATTATTGCAGCAAATGTATGGGTTGTTATCATATACTTGGGACTGCTTATAAATGTAGCTGCGTTACAACTGGCCTTTACTGAAGACATTCTTGAGAGTACATTAAAAGTTGTTTTGCTTATAATTTTTAAAAGGAGGTTTTCTTTAGTGGTTAACACTGCATCTGCCAATCAGTTTGTAAATACCCAATGGCAGAACCACATTAGAAAAGAAAACAATCACTTCCTCCTTAATTAACATAAATGGGACTTTACACTCTAACATTCTCCCTCCACTTTCTGCCCATATGAATGCATGAGTTACAGTTTGTCATGAGCACAGAACCTCAGGGCGAGGCACCTCAGTCACCACACATCTTCCTGGTTCCACTGAGACTGCTAATATAGAACAGAGGGATTTATAATCAGGGAATTGTGGACAATTATGGAAATCAGCATTGGGTTTACTCAGTACTAAAATCCCTCAGAAATCATGAAAATACTTTCCATGTACATCTTAAAGGTGCAATTTTCTACAGTGAGGCTTATGTTGAATTCTCAAACAGATTAAGAATCACTGATTCTAAGTGAACCTCCAGCTTAGGGTAGGCTAAGAAGAGTGGAGACAGAGCTCACTGCCTTGGAGTTTTCTGCTGTGCAATTGAGTTTTGAATGTCCGGGGACTGTAGGAATAAACTTTGCTGATCACTGTCACTTCAGACACTTGAGTTGAAGCCAGGGCATGAAGGAGCTCATGGCATATGCTTTTTTCGCTGAAAAGCTGTAAGAATCTATAGGACCCAATCTTTACTCTCTGCATGTGCTGCCCCTATTGTGGCTTTGTTGTCGGGATTTCATATTATGATGCAATCCAGTACAGCTTGTCCAAAACAATATTAGATTTATTCCATTTGTTAAAAGGAAGATATCACTAGTATGTGGTCCTTTTGGAAAAATCTCAACTCTTTGTTCTAGGCATGGGTTCAATCACCTGTTGCTAAGATACTGCAAGAAAATATTAGTTTTTAAATGTTTCCTTTTAATTAAATAAACTGCTGCTTTGAAATATCAGTGAAAAGGTTGAATAGGTCTTTGAATCATAGTTTTTTTTCAACTGGCAGAGATATTTCTGGGCATTTTAAATGGAGCAGCTGCTGTCCCAATGGAGCTTCTTGATGAGTTTAAAAGTGCATAAAATGGTGATCTATGGTATATATATAACTGGATTGATAAAAATAACTGGGAGACTCGATTAGATCATTACATGTTGAAAATACAAGTCACAGTCATTGATTCTGCATCAAAAACATGAGGAAAATTTAGATACAGTCCAATAATACCCATTAGTAACCCTGGAAGCCAGACTCATATTGTTTGGATTTCAGAATGGTAACACAAAGCATCTACATCCAGAAGGGCCTAAGCCAGCACTTTGTAATCAAATGCATTAATATCTCTGTGACAGAACATTTTAGTCTTTACTATCTCACATTAATTCAGGTTTAACTCTGTGGACAAAACAGTTTGGTCAAACATAATAAAACATTTAGGTTTTAAGATCATTTTAAATTTTTTTTGTATTGCAAATAAGTGATTTGGTGCCACAAAAAATGAAGGAAAACCTAACAGTGCACATAATTTAGAATAACTTCAGGATCAATTTAGACTCCAAATGGCCTGGGCAGTAGCAAGGTTGGGTGCCTGGAGTCCCACTGTTAGGAGCCTTTAGGGAACACATTGACCATTCACCCAAAGCCTGGACTAGGCATGGTCAGCAGCGACCAGCAGGTATGGACAGAGGTCCTAGACTATGAGTAGCCCTCAAAACGATGGATAAGAATTCAGAGACGTTGCGACTGTTCTAGATCTCTCCCAAATCCAAACATTTCTCTTACTCTGCGCTGCTATTGCACTAGTCCAGGCCAGATCTTTAAAAGCCTACAACAGTGTCTGGGCTGGTCTCTGTATTTCATTCCGGTCTTTTTAAACTCGGTCAGTCTTTTATATATTCCTCCTTTGTGGCCATTCTAGAGTGCAAATCTAATCCTCTCCCCTGATGAAACATTTCAATGGTTTCTCATGACCTGTAGGGTAAGTCACTAGGCAAGTGGGTCCTGTCATGTCCCGGTCTTGCCCTAACCCCCTACCTCTCATTTTAGGCAGCGCCAACACAGTTCCTTCTGGACCATGGTGATCAGTGTCTCTGTCCTCAGATGCTATCCTCACCCCTTGCTTATCCGCATGGCCAGTTCCCACCTGCTCTGCAGTACTTGACATCACTTTACTTCTGTTCCAGATCGCAGGATAAAACCTTAGGATTGACTATTTGTAGACTTTCCTCCATCATCTGACTGTAAGCTTCTTGAGATCAAAAATCTATTTCTCATCTATCATATTACCTCTCAGTGTTTAGCACAGTGCTTGGAACTTGGTAAAAATTTATTGTTCAGTTCAGTAAAATTTTATTGAACTGCTGGTGGAATGTCGAGGCAGACAAAATGATGGAATCCAGGCAGTGAGAGAACACAAAGAAACATCACTTGGGAGCAAACCCACGAAGGATTCTCAGTCCTGGGAGCGGCTATAGTCACGGACTCCCAGATGATGTGAACAAGGATGAGCATCCTATCTTGGAAGAGGTAGAAGGCTTATGACATAGTCAATGTACTGCTCTGACACAAATAATATGGCCTGTCATTTCCTTTGCCCCTAAGGAAAGGGAAGCAGAATGGGTTTAACCAAATGAAAAGGACTTACTTATGGTGAGGTTGGGTGGGTAGTGTGATAACTTTAGAAGAATATTTTGACAATAGAGTCCCATCTATCTATAAGAAAAAATTGTATGGTGACTGGGGAAGATATGGTAAATTGACTTGTCATGATCCCTAAAATATGACCACTTTTGGTTAGCATTTCTTGCTACACTCACCCCACCCCCTCACCGTAGAGTAAGCTGGACTATCTCACATTGGAGTCATATTGTCATAATAGCTTAGGGATTTTAAGCAGAACCCACAGAAGTCCACTGTGATGGTATAGATGAAGCGCTTGCCCTGGGAACAGAAATCCTTCTAAATCCTAGGTCTCAAATTTACTCTGCCCTTAGGAAATTAATTATCCATTCTTTGCCTTCAGTTCTTCTTCTCCTAAGGAGATATGACAACACTAACATTAAAAGATGTGTTATTAAATAAAAAACTTGTGTGAAAGCATTTTTCAAGTAATCTACACTCAAATCTATGTGAATACCTTAGAACATTTTCTTTACCTGGATAATTGATACAATAAGAGATTTAAAAAAATCATTCTATTATTAGCTAGATTTTTGATGTTATGGGTAAGAAAATATGTTAGTTTAATCATTTCCAAAATCACTAGGTAAAGAATGACTTTATCCATCTGGAACATAGCCCTAAATAGTTCTAAAAACTAACTTGGTATATATGTGTTGATAAATATCTTCATGCTATTATTGTTTTATTTAGTTTTTACAAAGTACAATGCCATTTAGACCCTCTGTGACCAGGCACAATGTGAAATTAAATTAATTCAAAGTAACTTAACACAATTAATTATCAGAATAAAACTAGCTAAATATAAGGCCTGCAAGAATTTACAGACAGTTAGTGAGCCAGGGACTTAAGAGATAATCTTTAAGATGGTAAGCACAGCCTTAAGGTTACAATTTAACAAGAAAATGAGGATGGGAAAGTGGGGGTAGGAGAGAGCAAATTCTCATCTACCACGAAAGAAGGATGTGGGGATAACATCTAAGACAGATAAGTCAAGAGACCAATTATATGTATGGGCAAGGACTTCATGTCTAAAACACCAAAAGCAACGGCAACAAAAGCCAAAATCGACAAATGAGATCTAATTAAACTAAAGAGCTTCTGCACAGCAAAAGAAACTACCATCAGAGTGAACAGGCAACCTACAGAATGGGAGAAAATTTTTGCA
>NW_012100543.1:2252398-2310640 GCF_000951045.1 Mandrillus leucophaeus | reverse complement strand
TTGTAATCCAAGCCTGTATATTATGAGCAAGAGAAAATATTTAAGTATACATAAACATCCAGAGCTCAGTGTGTTTGATAACAAGGTTTCTATTTAATACTATTGAATGTCTTGTCTACCCCGAACATGTTCTATAGGCTCTTTCATTTGATCCTCTAATCATATGAAGTTGGTAATATTGTCTCCATCTTAAACATGAGAAAACCCTCCCATTAGGTAATGGAATATGAATTTAACTGAGGTCTGCTTGAAGACTCACCCTATGCTCTCTGAAGGTAAATTGAATAGAGCTAAGAGAAACAGGCCAAGATAGCAATACATACTTTATTAAATGAGGCAGTGATCATATGATCAAACTCAAAATGTACTTGAAATCCCAGGATATGGTTGCACATTGTGGCTTCAAACTCCATGCTTTTAATTCCTAAACTATCCTTTCTCTCTTCTGAAAGGACGTGTAGGACCTGATACTCCTAGTCATCTTGAAAATGTTGTTCTTGGTATTTCTTGTATCATAGAATTGACCATATAAGCATTTTTATAAGTATTATTGCTCTTAGAAATCCCTTAAGTAATTTCCTATTTTTTAGCCATTACCTTACTTATGAATGTAAAGCTTTCGATCTTACATCTGTTTTCACTTTGCAGTCAGGAGCTGTGGCCCTGTCATTTGTAAAGCAGAAGTAAAAGATGTTCTGTTGAAGAAAGAGGCTCTGGTTTCTTTATCTAGTATTAACATAAAACCATGGAGGGGATCTATGTGACTGCTCAGGTGTACTGACCGCAGAACCTGTGTCAGAGTCATTCATTGATTCATTCATGAAGTGCTGTAGTTTTTGGATACCTAGTTTGAGCCTGGCACTGATCCAATTATGGGAAAGTCAGTAAAGAATAAAATAAAGTACCTGCCCTCTTGGAGCTTACAGGATAAATGATTTGAGTGGTCTAGTTCTTCTTTACAAATGTGTTTCACTCTTTTACAGAAGGCAATAAAGATGGTAGGGGAATGAGGCAGGAAAGTTAGAAATGTCTTCTGGGGCCCAGATGGGGACCTGTGGTAGCAGATTCCATACATATTCAGGAAGCTCACATCTCTGTCTTTGACAAAGTCACCTCTGGTGCCTAAAGACCTGAATTTCTAAGCAGGGTGAGTGCATCTTCAATGAGTACTTTAACTGGTTGTTATTCCCCAGTGCCTTTTATTTGAAAGCCAGTGTCACATAGTGGTGGGTTTGGGGGTCAATATTCTTGGCTTTGAAATCCATCTATCTAGAGGTCTGGAGGCAGGTTGTCTCAATTTTGTAATCTTAAAATGGAAGTAAAAGTATATAACTTTCACAGAGGAGAGATATAATGTACATGAAACATAGAGATCAGTATCTGGCAGACAATAAGTGTAAAATAAATGGTAGACAATACGCTTATGGTTGCTATCACAACTTGTCTCCAAACAAGACAAGTAAAAACATGGTCTTTGGTATTATATGTATCATGGAATTGGCCATATAAGGGTTTTGTATAATTATCATTGCTCTTAGCAACCTTTTAAGTCATTTTCTCATACGTAGCTATTACCTTACTTAGAAATGTAAAGCTTTTGCTTCTCCCTCTGTCATCACTAACTAATTTCTTAGTCTGAGGGCTTGACACAAAATAAAAACACTGCCATGCCTATTCTAGTCTTCATTTCTGCAGACTAAACATGTTCAAATCATCTGAAATTTTTAACAAAATAAAATAATAGATATGTATATGGTAGAGTTAGTGAGTTTTAACGCTTTAGAGGACTTTAAACCCAAAACCATGTGGGTAGTAAGTAAGTGAAGTTAGTGAAGAAAAAAGGTTCCCAGATTCCTACCCAGAGTTAAGTAGTAAAATGCACATGATAGTATCAAGGGCAAAATAAAAATATAAAAGCGTATTTGGGTTGGGTAATCAACAATTACTGTATCTAGTGGGTGCAACATCATGAACTTTGACTTGGGGGCCAATTTTGTTTTTACCGTTGTCAGATTCCTTGAAGTTCATGTTAGAGCAAGACACTGACATATGCCAAATGGGGACTTCCAAGCATGGCCTTGCCACCAAAGGCAAACATCTTAAAGATGTTTCAAACTACACT
This sequence comes from Mandrillus leucophaeus, assembly GCF_000951045.1. Taxonomy (NCBI): domain Eukaryota; kingdom Metazoa; phylum Chordata; class Mammalia; order Primates; family Cercopithecidae; genus Mandrillus; species Mandrillus leucophaeus. Next base: position 2,308,518 of record NW_012100543.1, on the reverse strand, counting down.
CCCGCACGCATCCCTGCCAGCTACCAGAAGGCTGGTGCAGACTTCACTGAAGCTCAACTCAAAGTGCCATTTCCTCAGAACATGGCTAGTCTTAACAACAATGGGAGCCCATGGGACAAAACTCGATGACTAGAGAGAAATATGAGGTTCAGGATCCTTCAACACAGCTTTTTGTATTCTCTACATTTTTAAATGCAGTTACCATTTTTCATTCTTGATGAACTTAGTGGGAAATATTGAGTGCCATGGTTCTCCTTGTCTGCTGGCCATATACTTTTCTGCACACTGGAGCCTTAGGGTACTGGGATGTGGGGACTGTGGTGGCTCACAGCCTGGATATACAGGTAAGACTTCTCACTTGGTTCTGAGGAGAAGGCAGGCAAAGCAAAACTTTAACGCTTTTGGAGCCTGGACAGGAAATCTCAGTGATCTGGGTTACTTGCCTTTCCTTTTTCTAATCTGAAATATGCATAGACGATAAATTTATGATGAAGGGGGAACTGTCCTAGGCAGTGTCAAGGGATGTAGAGAAGCATGATTTCTCCTTCATTTTCAGAATGCACTTGAGGCTTATACACATAAGTATTGGTATAATTGACAACTAAGGTGGTAAATAGTTGTTGAACATGATGCTGAACAAGTCTCCTCTTCCCAGATCACCTCAGACAGTATAATTTAGGCACATGATATGAGTTAGAAATGTTTTATCCTGCAAGTAACAGAGTCTGTAAGCAGCAATGGTTTACACCAAAAGGGGTTATTTTTCTAATAAATCAAGAAGCCTGAGGTGAGTAACCACTGGCTTTAGCTCAGTGCTCTAATCTTGCAAGGGTCAAGTTCTTTATGATTTTCCTGTCCCCCACAAAGACAAAGGCTTAGGGGCTTGATTTTAAAAGAAATCAAGAAACAGTGTGCATGATTTTGAGAAGACCCTCCTCTGCTGGGATAATGCTGGACAAACAGTCAATTGAGGAATGGTGAAATTAATCACCCTTGGAGGGACCTCCTATGCCATCTGCTGATGGATGTTGAATTTCAGACAACGTGCTACAGCTCTCAGGTCTCCATCAGGGCTGCTGCACCTGCAAACATCGTATTTGTGCTTCAGGCTGGAAGAGGATGAAAGAGCAAAGGACTTGTGCCAACCAAGTCTTTGAAAATCACGGACTTTCCCTTTAGGCTCACTGACTGAATGTGAATTGTATAACAAGGCTTTGAAGGCAGGCTAGGAAACAAGGAAACAGGATTATCATAATTGGTCAAAATCGATTATAACCCATCACTTAAGGCTGGACACATCACTGCTCTGAAAAAATTTGGAGATCTGTTATTAAAGAATAAGGGGGAGATGGGTGTTGTACACTCAATGCCAATGGATGTCATATTTTTGTGCGTTCTTCTAGGTCATTTGTCTTAAGTAGTGGAAGAGATACTTCATAAGATTATAATCAATTGCTTATGTATTTTTCTTTTCTAATAGACTAATAGATCCTGGAGGGCAGGAACTGTGTCTTATTTTCCTTTCTATTATATAATTTTTCATAGGGCCTAGAACATAAATGTTGCCTAATGTTCTATTGGATTGCATTAAATTAAGTGCCTTGAGCAGAACATGTTGATTCTATAATTTTAGAATTACAGTACTAGAGCATCGTAGTTTAGAGGAGTGAATGGCTACATTTGATTTGTAGTATTTAAAAGGCTTCACTGAAGATGTAGGATTTAAAGTGCATTTTGAGGAATGGATAGGGTCTAGGTCTGATTTAGTTTCATAACAACCATAGCACCTAGCCTAGAACAATATTTTTCAATAATGAGCCTCCAGTAGTGTTTGTTGGATTGAATCTAATTTGAGTAGAAGGGGAATCCACGAAGGAACCTTTACAAGTAAAAGTTCATAGGTAGAGAATGCAAATAATCCCACTGCCTTTCCGCTTACTTCCTCACCTACAATTCTGAGGTCGTAAGTGTTATCTGATGTTCAAACCCCAGGTACTCCCAGGCTTTGGGTCTAAGTGGAACATACTTGTTTTCCACCTGCATACACTCAAATGTCTGGTGTTCACTGAATACTAATTTGAAGCATACAAATGACAGATTTGCAAAATATAAGAGCACCTACTTTTGGTCAAATAGAGCTGAGCTAGAGTCCTTTGCTGAGAATGCCTTCTATCCAGAGGTTGAATGGATCTCTGCCTTTTAAGTCCTTGAGAAGATCCTCCACTCCCAGCGTGTAACGCCATGCTGGCTTCTGCCTTATTCACAGAGGTCATGTCAGCAGAGTTAAATTCACCAGGACATTCACAAAGATTCAGTTGGAACTATAGACCAATAATAGTTAATTATTGATTTGGAACCAAATGACAAAGAAAGCAAAGAAACTCTTAGGGGGTTAGTTTGCTTTATGTGAACATAGGTCCATAATCATCAAGGTTTTGTGACATTTAATAAGCAAAACTAAAACAAAAGAATTTATTTTTGAAATTTTTTACTTCCAAAAACTTTCAATAATCCTGAAATTTCTGACACATTTTTATCACAGCGATTCTCCTTTTGCTTGAAGAGAGGTAGCATGGATAGAGAATTAAAGATGATCAAAGTAGTAGAGAGACTGAGGCTAACACAGAAGAATATGGGCAACCCTCACCTCTAGCCAAAGAATCTTGGTCACGTCTAAGCAAGCTGTCTTTGTTGTACTTGCCAGTTAGGACTCAGTAACTCTCAAGTGAGGCCCTGCTTTCATGCGACAGCTGATGGTTTGGAAATCTATTTCTGTAAAATATTACTACTCTGTTTATTCAACATGGTGTTCTAAAAACACATTTCAGTTTACGACCAGCCTGGCCAACATAGTGAAACCCTATATCTACTAAAAAAAATACAAAAATTAGCCAGGCATGGTGGCCCATGCCTGTAATCACAGCTAGTCAGGAGACTGAGGCAGGAGAATCGCTTGAACCCAGGAGGCAGAGGTTGCAGTGAGCTGAAATCGCACCATTGCATTCCAGCCTGAGTGGTGAGAGTGAAATTCCATCTCAAAAAAAAAAAAAAAATACACACACACACACACACACACACACACATTTCATGTGCCAAGCACTGCATTCCATATGAACGTTTCTTTGCTTTTGAAGCAAAGAGCTTTTAATAATTATTACATAAATGTGGCCTGGCAAAGTAAATATCACTTCCTATCACAGCATATTATACAATAGAGATGACTATGTGAATTAAAGATTGCGTTTGACTGTTGATGAAATTGATGTGAAATAACAGTGTTTTAAGCCTATTAGGAGATTTCTTTTCTCTCGAGTAAAAGAAATCAGGAAAGAGACAGTCCAGGGAGAGTGTGGTTGATGCATGCTATCATCAAAGTTCTAGACTTCTTTCATGTTTCTGCTGCACTATCCTTAACACATGGTATCCATCCTCAAGATCACAAGGTGGCAGCTTGGAAGTCTTGCTGGCACATCCATGTTATAGGAAGAAAAAAAGGAAGAGTAAGTGAATAAATGACACACCTCCCAACTGGGTCAGGCCCCTTACAGATTGCAGAGCATTTCTGCAATCTCTACCTAGAAACTTCTCCCTATATCTCATTGGCTACTCCTAGATGCAAGAAAGCCTGGGAAATGTTCCATAGCTGGTTACATTGCTATACCCAATAATACAGAACTTTTGCTACTAAGAATGAAGAGGGAAAATGAACATTGGGCATGCATTTATTTGTCTCTGCCGCTAGGCTCTATGGGACAGAAGGGAAAACATAGACTTCACTGTCCCAAAGATGCCCGCATTTACCAAACTAGTTTGTGGAATTACTTGACAAACCTTGGATGATTCATCTCACAGTTCTTCTCGGTTTTCTCACCTATAAAATTGGAGCGTATGGTGAAAATCTTGCAGGATTGTTTTTAAGATTAAATAAATTATTTCCTAGTTTAATGCAGTGTTCGGTGACAACACCTGTTGGGGTGTGTGTGTGTGTGTGTGTGTGTGTATGTGTGTTTTATTGACTTCCTAATAAAATACTATGAAAATATGTACAATGATAAAAATTAAAGATTTTGACAAAAATGTCAAAATTTGAAAGGAATCTCCACCCACAGTAAGGCATAAAGAGTATTAAGGAAAAAAAAAAAAAAAAACCTTCATCAGGGTAGTGAAAAAAAGAATACATGCAAAAAGACAAGATACTTACTCCCCATTTCCTACTCTGACACAGTCAAGCTCTGTATGAAACAGAAAATGAACAGATGTCACTTCCCCATTCAGAGGCTGACATCTGAAGCCATCTGGGGATGTTCTTTGTGTACTTCTACCAGTTATATAGCTCACCTCTGTTTGTCTTTGTACAAATGGCACCTTCTTAGTATGATGTACCCAAGATGCCCTCACCGTAATACTCCCTATAGCTTTGCCTCATTTTTATCCTTAACACTCATTATCATTGAATGTGCTATTTCAGTTATTTATTTATCTAGATTCTGTTTTCTTCTTCTAGAACATAAGCACTTTCACAAGAGATTTTTTGTTTTGGTTTGCTTTAGTCAGTATTGTATAACCAGAGCATAAGAGAGAATATAGTAGGTACTCAATAGTCATGTAAAATTGAAGTAGTTAACTTCTCATGCACTCATTATACCTCTTTTCTGCTTTAATTTTTCCCCATACCACTTACCACTGTGTATACACACAGACACACACACACACAGTATATATATATATATACACACACACACACACACACACATACACTTACATATGTGTATATATATACTTACATATGTGTGTATATATATACTTACATATGTGTATATATACACTTACATATATGTATTTAACTTAGCTTTGTTGCCTCTTTTTCAGTATTTATTTTAGATTCAGGAGTATATGTGCAGATTTGTTACATGGGTGGATTGTGTGTTACTGAGGTTTGGTGTACAAATGATTTCATCACCCAGGTGCTGAGCATGGTAACTAATAGCTAGTTTTTCAACACTCACTCTCCTCTTACCCTCTGCCATCAAATAGTCTCCTGCATCTTCTGCTCCCCTCTTTGCCTCCATGTGTACGCAATGTTTAGCTCTCACTTATAAGTGAGAACATGAAGTACTTGGTTTTCTGCTTCTGTGTTAATGTGCTTAGTATAATGGCCTCCAGCTGCATTCATGTTGCTTCAAAGAACATAATCTCATTATTTTTATGGCTGCATAGTATTCCATGGTGTATATATATCACATTTTCTTCATCCACCACTGATGTACATCCAGTCCACCACTGACAGACATCTGGGTTGATATCATGTCTTTGCTATTGTGAATAACGCTGCAGTGAACATAGGAGTACATGTGACTTTTTGGTATAGTGATTTACATTCCTTTGGGTGTGTACCCAGCAATGGGATTGCTAGATCAGATTGTGGTTCTGTTTTAAGTTCTTTGAGAAATCTCTAAACTACTTTCTGCAGTGGCTGAACTAATTTACATTCCCACCAGCAATGTATAAGCATTGTCTTTTCTCCACAGACTCATCAACATCTGTTATTAATAATAGCCATTCTGACTGGTGTGAGATGGTATTTTGTTGTGGTTTTGAATTGCATTTCTCTAATGATTAGTGATGTTGAGCATTTTTTTTTTAATATGCTTGTTGGCTACACGTATGTCTTCTTCGGAGAAGTGTCCGTTCATGTCTTTGCCCGTTTTTTAATTGAGTTGTTTGTTTTTTGCTTGTTGATTTGTTTAAGTTCCTTGCAGATTCTGGATATTAGACCTTTGTTGGATGCATAGTTTGAAAATATTTTTTCTCATTCTGTAGGTTGTCTATTTACTCTATTGATAGTATCTTTTGCTCTGCAGAAGCTGTTTAGTTTAATTAGGTCCTACTTGTCTATTTTGGAGGTATTTTTGCAGTTGCTTTGTGAGATTTTGTCCTAAAATTGTTGCCAAGGCTTATGTCGAGAATGGTATTTCCTAGGTTTTCCTCTTAACTGTAAGCTCGTAGGTTTTATATATATATATAGGTCTTAAATTTAAGTCTGTAATCTCTCCTGAGTTGATTTTTATATATAGTGAAAAGTTGGGGTCCAGTTTCAATCTTCTACATATAGCTAGCCAGTTACCCCAGAAACATTTACTGAATCTGTTCTACTGGTCTATGTGTCTATTTTTGTACCATTACGTGCTGTTTTGGTTACTGTAACCTTTTACTATAGTTTGAAGATCAGTAGTGTGATGCCTCCAGTTTTGTTCTTTTGGTTTAGGATCACCTTGGCTATTCCAGTTCTTATTTGTTTCAATATGAATTTCAGATTTTTTTTAAAATCTGTAAAAAGTGACATTGATAGTTTTATAGGAATAGCATTGATTGAATCTGTAAATTTCTTTGGGCAGTATGGCCATTTTACAATATTTATTCCTCGTATTTATGAACATGGAATGGTTTTCCCTTTGTTGGTGTCATCTCTGATTTCCTTCAGCAGTATTTTATAATTCTTGTTGTTGAGATATTCTACCTCCCTGACTTGCTGTATTCCTAGGTATTTTATTCTTTTTTGTGGTTATTGTGAATGAGATTGCATTTGATTTGGCTCTCGTTGTGGATGTTATAGGTGTATAAAAATGCTACTTATTTTTGTACATTTATTTTGTATTTTGAAGCTTTACTGAAGTTTATCCATTCTAGGCACATTTGGGCAGAGACTATGGGGTTTTCTAGGTTTAGAATCATATTATCTGTGAAGAGAGATGATTTGATTTCCTTTCCTCCTCTTTTGATGGCTTGTATTTCTTTCTCTTGTCTGATTGCTGAGGGTTATTTGTATTCCTCTGGGATCAGTGGTAATGCCACTTTCGTCATTTCTGATGGTATTTATTTAGATCCTGTCTCTTTTTTCTTTATTAACCTAGCTAGCAGTCTATGAATCTTGCTTATTCTTTCTAATAACCAACTTTTTGTTTTGTTAATCTTTAGTATGGATTTTCGCATCTGAATTTCATTCAGTTCAGCTCTACTTTTGATTATTTCTTTTCTTCTGCTACCATGGGGTTGGCTTGCATTTGTTTTTCTAGTTCCTCTAGGTGTGATGTTAGGTTGTTAGTTTGAGATCTTTCTAACTTCTTGATGTAGGCCTTTAGCATTATAAACTTTCCTCCTAACGCGCTTCAGCTGTGTCTCAGAGATTCTGGTATGTTTTTTCTTTGTTCTCGTTAGTTTCAAGGAATTTCTTGATTTCTATTTTTATTTCACTCTTAAGGCAAAAGTCATTCAGGAGTAGGTTGTTTAATTTCTATATAATTTTATGGTTTTGAGAGATCTTCTTGGTATTGTTTTCTATTTATATTGTGCGGTGGTCCAATAGTATGGTTGGTATGATTTCAGCTTTTAGAATTTGTTGAGACTTGCTTTATGGCCAAGCACGTAGTCGACCTTAGATTATGTGCTGCATGCAAATGAGAACAATATATCTTCTGTTGTTGTTGGGAGGACTATTCTGTAGATCTCTGTTAGATTCACTTAGTCAAATGTCAAGTTTAGGTTCTAAATATCTCTGTTAATATTCTGTCTCATTAATCTGTCTAACATTGTGAGTGGGGTGTTTACATCTCCCATTATTATTGTGTAGTTATGTAAGTCTGTTCATAGGTTGCTCAGAACTTGTTTTATGAATCTGGGTGCTCCAATGTTGGGTGCATATGTATTCAGAGTAGTTAAGGCTTTTTGTTGAATCGAATGCTTTATCATTATGTAATGCTCTTCTTTGTCCGTTTTGATCATTGTTGGTTTAAAGTCTGTTTTGTCTTAAGAATAACAACCTCTGCTTTTTTATGTTTTCCATTTGCTTGATAGATCTTCCCTCATCTCTTTACTTTGAGCCAACAGGTGTCATTGCATGTGAGATGGGTCTTGTGAAGACAGCATAGGGTTGGATCTTGTATCTTTATTCAGTTTGCCATAATGTGCTTTTTAAATGGGGGCATTTAGCCCATTGTAAATATTTATATGTGAGGATATGATCCTGTCATTGTGTTTTAGCTGGTTGTTATGTAGCCTAGATTGTATAGTTGCTTTATAGTGTCAGCGGGTTAGGTACTTAAGTGTGTTTCATGGTGACAGATATCAGTCTTTTATTTCCATGTTTAGCACTTCCTTAATAACCTCTTTTATGGCATGTCTAGTGGTAAGGGATTCCCATAACATGTGCTTGTCTGAAAAATATTTTATTTCTCCTTTACTTATGAAGCTTAGTTTGGCTGGATATGGAATTCTTGGTTGAAATTTCTCTTCTTTATGTATACTGAATATAGGCCCCTAATCTCTTCTGTCTTGAAAAGTTTTTTTTGAAAGGTCCACGTTAGCCTGTGGGAGTTTCTTTTATATGTTGCCTGCCCTTTATCCCTAGCTGCCTTGAAGATTTTCTTTTATGTTGACCTTGGAAGTCTGATGATTCTGTGTCTTGAGGACAGTCATCTGGTATAGTATCTTGCAGGAATTCTTTGAATTTCCTGAGCTTGCATGTCAATCTCTCTAGCAAAGTTGGGGAAATATTCATGGGCAATATCTTCATATATGTTTTCCAAGTTGCTTGCTCTCTCTATCTTTTAGGAATGCATAGAGTTTTAGGTGTGTCCTGTTTACATAATCCCATGTATCTTGGAGGTTTCGTTCATTTTTAAAAATTTTGGCTGCTTGTATGGATTTGAAGGAGTGATCTTTGAGCTCTGAGACTGTCTCCTCAGCTTGGTCTATTCTGTTACTAATGCTTCCAATTATATTATGAAATTCCTGTAGTGAAATTTTCATTTCCAGAAGTTCAGTATGTTTCTCTCTTAAGATGGCTGTATCATCTTTCAACTCTTGGATCATTTTGCTGTTTTCTTTTGATTGGGTTTCAACCTTCTCCCGTATCTCATTGAGCTTGCCTGCTATCCAGATTCTGAATTCTATAACTATAATTTCAGGCACTTCCATCTGGCTAAGAACCATTGCTGGGGAACTAGTGCAGTCATTTGGAAGTAAGAAAACAGTATGGCTTTTGGAGTTGCCAGAATTCTTGCGATACTTCTTTCTCATCTGTGTGGGCTTACATTCCTTTGATCTCTGAAGTTGTTGTACTTTGAATCGGGCTCTTTGCTTTTCAGCTCAGGACTCCTAGAATGCATGCTGTAACCATGGGAGGCTGGGGCCAGGCCCACAACTTTGTTGTCAGTCTCCTCAAAATGAACCACCTGCTGCACTGGAGGGGCTGATGTGTTCACAGTTCGATGGCAACAATGCTCTGACAGGTTTTCCAGCAAAAGTGCTCTGGTGGGGCAGCTGGCGGGCCATGGGATGGTGTGCTGCAGCAGGAGCACTGCAAGTGATTGTGTTCTGGCAGGGTGGTGAGGGATGTGGGCTGCAGGCAACTATGCACCAATGGGGTGGTGGGGCTGTGGCCAAGTGTGTACCGACAGTGTGGCAGGGGGGCCATGGGCAAGTGTGTAGTGGTGGAGCAGCTGCAGGCATGCATACAACAGTGGAGTGGTAGTGGGTTTCCATGAGTGTTTACAATGGTGGGTTGGTGGGGTTAGGCAGTGGGCAAGTGCACTTCAGTGGTGGTCTGTCTACAAAAGTGCTCTGATGGGTGGGCATAGGCTGCCAGTGAGAGTTAAGGTGGTGGCTGTAGGCAAGCACTTTGGCACGGAAGCTGAGGCTGTTTTGCAAGCAGGTATGGAAAAGCAGGGACCCTGGGAGAGACCAGTAGACAGGAGGGCATTCACATCAGACTGGCTCTATTCCATGGGCAAGAGAGCCCTGTTGTCTCCAGGTCTAGCAAATAACAAAGGCTAAAGCCACCTAGAGAAGTATAGTAAACCTCAGGGAATAAGCACCCATGGCTATGCTCCACTCTAGCCATCCCCATGCCAAGCCCTCTAGGCTGCATGTGGTCTGGAGTCCTGTCTCCACCGCTCTCTGGGCAGTTCTCCCTACAAATTCAAATGTCCATGGGGGTTTTGGGGGTTCCTTACACTTAGTATCCTGGAGGTCTATGGTAAGAATAGGTTGCCTCACAGCTATTTCACTCAACCCTTCCCTAGAAAACACTTGGGGACAGAAATGCGTCCTGGTGCTTGGCAACCCCATGCAGGGTTCCCAGCTTCCTCCCCTTCAGCCCTGGGCTCTGTGTTTTCTCTCTTTCCATTCTCAACGCCTTTCTCTCAGAATATCTGTTCAGAGGATATCAGTATACTTGATGTTCTGTTCTCTCTGAAGCTCTTCCTGGCTGTGGCTAGTCAGCCATCTTGTCTCTTCCACTGTGTGTGTGTGTGTGTGCGCTTATGTGTAATCTTCAGGAAGGCAAGAATGCTATTTTATTTACAACTTTTTCCTAGAACACGTAACAGAACCTGGGATGTAGTAAGTATGCAATACATGTTTGTTGATCTCCTGACAGTTCCAGCAACTACATCTATTAGATATGGCAACTTACTGAATACACCTGGTCAGGAAATGTGGGGTGAGAAAAAAGCATGATGCATTCCATCCTGAGGATATGGCCCTTGCACTGGCATGTAGAACGGAAACAGGAAGGACACTGGTGGCTGGCCAGCTGAAATGTACCGTTTTCACACATCCCATATGTTTTGAGTAATAAACGAACAACAACAAAATGGCACTTCAGTAGAATAAACATTAAGTACCTGTATGACCATTTGAATATTGTAATTTCTCAAGAGCTGTGTGATCAGTGTGCAGATTGTAGGCATTTGATAAATGTGTGTTAATATTTGCATAAATCTTCTCCACCACCCCTCAAAATAGACAATCAGTTTTTTCTGGGCAGGAATTATATCATATCTTTTTTTCTGACTTAAATGCCACATCTAAATACTGCTAGTTGGACATCTGGTAAAAGTCTTACTGGTCGATGGTTGCAGATTTGGTAGAAATTCACATATAGACAAAAGAGATTTAGAAATATAAACTGCATTAGGTTTATACCTAATAAAAAAAAAAAACAGGTGAAGAGGAATATTTTGACCAATGTTTGATCAAGCAAATACCACCATGAGCTTTGATTGTGTTACAGTGAAGAGTCTGTCCAGTACTTGATGACCAGTCCCAAACTGGAGGCAACCGAAGAGAATGCTCATGGGTCAGTGGCACACAGTAGTATCTACTTCCCAGTCCACTGCTGATGGAGGGCTGCCTTAACCTAGAGTACAGTAGAGAAAGCACAAGACCCTCAGACTTGCAGAGCTCAAAATAGGAAAGAATGGCATCAAATCAGCTCCTCCTTGACTCCTGTGAATTAAGATGTCATGGGGAAGTGAAGAGAAAGATGAAGCCTCTGAGCTGGAACATCGCCTCCATAGGGGGTATTGGCATGAAACTTACGAGTTCCAGGCAGCAGAGTGCAAGCTTGACGCGTTCAGTCCCGAAACCCTGATTGCTCTGCACAGAGTTTGACTCCTGTGTACCCATTTGCTAAGTTCACCTGTCTGATTTCATGCAACTTACTTTTATCACAGCCATGATTTCTTAACCCATTGTTTCTTTTGAGATATCCATCTTTTCCTAAGCACAATTTTGTAAACTCCTAATCATATTTGTTTGTTTTAATTGAACAAATATGTTCTGTGCCTTGGGTCCAAGTGATGGCTCCTAATTGATTGCATGCTAGCTCAGCTCGTAGTTTCAGAGGATGGGGTTTCTCTGGTTCTGGTTGGGCATGTGGAAGGGGAGATAACTTTAAAGCTTGATTAAAGCAAGTTTAATGTCAGAGTTCCTTCTGAAGAAACAACTATAATCCTGGAGGAACAATGGAGGCTCGCTTGAGTTAAGAAAGTTAGAACAGAAGTTTAAAAAAACAACCCTTGGTCCAATTTTCAAGAGGATTGTATAATGTCCAAAAAATGAAAAAAATCCCCCCCACTTGTAACCACAGGAAGCCAAGCATTTAAGTCAGAAAGAAGAAACCCCTCCAATCCCACCCTCAGAATGAACTGCACCATATTGTTTTCCTTTCGTGCTTGCCGATTTTAGATGTTCATTTTCTGTACGTTAAAAAGCAAAAGAGACTTAAAAAAAATTCGTTAGCGGTTTCTGTCTAAATCTCATCATCCGATTATTTTCATAGTGAACATTTGAAATGGAAGAAGTAATTCTGCCAAGAACTTTCTCTCCCTGGATTCCAGGAGATGTTTCACAATAATTAGAAACCCCAATGGGTCTTTTAAGAACCCTTAAAGTGTTCCATATGCAGACTTCCATATGAAGTGGTACAATGTGCAGTTCTTCATTTTCCACAATGGGGCCTGACAGGTCTTAATGTATATTGTTACATTAAATGAGATGCACATTAGTTGGTCAGACCACTGGGTAGCTGGCCCCAATTCACAGAGAAATACAAACCAACCTGGAAACCCCAGTATTTGCCCCCCACACCACTTCAAGCACACGCAAATAGAGTACTGTTAGTCATTGAGCAGTACTCAAGTACCGATTTGCTTCTGGGACCTTGTCCTTGAGTATGGAGTGCGGGTCTCACTGATTTTACTGCAGTTATAATGTGAATTAACACATTTCAGTCATGAAATATCTGGGCTAAGCCAGGGATTAGCCAAGTACCAGCTACTACCACCTATCACACTCTTTTTTTTTTTTTTTTTTTTGAGTTGGAGTCTCACTCTGTTTCCCAGGCTGGAGTGCAGTGGTACTGCAACCTCCACCTGCCAGGTTCCAGCAATTCTCCTGGTTCAACCTCCCAAGTAGGTGGGACTACAATGGTACGCCACCATGCCTGGCTAATTTTTTGTATTTTTAGTAGAGATGGAGTTTCACCATGCTGGGCAGGCTGGTCTCAAACTCCTGACCTCATGATCTGCCTGCCTCAGCCTCCCCAAGTGCTGGCATTACAGGTGTGAGCCACTGCACCCAGCCTCACTCTTTTTTTTTTTTTCTGGATTAGTACAGGACTTTCATTTGTTATTTAGGCAGAGGGAAATACAGTAGCTACAAAAACCCCAAGACGCAGGTTGTCCCCTATTTAAAATATATAGCTTCACTAGATCTTAACATTCTTTTATCCATTACTGTTTTGGCACTCTGTGCAAAAGTAGTAGCAAACAATTATACAGAACCAGTATCTGATACTGTGTCAGGTCTGTTTATTTACCATGCTTTACTAAGCAAAAGGCACTGATTATCAACCTTATTGTGACAGGGAAGTCCAACTGGTGTGGTTTTGTTGATGGTAAAGTGCTATTTTTTTTTTTCTTAAAGGAAGTTGTGCATGGTTCATTAGATGGGTAATAAGCCTACAGTCTTTCATCTCCTGGTTGATGACATTTTAGGAGATTTTGATTTTAGATGTTGTTATGGTTTGGCTGTATCCCCACCCAAGTCTCATTTTGAATTGTAACTCCCACAATTCCCACATGTCGTGGGAGGAACTTGGTGTCAGGGGATTTTATTTTCATCTCCCTGATGATTAGTGATGTTGAACATTTTTCATATACCTGTTGGACATTGTATGTCTTTTTTTTGAGAAATGCCTGTGCAGATCGTTTGCCCATTTTAAAATTTATTATTATTATAACAGATATTCTGTTGACTCCAGTTTTTAAAAGTGGATTTTGTGTGTTCTTTTTTCATTTTCTGAGTAATATGTTTTTATTGGATTTTATAAAAGTTTGATTAGAGATGAATTAGTAATTTAAACAAAACAAAACAAACCAAAGCAAATTGGGCCGCTATCACAGGTAGTTTGAGAAATATTGGCCTACTTGAAATGCTACAGCAATCCTTGAAGTAGATGAAGATTTATCTTAATATTTGGGCTCACATTCCACATTTTAATCTCGGATCTCTAGCTTTCTTGACAGCTGAGTGATTAAAACAGCATAGCATAAAGTATCTTTATTGAAACACTAGTCCCTTAAAAGTTGTTATGCAAAAACATTCAGGGCCCAGTATGCTCAGGAAACAGCACATACACTGTGCTCACTTCATATATTCGTAGTTCACATTAGCATACTAAAGATTCTGCGAGGTTTTGCAGTAAGCAAATTTGTTTCAATTTAACAAAGAATTTCCCAAACTTATTTGGTCACAGAGCTCCTTGTGTGCTTCTACTTCTCAGCACATACTAACTTCCTGCAAAGTTAGTGTTCCATGGAACATAAACTGGGAAATACTTCTCTCTATTTCTAACTAGAGACCTCAATAAGAGTTGAAAAGAAAAAGAAGTAAAGTGGCAATGGATAATGTTGAAGAAAAAAACGGACAGTGCACACACTTTCAAATCATAACCTGAGTAACATGCTGATGTCATTCAAACTACTATTCCAATATGAAGCTCTTGACCATGCCTTTTCTCCTTTCTGCCTCCCACTGTCTTTTCTAAACTCTCCATCTTCTCAGTAAGCTCATTTTTCAGACACTTATAGGAAGACTGCTTCTCCCCTTGAGTCTTCACAATTGGTTCAGGAGTTATGTGAAATTTAGAGTTTTGCTAGTTTCTTGACTTTGTACATCTGGTCTCTTCTATATATTTCCAGATATTTAGTCACACCCCATTGATTTGGACTAACAAGGGGAAAGGTCAATCCAATTTGGTAAGAAGTCTGATTTATATGATAGTTTTAATGTAATGCAATGTTAGTTTTATTATTTTCAAAAGCCTTTGGTGCCAGAAACTATGGTTGTGGGCATCTACTGAGTTCTCATTTTATACACAAACATGAATTATTTGTAATCATTAAATTTTTAAAAAGGTTTGCCATTAAGTTTAAATGTTCCTCTTTCTGCACCCCCCCCTTACAGTCTTTATAGAACCACTTTAATTTTCTTTAAACTATTTTTATTTATATATAAAGGCATACTTTATTTCATGCTCTGTCTCAAAAACGACTTTTTAAGTCAGTTGCCTTGAATGAAAGAAGATTGCTTGCATTTGGTGTCCATCCTCACCAGTGCAGGAAGTAATATGAAACACCGAAGAAAGCAAAAAATCCAGAAACTCCATTATATTTCTTTATAAATAGTTCTTCTAAAAATGAGTCTTCATTTTTTGAGGCAAAACGTTAAGTTGCCTCTCAGTGTCTTTCCCCATGATTATCACCCTATTTTATTTCTGTCCTAGTAATAATCAGTTTGAAATTACAATCCTATTGAATTGTTCGTTTGTATATTTTATTTAAATATTCTCCACACTAGCATGTAGGCTCATAGATAGAGGTAGAATCCAATCTGTATGGAAGAATACAGGGGAGAAGGCCCATTCAGAATTAGTGGGTACAAAATAGGGGCCTAAAACAGAGGAACAGGTGACCTTCAGACCAGCAGTCCTATTGGTTCTCATACTCTCTACCACCTTCCCAGCGAGCAACTAGCTGCCTGGCAAACAAAACAGAAAATACAAAACCAAGACTACGCTTCTTCAGCATGACACAACTTGTCTCTCGAGAAAGGATAAAGCTTCTAAAGGCCTTTGTCACCTGACACTTGGGGAACTTGTTGTCTAACAGCCAGGTTAGTGCTAATTGTAGACTTTACAGTAAAGCCTTCTGATTGACAGTCACTACACCAGACTGAGTTCCCAATTAGCTCATCAAGAGGAAGCCATATAAGAGGAACAGTATTCCAACTACGTATCAAAAGTCAACAGTCTCCTTCATTGCTAACTATAGCAGACAACTAACATCATACCAGAAATATGAGTAAAATAAATAGCAATAATGAATTTAAAAAACTTTTTAAGGTCAAGATCAATTAACCCCACCAAAAATGGATAATTTAGGTAACGTAGTGAACTTTTGAATGTTAGTGAACTAACAGCTATTAGAAAGATTCAGGAATCTTGTTGCCTTTACAAAACAAGACTAGACTGTGATAACAAAAGGAAAAACTGAAATATTATGAAGGGCCTCTTGGAAATTAAAAATAGTCTGCCTAAGCTTAAAGTTCAACAGAAGGGCTAAAAGCAAAAACTGATAAAATTTCACAGAAGGAAGTAAACATTAATAAGTATGATAAATTAAGAGATCCAGAATACTAATAAAATTGACAGTTAATACAGTTTTAGAGAACAAAAATGGCATGAGATTTAGATGAATGCATAATAGAAACCAATTTACCAGAGGTGTAGTAAGATGGGATTTTTCTTTTCTTTTCTTTTCTTTGAGATGGAGTCTCGCTCCATCATCCAGGCTAAAGCGCAATGGCGCGATCTCGGCTCACTGCAAGCTCTGCCTCCTGGGTTCATGCCATTCTCCTGCCTCAGCCTCCCGAGGAGCTGGGACTACAGGCGTCCGCCACCACGCCCAGCTAATTTTCTGTATTTTTAGTAGAGACAGGGTTTCACCATTTTAGCCAGGATGGTCTCCATCTCCTGACCTCGTGAGCCGCCCACCTCGGCCTCCCAAAGTTCTGGGATTACAGGCATGAGCCACCGAGCTGGGCCTAAGATGTGATTTTTCAATACAAAGGGAACAATTCAGAAGGCTCACAAGGTAACACAGACACACACACATGCACACACACAATTAAATTTCTCTCATTCTGCTTTTCGTTTTTCACAACACAAAAGACAGAGAAAATTCTTAGAAGGCAAAAGCACATTAACTTCAGAGAATGAAAATTAAACTAGCATCAGAATTCTCATTACCAATAATGGTTGCTTGAAGACAATCCAAGAACTCCTTCCAAGTTCTAAGAATAAATTGGTTTAGATCTAGAGTTCTATATGCAAGTGAGTTATCAGAATATATGAGAACAACCAAAAAATAACTTTTATAGAGACTTTACCACACACTATTGTCAGGAAATTTCCAGATGACATAAGAAAATAAGATTTAATCAGTGAGCAACAAAAATAAAATGAGGTACAAGATACATTAGAATTAGCTGAAAGGTATAATGAAAATAAATCTCATGACAAACTACTAGCTCAGTACAGGAAGTTAGTGTGCTGCTGAAAAAAAATAATGTTTTCAAAAAAAAGTTCTTTAAATTGATAGAATAAGCAAAAAGATTTTAATTATGTGGCAAAAACATATACTTGTTTTCCTAGCAAGACTAAAAGAAAATCAATTAGAAATGTTTTATAAAAATGTAAATAATGAACATGGTAAAAATATAAAGCAAATAAATTGTGCCATATTTTAAAATAAATTTTGTGGAATGTAAGAAATATGTCATGATTTCATTTATGATTTCTGATTTCCTGTTTAGCTAAAATATATCCCCTACTTTGAAGCAATATCAATGTTCTTCTTACGATTTTAGTCTATAAATTGTATCTTGATGTCCTTTACATTTAGATTTCTAACTCATATGGAATTTATTTTTATGTGAAGCATAATATGGATTTAACTTTATTTTTTCCCTGATGGATAGATAATATACCAATGCTACTTATTAAACACATCATTCTTTCTTTACTTAATTGAAATGCCATTTTTATTATTTTATTCGAGATATTATAGGAAATGGTTTATACTATAGGAAAAGAAAATTGAAAGAAGATAAAATATTTGTATTTTTCATTGAGAAGAAATAAGTATTTGATACACTGGAACAATGCAAAGACAAAATAAAGCACATGTATTTATCATAAGTTCAGTCTAATAACCATAAAAATAAAAATAGAATATATTTTTATATGGCTTTTTAAATTATGAGAAGACAATTTTAGTTATCTACAGGAATGCAGGAAAGAAGGAAAAAGGAGATAAAAAGAAATACAGAAATTTGGAAATATGAAATAATGTAGAAAAAATAATTACCAAGAAATAGCCTTTAAGACTGTATTGAAAATACATACTCACTACCTTACACATACAATGTTTTGTAAAAAAGATAATCGACTTAATTTTAAATATGGATTTTCTTTTTATTTACTGAAGGAAGATCTGTATTCCTGAACAATGCAAAAAAATCTTTTTTAAAAAAAGCATCCATTCCTGATTAAAACCAATCAAACAAGCAAGCAAACAAACTCTCAGCAAGCAAACAGTAGAATAAAACTTTTTCAACCTAATAAAGGTCTCTGAGGAAAATCTACAACTACCATCTTAATGATGAAAAGCTCAATGCTCTTCTGCCAATATCAGGACCGAGGTAAAGATGCCTGTTTTCATTCTTGCTGTTCAACTGGAGGTTGTAACAAGTGCAGTAAAAAAAGGAATGCATCCAGATTAGGAATAAAGAAATAAAATTATCTTTATTGGTACACAACATGATCATCTTCATAGAAAATCCTACAGAATTCACAAAAAACATGCTAGCACTAATAAGTGAGTCTAGAAAGGCTGCAAGATACAAAATCAATATACAAATATCCATTGTATTTCTAGGCAGTAACATGGAACAATCACTTGAAAATAAAATAATACCATTTACCATAGCATCAAAAATATAAAATATACAGAGATAAATCTTATAAAAGTATAAAAGTCATGTTCACTGAAAACTGCAAAAAATTGCTAATTGAAATTAAGACCTAAATGGTGTACTTACTGTATGATGGGTCGGAAGACACAAGTTGTTAAAGATGTTGGTCTTCCTCAAACTGATCTGCAATTTTAAGGCAAACTTAGGCAAAATCTCAGCAGACATTTTTATAAGATTGACAAAATGATTCTGAAGTTCACATGCAAATTCAAAGGAACTAGAATAGTGAAACTTAAAAAAAACCTAGTCAAAGTATTGATATTACTTTAAGATTTATTTAAAAGATACATTAAAAGTGCTCCAGTATTTTCATAAAGATAAACAAATAGATCAATTGAACAGAATATGGAGTCTAGAAATAGAATCACTTATTTTTCACAAAAGTGCAAAGATAATTCAGAGTAGAAAGGACAGTCACATTTTTTTTCCCTCTAACAAGCAGTACTGGATTAATTGGGTATTCATATGTAACAAACAAAAGGAATTCTAACTTATATCTTACACAGCATACAACAATTAACTCTAAATGAATTCCAAGTTTCTATGTAAAACCTAAAACTATAAAACTTATAGATGAGAACAGGTAAGTATTTATAACCTTAGATTAGACAAATAATTATCTGACACAGCACTAAAACACAGTCTGTAAATAAAAGTGCATGGTATATTAAACTTTATCAAGATTAAAACCTTCTGGTCTTTGAAAGATAGTGTTTAAAGAATGAAAAGATAGGCCACAGACTGCAGAAGGTATTTGTCAATCATATATCTTATAAAAATTTGTATCCAGAATATATGTTTAAATATGTGAAGTTCAAATATGTGAAATTTATTATATGTCAATTATACTTCAATATGGCTATTAAAATATTAACTAATCATTAAGTGATAGATTAGAAAGAACATAGCAAGGTCAACTATTGTTTACCTATTTTAAGGACACAAGAAGGGTGGATTTTTTTAAATTTCAAAATTGACACATAATAATTTTACATATTTACAGGGAGGAGTGTGATGTTTCTATACATGTGTACTACATTGTGTAATGATCAAATTAGGGTAATTTATATATCCATTGCCTCAAACACTTGCCATTTCTTTGCGATGAGAGCATTCAAAATCTTTCCTATTGGCTATTTTCTTACCATATACAATATATTATTGTTAACTATATTCACCCTACTGTGCAATAGAATGTCAGAATTTATCCCCCCTCTCAAACTGTAACTTTGTACTTGTTTACCAGTCCCTCTCTATTTCCTGCTTCCTGCTTCCTTCTCCTCTCAGCAGCCTCCGGTAACCACTGTTCTACTCTTTATTTCCATGAGATCATCTCTTTTAGATTCCACATATGAGTGAAAGCAGCATTTGTCTTTCTGTACCTGGCTTATTTTCCTTAACATAATGCCCTCTATGTTCACCTATTTTTACAAGTGACAGGATTTCATTATTTTTATGACTAGATAGTATTCCGTTATGTATATATACCACAATTAAACAAAAATTTATCTGTTGTTAGACAAAGGTTGATTCCATATCTCGACTATTGTGAATATTGTGCAGATATCTCTTTGACACACTGATTTTATTTTTTATATATCCAGTAATAGGATTACTGAATCACACAGTAGTTCTGTTTTTAATTTTTGAGGAACCTTCATACTGTTTTATATAATGGCTACACTAATTTACATTCCCATCAACAATGAATAAAAGTTTCCCTTTCTCCACATCCTTAGCAGCAATTTTACATTTTTTTGTCTTTTTGATAATAGCCATTCTAACTAGAGTGAGATGATATGTCATAGGGGATTTGATTTTCATCTCCCTGATGATTAGTGATGTTGAACATTTTTCATATACCTGTTGGACATTGTATGTCTTCTTTTGAGAAATGTCTGTACAGATCTTTTGTCCATTTTAAAATTTATTATTATCATCATTATTATTTTGCTGTTGAGTTGTTTAGATTTCTTTTCTTTTTTTAACTTTTAATTTGAGTTCAAGGGTACATGTGCAGGTTTGTTACATAGCTAAACTTGTGTCATGGGGGTTTGTAGTACAGATTATTTCATCACCCAGGTATTACACTTAGTATCCCTTAGTTATTTGTTCTGATCCTTTCCCTCCTCCTACCCTCCACCCTCTGATAGACCCCAGTTGTTCCACTCTATAAGTCCATATAGCTCCAACTTTTATGTATTCTGGATATTAATCCCTTGTCAGGTGCAGAGTTTGTGAATATTTTCTACTACTCTGTAGACTGTCTTGTCACTATTGTTGAAGTTGATGGAAGTCTGTTGATTTCTTTGCTGTGCAGAAGCTTTTCAGCTTGATGTAATTCCATTGTCTGTTTTTACTTTTGTTACCTGTGCTTTTGAGGTCCTATCCAAAAAAAATTTTGCCCAGACCAGTCATAAAGAGTTTCCCCTGTTTTCTTCTATTATTCTTATAGTTTAGGGCCATGCATTTAAATTTTTAGTTCACTTTGAATTGGTTTCTGTAAATGGTGAGCAATAGAGGTCTACTTTAATTCTTTGCATATGGATATTCAGTTTTCACAGCAATACTTACTGAAGAGAGTGCCTTCTCCCCTTTCTTTTCAATATAGCATTGGAAGTTATAGCCAGAATATTTAGGCAAGATAAAGATATAAAGGTCATGTAAGTTGGAAAGAAGAAAGTCAAATTTCCCTGTTAGTAGAAGATGTAGTCTTGTATGTAGAAAGCCCTACAGACTCCACGAAAAAGTGTAACTGTCAACTGTTAAATGAATTCAGTAAAGTTTCAGGAAAGAAAATCAACATACAATAACCAGTAACATTTCTATATGTTAACAATCTAAAACAAAAATAGAAAGTAATTCTATTTACAATAGCTACAAAAATTTAAATACCTAAGAATAAGCTTAACCAAGAAGTTAAATTTATCTCCTGTAGAGAAAGAGCTGAAATTGTGGAAAAACAGACACAAGCTCTTATCATGTGAGTGGCTGACCTGCAATGAAAGGTGCATGCACAGCCTCCCTACATGTCTACTGTTAAAGTAAGAGCATTGATTGGAAGAGAATGGGATCCTGCAACTTGGAATGGGATTGTGTCATAGGACACTGGTGATTCTGGGGACACTGAGTTTGTAAACTCTGAAGAACCTTTTTTGCCGGAAGGAACAGCTTCCCCATCCCCAGTAGTGGCAACATCCCCTCCCTGACCCATGCTGCCATCAACCTTTCTACCTTTGTCTGAGGAAATAAGCCCTGTGCTGCCTGAGGCAACAATGATGGCCTCCCTTGAGGCAGTTGCCAGGCAAAATAATGTTAATTCTTTTCAGGAACCACCTCCAACATCCCTGTTTGCTTCTAGACCTAAAACTAGACGAAAGTCCCAGCAGG
This sequence comes from Mandrillus leucophaeus, assembly GCF_000951045.1. Taxonomy (NCBI): domain Eukaryota; kingdom Metazoa; phylum Chordata; class Mammalia; order Primates; family Cercopithecidae; genus Mandrillus; species Mandrillus leucophaeus. Next base: position 2,286,690 of record NW_012100543.1, on the reverse strand, counting down.
CCCCTAGAGGTGATGTTGAGAGTGTGACCCATGAGGAGCCGCACCACACTTGAAAAGAACTGCTTGAGTTCTCTAATTTATATGAACAGAAATCTGGAGAACAGACATGGGCATGGATATTAAGGGTGTGGGATAATGGTGAAAAGAACATAGAATTGGATTAGGCTGAATTTATTGATTTGGGCCCACTAATTAGGGACTCTGCATTTAATGTTGCAACTTGGGAAGTTAAAAAGGTTCTAATAATTTATTTGCTTGGTTAGCTGAAATATGGATTAAAAGATGGCCCACTGTGAGTGAACTGGAAATGCCTGATTTCCCTTAGTTTAATGTAGAGGAAGGGATCCAAAGCCTTAGAGAATTTGGGATGGTGGAGTGGATTAATCACTTTAGACCTACTCATCCCAGCTGGGAGGATCCAGAAGATATATTCTTGACCAATGCCTTGCAAAATAGATTTGTGAGGGTGGCACCTGCATCTTTGAAGAGCCCTGTAATTGCTATTCTCTGTATGTCAGATCTAGCAGTGGGAACTGCAGTCCTTCAACTACAAAATTTAAATACAGTGGGAATAATTGGATCCCAAGGTGGCAGGGGTCAAGTGGTGGCACTCAACTGTCAAAGGCAAGGTGGGTGTAGCTACTGTCATGGACAGCATAGACAAAGCAGCAATCAGAATAGTCTGACTCATGTAGAGCTCTGGCATTGACTAGCTAATCACGGTGTTTCTAGAAGTGAAATTGATAGGAAGCCTCCTGCATTCCTACTTAATTTATATAAAGAGAAAACTTCTTGGTCGAGTGCACAAAAAACTAATTTGAATTTTAAAAGCGGAGAATCATGTCCCCTCAATCAATTTCCAGACTTGCGCTAGTTTACAGACCGAAAACCCCTTGAATGCAGGGGAGGCTGGGCCCCCTTGAGGAAAGACCCCACTACATTACCATCAATTTATGCGTTGAATCTTTCCCCAAGGAGGCCTCCAGCCTTTTACCAGGGTAACTGTGCATTTGGGAAAGAGAAATGATCAGACATTTCAGGCAGTACTGGACACTGGCTCTATGCTGATGTTGATTCCAGGGACCCAAAAAATTATTGTGGTCCTCCAGTTGAAGTATGGGCTTCTGGAGGTCAGGTAATTAATGGAATTTTAGCTCAGATCTAATTTACAATGGGTCCAGTGGGTCCCTGGACTCATCTGTGGTCGTTTCCCCAGTGCCAGAATGCATAATTGGCATAGACATACTTAACAGGTGGCAGAACCCCCACATCGGCTGACTGTAGGGTGAGGGCCATTATGGTTGGAAAGGCCAAATGGAAGTCATTAGAGCTGCCTCTACCTATAAAAATAGTAAATCAAAACCAGTATCACATCCCTGGAGGGATTTGGAGATCAATGCCACCATCAAGGACTTGAAAGATGCAGGGGTGATGATTCCCATCACATCCCCATTTAACTCTCCCATTTGGCCTGCGCAGAAGACAGATGATGAATCTTGGAGAATGACAGTGGATTGTCATAAACTTAACCAAGTAGTGACTCCAATTGCAGGTGCTGTACCAGATGTGGCTTCATTGCTTGAGCAAATAAACACACCTCCTGGTACCTGGTATGCAGCCATTGACTTGGCAAGTGTCTTTTTCTCCATTCCTGTTCATAAGGCTCACCAGAAGCAATTTGCTTTCAGCTGGCAAGGCCAGCAATATACCTTTACTGTCCTACCTCAGGGGTATATCAACTCCCTAGCTTTGTGTCATAATCTTGTTTGGAGAGACCTTGATCACTTTTCCCTTCTACAAGATATCACACTGTTCTATTACGTTGATGACATTATGCTGATTGGATCCAATGAGCAAGAAGTAGCAAACACACTGGACTTATTGGTGAGACATTTGTGCGCCAGAGGATGGGAAATAAATCTGACTATAATTCAGGGAACTTCTACCTCAGTAAAATGTATAGAGATCCAGTGGGTTGGGACCTGTTGAGATAGTCCTTCTAAGGTGAAGGATAAGTTGCTGCATTTGGCCCCTCCTACAACCAAGAAAGAGGCACAGCACCTAGTGAGCCTATTTGGATTTTAGAGGCAACACATTCCTCATCTGGGCATGTTTCTTTGGCCCATTTATTGAGTGACCTAAAAGGCTGCCAATTTTGAGTGGGGTCCAGAACGGGAGAAGGTTCTGCAACAGGTCCAGGCTGCTGTGCAAGCTGCTCTGACACTTGAACCGTATGACCCAGCAGATCCAATGATGCTTGAGGTGTCAGTGGCAGATAGTGATGCTCTTTGGAGCCTTTGGCTGACCTCCATAGGTGAATCACAGTGGAGGCCTCTAGGATTTTGGAGCAAGGCCTACCGTCTTCTGCAGATAAGTACTCTCCTTTTGACAGACAGCTCTTGGCCTGTTGCTGGGCTTTGGTGGAAACTGAATGTTTGACTATGGGTCATCAAGTTACCAGTTGTTCTCAATTGCCTATCATGAACAGGGTGCTTTCTGACCCATCTAGCTATAAAGTGGGGCATGCACAGCAGCATTCCATCATCAAATGGAAGTGGTATATACTTCTTGAGTCACTGGGCTCAAGAAGGTCCTGAAGTCACAAGTAAGTTACATGAGGAAGTGGCTCAAATGCCCATGGTCTCCACTCCTGCTACCCTGCCTTCTCTTCCCCAGCTTGCACTGATGGCCTCATGGGGAGTTCCCTATGATCAGTTGACAGAGGAAGAAAAGACTAGGGCCTGGTTCACAGATGATTCTGCACAATATGCAGGCACCACCCAAAAGTGGACAGCTGCACCACTGCAGCTGCTTTCTAGGACATCCCTGAAGGACAGTGGTAAAGGGAAATCTTCCCAGTGGGCAGAACATTGAGCAGTGCACCTGGTTGTGCACTTTGCATGCAAGGAGAAATGGCCAGATGTGCGATTATACACTGATTCATGGGCTGTAGCCAATGGTTTGGCTGGATGGTCAGGGACTTGGAAGAAGCATGATTGAAAAATTGGGAACAAAGAAATTTGAGGAAGAAGTATGTGGATGGACCTCTGTGAGTGATCAAAAGCTGTGAAGATATTTTTATCCCATGTGAGTGCTCACCAACAGGTGACCTCAGCAGAGGAGGATTTTACTAATCAAGTGGATAGGATGACCCGTTCTGTGGACACCACTCAGCCTCCTTCCCCAGCCACCCCTGTCATCACCGAATGGTCCCATGAACAAAGTGGCCATGGTGGCAGGGATGGAGGTTATGCATGGACTCAGCAACGTGGACTTCCACTCACCAGAGCTGACCTGGCTATGGCCACTGCTGAGTGCCCACTTTGCCAGCAGCTAAGACCAACACTGAGCCCTCGATATGACACCATTCTTTGGGGTAATCAGCCAGCTACCTGGTGGCAGGTTGATTCTATTGGACCTCTTCCCTCATAGAAAGGGAAGAGGTTTGTCCTCATTGGAATAAACAATTACTCAGGATATGGGGGGTTTGCCTATCCTGCACACAATGCTTCTGCCAAGACTACCATCCATGGACTCTCAGAATGCCTTATCCACCATCATGGTATTCCACACAGCATTGCCCCTGACCAGGGCACTCACTTTACGCTAAAGAAATGCAACAGTGGGCTCATGCTCATGGAATTCACTGGTCTTACCATGTTGCCCATCATCATAAAGCAGCTGAATTCATAGAACGGTGGAATGGCCTTTTGAAGTCACAAGAGCAATGCAAACTACGTGATAATACTTTGCAAGGCTGGGGCAAAATTCCCCCAGAAGGCTGTATATGCTCTGAATCAGCACCCAATATATGGTACTGTTTCTCCTATAGCCAGGATTCATGGGTTCAAGAATCAAGGGATAGAAGTGGAAGTGGCACCACTCACCATCACCCATAATGATCCACTAGCAAAATTTTTGCTTCCTGCTCGTGCAACTGGCTTAGAGGTCTTCGTTCCAGAGGGAGGAATGCTGCCACCAGGAGACACAACAACAATTCAATTAAACTGGAAGTTAAGATTGCCACCTGGACACTTTGGTCTCCTCCTACCTTTAAGTCAACAGGCTAAGAAGGGAGTTACAGTGTTGGCTGGGGTGGTTGACCCAGACTGTCAAGATGAAATCAGCCTACTATTCCATAACAGCGATAAGGAAGAGTATGCATGGAATACAGGGGATACATTAGGGCATCTGTTAGTATTACCATGCCCTTTGATTAAGGTCAATGTGAAACTATAACTGCCCACTCCAGGCAGCACTACAAATGGTCCAGACCCCTCAGGAATGAAGTTTTGGGTCACTCTGCCAGGAAAAAAGCCATGACCTGCTGAGGTGCTTGCTGAAGGCAAAGGGAATACAGAATAGGTAGTAGAGGAAGGTAGTCATCAATACTAGCTACAACCAGGTGACCAGCTGCAGAAATGAGGAGTGTAACTGTCATGAATATTTCCTCCTTTTTTGTTAAAAATATATTTGTGCCTGTATACACTTGTACTAAGAAAATATCTTCATTTTATTTTCTTTTACTTTATTATGTGATATAAGATTTATTGACTTCATATCAGCATTTAAGTATTGTTAACTTTATGTAATAGTATTTGGGTTGGGAATTGGTGTGTTTCTGGTTGTAAGAAGTATAGTTGTATTATATTAGGCATAATTATGTCCTTATTATTGTTTTTATTTGAAGATTATGTATGATCTCAGGAGCTGTGTATGGGTTCTAGCTGACAAGGGGTGGACTTGTGATGGTTAATACTGAGTGTCAACGTAATTGGATTGAAGGATGCAAATGACTGATCCTGGGTGTGTCTGTGCCAGTGTTGCCAAAAGAGATTAACATCTGAGTCAGTGGGCTAGGGAAGGCAGACCCACCATTAATCTGGTGGGCACAATCTAATCAGCTGCCAGTGAGTATAAAGTAAGCAGAAAAACAGCCTAATCTTTCTCCTGTTCTTAATGCTTCTGGTTCTCATATATTGGACTCCAAGTTCTTCATTTTTGAGACTCAGACTGACCCTCCTTGCTCCTCAAGCTTTTAGACAGCCTATTTTGGGACCTTGTTATCATGTAAGTTAATACTTAATAAACTCTTATGATGAGAGTTTATTAAGGATATATATATATATACACACTATTAGTTCTGTCCCTCTAGGGAACCTTGACTAATACACTGTATAAGTGGAAAGATAATGCTTTCATTCTCTCCAAATTAACAAGTAAAGTCAATGCAATTCTAATCAACATAGAGACCAATGTTAGTGTTTTAAAGGAAATTGTTCTTCATTTGGATGGTTTTTAAAGGTAAAATTTCTATAGAAGAATAAAAATCAATAAATTGCTGAGTTAATCTGTATATAAAATGAGTTAAGCAGGGGAAATTACACTGTTACATATTAAAGCATACTACAAATAAGTAATGAGAAAAATGTTAGTACAGATATAAGAACAGACAAATAGACCAATAGAACAGAACTCAGAATTCTTAGATAAATGAAAATTGGAACTTAATATATAATGAACATATTAAAATCAATAGGAATAAGGAGGCTGTACAAAATGATGTTGGGAAAAAGCCTTACTTTATGAAGAAAAATACAACTTGTTCCTTACTCTCTAATGTATGCAAAAATTAGTTAAAACTTTTCTGCAAAAAATAAAACAAGAAAGTTAATGGAAGAGAATATATGTACAATACTTTTGGACCTTGGGTAGTGGTATTTAGCAAAACCCAATAGCACATACAATAGGAAAAATATGGGTTTGATTACAGCAAATGTACATATTTCTGCTTAATGAAGAACATTGTGGTCAGAATTTTCATCCACATTGGGAGAAAGTATTTGCAATGAATATAAGTGCAGGAGATGATAATCTAGGATATATAAGGAAATCATTTAAATCAATCAGAAAAAGAGTATCCTACAGAAAAGTGAGCCATGGGTATAAATATGTATATGAACAGATGTTGAATAACATTGTTTATTAAAGAAATGCAAATTAAAACTAGAAAAAGTTTCACTGTCACACATCAGATTGGCAAAATTTAGAAAGCTTGATAATGCCAAGTTTTAGCAGCAGTAGAGGCTTCATAGTGCCAAGTTTTAGCAGCACTAGATAATTTTTATGTATTGTTTGTACACGTGTAACTGTTGCTGCTTTTCTGAAAGCAGCCTGTCAGTTTTTAGTTACATTAACTCAACTTATACCCTATGACTCAGCAATTCTGTTGCTAGGCATGTATCTCAGTGAAATTCTCACAGATGTCCATAGAGAATATGTACCAGGATGTGCATTGAAGCATTGTTTAGTTGTACACAGTAGAAAACAATATTCATTCATTGGGGAAAGAGATGGGCAAAAACTAGTGGGTGCACACTATGGAATACTATGCAGCAGTTAGAATAAGAGAAGAAAACCTAGATGCATGCACAACATCATACATAAAGATGCATAACTCAGTGCTGATACAACATGTTAAAACAGAATGAGTGAAATATCATACCACAATTAAGATGGCATGTATCAAAAAGACAGAAAATGACAAATGGTAGAGAGGGCACCAGGAGGGGGAACCCTCTTACAGTGCGGGTAGAAATGTAAATTAGTACAGCCACTATGGAAAATCGTATGGAGTTTCTTCAAGAAAATTAAAAATAGAACTACCGTATGATCCAGCAATCCCACTGCTGGGTATATATCCAAAAGAAAGGAAATCAATATGTTGAAGAGATGTTTGCAGCACTCCCATGTTCATTGCAGCACTATTTACAATAGCCAAGATATGGAATCAATGAATGAATGGATAAAAAATGTGGTACGTGTGTGTGTGTGTGTGTGTGTTGTGTGTCTATGTGTGTTGTGTGTCTATATGTGTATATACACAATGCAATATTATTCTGCCACAAAAATAATGAAACCCTATCATTTGCAGCAACATGGATAAAACTGGAGGTCATTATGTTAAGTGAAATAAGGCAGTAACAGAAAGACAAATACTGCCTATTGTCACTCGTATGTGGGAGCTAAAAAATTGTTCTCATGGAGTTAGTGAATAGATGGTCACCAGAGGCTGGAAAAAGTTGTGGTGGGTAGGGGATAAAGAGGTGTTGGGTAATGGATACAAAAATTCAGTTAGACTGAGGAATAAGATATAATGTCCATTAGCACAGTTGGGCTACTATAGTTAACAATAATTTTTTGTATGTTTCAAAATAGCTAGAAGAGTAGATTAGGAATGTTCCCAACACAAATATATAATAAATGCTTGAGGTAGTGGATATCCTAATTACCTTGATTTGATCATTATGCATCATATGCATGTATCAAAATGTGACATGTACCTCATAAACATGTATAACTGTTGTATATTTATAAAAATTAAAATGAAAAAAATACAGAATGACAGCTGTAACTTGAAACTATTTTGTTAATTAAAATGACATACATCCAAAACAAAACTAAATTTACATTAATATATCTCTCTCTGTCTCTCTCTATATTATAGATATAGATATATATCTTACAGAATGTAATATACAGAGTATAAGTGAAATTATTTGGGAGATAAAAGGGAATAATGCACCTTTTAAATAAGAGAATTACCATATATGAACTGATCATAGAGTAAATAAACTGAGGAGTATAATTGGCTCAACTCTCTGCATCTGAAGGTCAAAAATAACAACATATTATGACAAACAAAAAAAGAAACTGTTATGGCTGCTACCAAGTACTAGACACTACAATTTTCACCACTGCTACTTCTAGACTCGATTGAAGAATCAGTGCCAGAAACTTGACCTTCCAGCCACCACTTGCAGCCACTGCCAAAGACAGAGTTCCCTCACCCCTTGCCCTCACATTACTAGCTCCTGGGTTAAGATATGACATGAGTGTGACTGATTGGTGAATCCCACATCACAATGCTGTGCCCTAAATACAAGGAAGACTGGGAAAGAGAGTATCTAACATTTTCACTCCTCATCGTCAAATTAGGATTGGTCATTGCACTTCACAACAAGACTGATAATGTGGGGAAGAGTAGCCTAGATATACTAAGGTATTCAGAAACTGGGTGGCCAAAGTTAATGACAAATATTTGCTTTTACCAATTTGTAGATTACTTGATTTATTTGGTTGGACATGCTTCCAGGATTAATTTCTACATAGTGTGAATCCGTGAACATACTACGATATATATCAGTGTTGCTTGATCTTTATTGTTTTCCTCTTCAAACATGATGTGCCTATTAAATGTGAAGATTAAAGTATTTCTCAATTTTAGAAAAACTTGCTTGAAGTATGTTTTAATATATTTTATTCTTATTCCATTTGCTGTATATTTTTCTTCAGGGACACCAATTATGCATGTATTATCACCCCTTTGTGTGTTTTCCACACCTATCATCCTCCCATTAATCCTTCAAAATCTTAAAAAACAAATTGTTCAGGTTTTTTGAGCCTGCCATCATTATTGCTATTTTTTTTTAGCAGTCTTTCTACTCTTTTCTGCTTCTTTTTGATGTTTTGTTTACCTCTTACATATTTTCCCTTACCTCTGACAGTTTGGTGTTCTAATCTTTTATTCGTTGTTTCTCTCTAGCTCCACATTGGACTTTTCTCCCATAAAGTCCCTATTTCCTCTAAATTCTCAAATTTTGTTGAAAGTTTACAGCAAAATTTTCTGCTTCTTTATAGTATACTTTTTATGGTGTAGTTCTTCATCTATCTTTTTTTATTATTTTATTTCTTTTTGAGACAGAGTCTTGCTCTGTCACCCAGGCCGGAGTGCAGTGGCATGATCTCGGTTTACTGCAATCTTCACCTTTCTGAGTAGCTGGGATTACAGGAACCTACCACCACACCCAGCTAATTTTTCTATTTTTAGTAGAGACAGGGTTTCACCTTGTTGGTCAAGCTGGTTTTGAACTCCTGACCTCAGCTGATCCACCCACCTTGGCCTCCCAAAGTGCTGGGATTACAGGTGTGAGCCACAGGACCCAGCCTTTCATCCATCTTTTTATTGTCCAGTTAAATTTCTCATTTTCTTTATAATTAAAAATGTATGCTTCATAGATTTGACAAGTTTAATTATTTTTTGTTACGAATACTATATATGGTAGTAGTAGTAGTAATATTTTATTGTTTTTTAAATTATCTTTGAACAGAGGGAATTCTTTCTGAACAAGATGTTTATGAATGAATTTTGTGGAGAAGGGATGAGTGGGTGGAAACGATGAATGGAAGCTCTTCTGAGTACCAGGCGGGGAGTTTGGGAGTCTGTTTACCAACACTAACTCATTGAGTTGGTCCTGTGGGCAAAAACAAAATCCAGGAGAAAATAAAACATCTTTTGCTTACAGTAAAACTACATGATGCTACAGGAGTCAGATGCGTGTATGTGTGTGTGTGTGTGTGTGTGTGTGTGTGTGAGAGAGAGAGAGAAACTGAGACAGAGAGAGAGAGACTGAGACAGAGAGAGAGAGACTGAGACAGAGAGAGACACGCACACAGAGAGAGGTAATTTGAAGTTTCAGGGCTGTTTGATTGCCATTCTTTCTTTAGCACCTTGCCCACAACGGGCCTCTGCTTCTTCAAAGATGGTGCTCCTTTGCTATCCAACCATAGTTTGCTTAGTATGCCATAGAGTCTAACTTGATTCCAAGGGGCTTGTACAATGAGTCTACGCATACTTCCTGTATCTTTCCAGCGAAATAATCAATGTGCACATCTGGCTCTGGCCCAAGGTCTTTAAAGCTAGGTGTCTTTTTTGGCATCCTCTCTTACTGTCATTACCATTTTATTTCTCCTAGCAGCCCTTATTTATACATTGTGGTTTGGAGTTATAGGTGTTCCATAGACTCATCAAAATAGCATACCCCTTTCTGTTTTATGTTCTCCTTGTTTGCTTCAGTTCATTTTATAGAGGAAAAAGAAAAAAAGTTATGTTAACTTTTTCCATCTAAAAACTGGAAGAGCAGTGACTTATGCCTGTAATCCTAGGACTTTGGGAGGCTGAGGCAGATATTCTTGAGCCCAGGAGTTCAGGACCAGCCTGCACAACATGGTGAAACCCTATCTCTACAAAATAATAACAATAATAATACAAAAATTAGCTAGGCATGGTGGCATATGCCTGTAGTCCCAGTTAGTTGGGAGGCTGAGGTGAGAGGATCGTTTGAGCCCAGAAGGTTGAGGCTACAGTAAGCCATGATCATACTACTACACTCCGGCCTGGGTGAGAGAGCATGATCTAAAAAAAGTAAAAAATAGATAAAACAAAAAATAATAAAAACTGGAAGAAGCCTCCTAAGTAATAACGCTTTGACCATGAGGAGCTGAGTACTATCATGTGTGGTGGCCCATTTTCTAAGAGTGATGCCAACTTCAAGGCCTTTACTCAAGGTCATGTCCTCCAACTCCTAAAAAATATTAGATGGAGATGAACATTATAGTGTGGAGCTCTTCAAACTGCATCTCTCACTCAAGGCAATTCTTATCCTTTATTCAGGAACCACATTTATAAGCTGAGTACAAATTATCAAGCTATAGTCATTTGAAAATGTTAGTCTACTTGTGTGTCCCTTAAAGATGATCAGATCAGCCAAGTCACAAGGTAAACGAGCAACACTCTGATAGTCTGGCCTTTTTTGTTTGTTTCTTTAGGCATATTTATTGTCTTGTTGTAATCTTTGTTGGTTATTTAGAGCAGATATGATCACCATACCCCAAGTATTCTGGAACACGTGAGTCTCTCCCATGGACATTTGTTCCATTTCATTGCATTGACTAGGGACTAACTAGGGGACAGGGTTGAAGTTGTGATTATATAAAAGATCCTTCGATTGTGTACATTCCATTTGAAGACAGCAATTAGACACATAACTAAAATAAGAAGAAAGTACCTAATCACTAACTAGTAAATTTATGTGGTTTAAATAAGAAAATTGCCTGGTAGGTAGAAAACCGCTAATACTAGCTGTTTTATTGATATTATTTTCTATCATCATCATCGTCATCATCATCACCATCATCATCAGTGCAAGGAGGTAATGACATAATTCTATGAATTGACAGAGGTGGATGAATTTGATTTGTTGCTAGATTGATTCCATGCATATTGACAATGACCACAAATATGGTCCTTGGATAAAGGATAGGTCCTTGGATAAAGGAAAATCATTAGTGGACACACAGGGAGAACTGAAAGTGGAGAAGCAGGGATGTTTATTGTGCTGCTCTGTCAGGGTACATTGTGGCAAAAAAAGAAAAAAGAAAACCAAACCTGTTTCAGTATTGGGGCCCATGCATTGACCTTTTGGTTCTGTTTTATTCTCTCTATTTAGCTCACTTCAACTTGGTGTGTTTTCTTTAGCATTGCATTTGGCATCAGCCTGGTCCCAGTATAACAATTTTGAGAGGATGAGAGACATGGATGGAAATAACCCCTCTAAAGTTACTATGACTTTCTCCCATAATGTATTGTAATGTGGTGGTAATGATAGGTACACTAGCTTCTGTACTTGAAGTTAAAAGAAAATTCAGTTCTGTTTTCTTTTCACCATCCACAAACTGTTATTTGTAATAACAGAGGGAAGAGTTTTCTATAGCTAGCCTGTCAGTGGTTCCAAACTGGAAATAACATCCAACCACTAACTGCTGTTTAATTTTTTTTTCTTTTTACTTTATTTCATGCATAACTATGTTTGCACAGCAGGGCGGCAAACATCTGAGGAAATGTCACTTGGAATAGCAAATAAGCTAGCAGCGCCATTATCTCTGCCTAAGGTTTTTACCTTTGGTGTGTGTAGTTCTTATTTACTTTGGTGGGTTAATAGTCCCAGTTCACCAGAAAGACTTAATTTAAATAAAATGAAACCTGCGGGAAGATAAAAGGTAGCAAATGGCACTACTTGCCAAAATGTCAATTTCATACTTGTGGTACTTTATTTCTCTAGAATGGAAAGCACTTCTAAGAGAAATCCCATCACCAAAAGCATTGTTGGCTGCTGAATGACTGAGGGCAGGAGGGAGGCCTGGTGAGAATTCAGCACAGGGCGGGGCCAGCAGAAGCCTAGATGCTCAGTGTATAATCTTTATATGTAACTAAACCCCAGACAGACTTCTTGTGTTTCTGAGGGATGCTCCTGTTTTCTCTCAGGGATTTCTATTTTGGGCGGTTGGCACAAAGAGACGTCAGCGGATGTTGGCAGAAACCATGTTTCTCTCCAGCTGCTCCAATGGAAATCATCATGTTACAGTGAGTCATATTTTTTCCTTTGCCAGTAGGGTTTTATACACCATCATCCCTACTCTAAGACATGCCTAGTGACCAGGAGCAGGAGGAATTCTTGGACCTCTGAGTTCATGGCCCTCTCCTTAAAGGAAGGGCCCAAACTCAAAGAAAAAGCTAGAGATTAAGACAGAATCATACTACTTCCCTCCATGAAGTTGATAGTTTTCTTGTATCAGAGCAGGATAGGGGCACAGATAATGGTATAGGGGTTCTTTTCTGGCACCTTCTATCATATTATTTGCCCTTTTCCTCTCCAGCTAACTCCTTGTACCAGAGAGAAAAGCAAAGCATTTAAATTTATGAGTACTGATATAGTTCCAAGTCAGCATTTTAACTACTTTGCGTTTCAGTTTACACATCTGTAATATGTGAATAGTAACCACTTCCTCAGGATTGTTGAGAAGATGAAATTAGATAATTGAGTTTAGTGCATGTAAAATGTTCCCAGCAAAGTTCTGCTGGAGCTAAGCCTTTATAGATCCAAGATTTTCAACCTAAGATTTACCTCCAGAAGTATTTTGCTGGGAAAATTTTACATGCACCAAACTCAACTGCTGTATTCATAATAGTAATTTTTTTGTATCTTTCTTCAAAGATACAACGGAGTATCTGATGAAAATTCAACTCAGGTATATTTCTGTACCCATCTTTCTTTATGCAAGCATGTAATTTCTTCCTATGATTTACTAGGCATAGGCATAATGATTTTTCAGAATTATGCTCCAGTTACCATGATGGCGACAAGGCTGGATGATGTAGCACTTAATCAGGCGTAGTTCTGCCCTTTTAAATAGCTCACAGTCTGATAATATAATTTAATAAAACTATGTGTAATTCAAAATAAACTAGCTGGAGTAGGGTGGGGGGAGTGGTGAAGTAGGATCGAATAGGGTTTTTGAAGGAGCTAGTCTTTTGGATGGGCCTTGAATTACTTGGGGGCAATACATGTAAATATGTAGATATAGGAAGAAGCATCGAGATTTGGGGGAGTAGGTAAGTGGCTGGATACACAGGGCATTTATTCTTTAGGTCTCTATTGAATTTTAGTGAGCATTCTCAATGAATGAGATCCATGAATTGAGACTCAATCAGAATTTTGAAATAGAAGGAAACAGTGAAAATGCCAAATCTCTAGTAGTCATTCTGAGTTACTTTACCAATCACTAGTGCTTGACTCAGAGCAGAGGACACAGGTTAGCTTATGTCCCAGATAAGGAGGTTTTGCTAACCTTATGCAACTTTATTAGATGTGATTTAAGTGGGTAGACCTGGAGATCCACAGTACACATTTTAAACCATTTCATTGATGTTCAGAAGGTGATTTAGACAGGTTTGAAAGAGTTATCAAAAGATATCAGATCAATCCTGCCTATCCTAGAAGTACTTAGAAACCCAAGGAAAGGAGCTAAGATGACAGTTCTTTTCTGAAAAATGCAGAGAGGGGCTATGCATTCTTTGGTGATGTGCTCCAGAAAAATGTTAACAAAAGGATGATTTTTACTCTTAAACCATCAACTGACTTTGGCCTGCAAAGCACCAGATGGCTTGCATTACTTGTAATGTGCTTTGGTGTGTCTCTGATGATAAATATGAAGGGTCCTTTAAGATACACAGAAATATTAAGCAACTAAACATGCTTTTTCCCCTCCCTTTGAAAGTTTAAGGAGTTGAAAGAAACATAAAGGCCTTTTAAACATAGGAAAAGTTATGTATGGTGAGATCAATTTTGCTCCCACTACAATAAGCCAATGACGACCTCTTCTTAGGGGAAAGAATAATTAAGTTTGAGCTCCAAAGGTTAGAACTCTAGCCTGGCACAAGAAAACAAAACTGAAATCACCTTTCACAATTCATCCTCAGTTCTCGGTTTGTGCCTCAATGGTCTCTCACAGTTTTGTTTGTTTTGTTTTGCTTTCCACCAAAAGTCATCATGTAGCAAGACAGGTTTTTTTCTGTTTGTTTGTTTTGCTTTTTGTTTTTTTCCTGCTGTAAGCCAGGCATATTCTTATCACCAATTCTTCCCTTACTTATTCCGGGTGCAAAGCCTTTCATAGCCACTCTAGTTAATATTGATGTCTACTCCCTCTGACCTCCTAATTCCAGGTCTCCTGCTACCCAACCACCCTATTTATGAGCTGAAACCCAATGCACACAGCTTCTGGGGTGGGTGGTCTTTAAGTACAATCTGATCTCATAACCAATGATGTATGTGCCCTGTAAATACCTTATTTAACTGATGCTGTCTTCCCTTAACATGAAGCAGAGAGCCTGGTAAAAAGTGAGAGCCCTGCAATATTTTCTGTTTGGTCCCTATGGCCAATGGGCTACGCTTAGAAATCACTGCTGTTTTCAACTGAAGCAGATAGCATATGACAAAGAGTTTCCCAGCATACTCTCCAAACTTGACCTGCCTCATAATTGTAATGTTGGTACAAAAAATTTAAAGAATCCCTTTATTTGTTGAGTGAACAAGTATTTTATCCCAGGCTCTGTCCTAGGCTTTGGGGATAAACTAATAGGACAATACAAGTGATAGGCGTAACCAAAATTTCAAACAGTAACTATAAAAAAATGATATAAAAGAAAATAAATGATCCCTATTACTTTTAACCTTTGTCTTCAGATTCCTGGGCCCGAGAAAACTCTGCTTTTAGAAGAGCAGCAAAAGATTGACTTAGAAAAAAAAAAATAGGTAGAGCAGAGACAAATTATTTTAGGTGAATTCTGTGGTCTGTGAAATTGGTGGCAAACCGAAAATCGGGTCTTCCCTTCAGGAGCAAAGACCACATAGACTAGAGCAGAGGAAATTTATCTGAGCAACCAAAAATACTCCTCAAAATGAGGATGATCCTCAAAGGCAGAGTGTAATCAATCTACTTCTGAAGTAGATCAGTATGTCTGGCAAAGTAAAATAAGATGTAAGTCTTTGTCTTATCCTTTCTTCTCTGAAGTTTCCATCTTCCAGGGAGCCTCGGGAGCTGGAATCATTTAGTAGAATAATCTCAGAATTCAGGGCCACACTGAACTGGGTTTTGCCCTGGCTGCAAATCCCTCTTCTACTACTAGTAGTTGTGCAGCTTGGGAAGGTTGTTTATTATCTCTGAGACTCATTTTTCTCATTTATTTTTAAATAGCAGGTACTAATATTTAACTTACAGAATGATTGCTCTCTGTTTCTTCCAAGAAACCAGAATACTAGAACTTATGTCTGTAATGGAATTCCAGGAACCAGATGTCCCCTAGAAAGAGGGAGGGGCTAATCCATTTTTGCAGAATGCAGACTGAAGAGAAGGCGTGAGGGTAACCAGGTAACCAGGGGAAGTTCCATGCCCTAGGAGGCAAACAGAGCACGAGCACTAAATACAAAGTCAGAAATCAAGGAAAGGTAAACCAGAGATTATGGGTTTGGGAAAAGGGACCTGGAAGCCTTGCAGTTGCAACAGAGAGAAAGTTCTGTACCTTCTGTTTCAAGCAATCATGAACATTGACGGTTGAGAAGGTGAAGTACAAAGGAGAGTACATGATATGACACTCAAAACTACTTCCTTACCTACAGAGTTGCTGGTGCAGCCACTAACATTACAGACAATGTAAACATCTTTAGAATTTAAAATACTTTTACACACATAATCTCTTGTGAAGTGTGACCTTGGATGGTGGCCCAGATATCATTAAGGTTCAATTTCCCTCCGTCTATAGTATGGAGTATAAAGTTCAGAAATTCAACTTGATTTTCCCAAGCTTCCACAATTAATACGATAAAAAAACTTCATAGTTGAATAGAGTATCTTGTGTAAGTAGAATATTCTTCACACAATCAATCGTTTTGCAAAGCTGAATAGCAGAATATCAGAAGAAGCCATAAATAAAATAAAGATTTTTGAACCACTCAAAAATTGCTGAAATCTGTGAGGTTAGAAATAGGAACCTATATTTAAATGATCACCTCCAGTAATTTTGAGACGGCTGCCTTGGAGTGGAGGAGAGTCATCTGGCTACAACTGTTTTACTCCACACATGTATCTGCACAGTGAGACCATGTTATAGAGACTAATTACTCACCCAGTTAGAGCTAAGCTGGGGCTGTAAAAGCTTTGAGTTTCCTCTTTAAAAGGCTATAAAAGTGACCTTGTTTTCACTCCTGTTTTCCCTGACATCTTTTTTTTTTTTTTGCAGTTATTATCCAATATTTACTTTTAATAATTAAAAATATATTTTAAAAAGAATTAAATAGTGTACAATCCATCTAGCCAATGATTTGATATAGAACCTGGGAACCTGATAAATAAGTACAATCTGATATTTTAATTTCTCACTTAAAACATCATGTAAATAGCAAAAATCTTCTAAATTCTATTTTCAGCATAAAAGGCTAAATGGCAAAATAGTTTCATAACAGATCTTTCATTAAATATACAAGTAACTCAAAGAATTTAGGTAGTACAATTTCTTACTAACTACGACAACAGGTAGTGAAACTTCTCACTTGAATTCTGGAGATTAACTGTGTGACCAGGATGAGGGACTTATCTTCTCTAAGCTTCTGTGTTCTCACCTGTTAAATGGAAAACATTGTATCTGCCTCCCAGTATCCTAGGTAGGATTAAAATGGATTGTATTATAAATGTGCCTATGACTAAATTGGGAACATAACAGGTATTTGACAAAATTTAGCTGTGTTTGATCCACCTTTTAAAGATACTTGCAATAAAATCATTTCTTAGTGACTCTTTTAGTTACTGTATTTGTCTCATCCATAAATGAATGTGGTGTTCAGAAAAAAAAAAATTGTCACTACAATCTCTTACAAAGCTAATGTTCTGTATATTTACTATTCTAGAAAATTTTTCATGTGATCTCTTACCAAAATTACTTTCGAGAAGCTGTATTTTGTCACTGAAAAGTCAATGGGAATTCCTAGGTAATCAATAACATTATCTTAAGAGCTTATTAGATATAATAGGATTTGCTTGCATCCAGTGAATTCCAATGTTAATAGGAAAACATTAAACCGAACTATGGTAAAAGTCATTCTTTGATAGAAAAGGAACTTCAATATCTTGTATGGCCTTTTGTTTATTCTTAGAGGGCAGGAATTGCTGTGCTATTGTCATATTGACACACTAGTTAATGAAAATCTTCAGAAAAAAATAGGGGAACTAGAGTTGTGTATTTATTCAATATTAGGTGGATTCTGGATTTGTTATCATAACAGTTTACTTTTACTGCAGTACATATCACGGTGTCTGATACAAAGTAGACAGTTAACAAAAACGTATCAATGGAATTAATAAGTGCATTTTATTAAATTCCATTAATTGGTGTGATAGAACAGAACAAACATGAACTTGAAGTACTCCCACTTTAATTCTTTCATTCTTTCTTTCATTTTCTGTCTTAATTTCTTTTCATATTTCTCTCCCATTTCTTTCTCCTCCTTTTCCCCCACCAGCTGTTCAATACTGGTCTGGTCTCTGCTGTGATAGTGGGAATCACAAAAGTGACCTCCAAAGGCCATGGAATGCCAACAAGCAGAAGAGGACCAGGAAAGTAACAGGGCCTCGGAATCGTATTTTCATCATTACCAATAGAACATGACAGATTCTGAGCCAGTCTCTGATTTGGGCATTCAGTAAAAGGAAATTCTGCACGAAGAGTTATCTGCATAAAAACTCTCCTACAGGGAGTTAAATCAGCAAGCAAACATGGTCGATAAATATTCCCATCCCGTTGTTTGTACAAGAATGTAAACCACACCTAAAAGCACATTCCTTATTTTGTAGAGAAATATATGACGATGCACACTTCATCCCACTGTGCCAAGACTTATGCTTACATTTAATTTCAGTCTTCTTGTTTTCTCCCTGTGCTGCAGTATGATTTCACAGTACATCCTCCCATCTGTTGAAACAGAGAAATGCTTGCATTTTGGGCTGAGATGACTAATATTCATGAGGGATGAATCCAAATCCAAACTAAATGCACATTTTTGCATTTGTCCAAACGTAGCTATGAATTATCTCAGGCTATCAATAGAAGAAGAAGAAAGTTGCTATCTGTAAATCCCTATTTGTTTTCCCAAATTGCAACCTTGGCAATGGGTGTGACAGAAATATGTTCAGTATTCATGGTAGCCTAACCTGCCAAGAGAGATAAAGCCACTTTGAAGTCCAGGGACGAGAAACTATACAGATTTTTACCCCAAACGGGCCTCAAGCCCTTCTCAGAGAGAAGTGGGCTAAAACAGCCTGCCTGTTTCCCAGCCTTCAGAATCAAGGAGATGGAGCCTGCTGGCTCCAGGAGGTAGCAGATTTGAACTTAGTAAAGGAAATGCACTTTAAACCACTCTGGCCAATAATGATGATGGTGATAATATCAATAAAATAATAACAGTAAAAGTTAATGTAGCAATAATAGCTATTATTAATGCTTACATTCATTAGGTGATTGGTGGATTCCAGCACTGTGCTGAGTCCTGAGACATGATTCCATTTCCTGACAACATCCCTGGGATGAAGACCGCAAAGCTCA
Source organism: Mandrillus leucophaeus (assembly GCF_000951045.1). Lineage (NCBI taxonomy): Eukaryota > Metazoa > Chordata > Mammalia > Primates > Cercopithecidae > Mandrillus > Mandrillus leucophaeus. Next base: position 2,267,861 of record NW_012100543.1, on the reverse strand, counting down.
GGTGGTTGAGTGATGAGGCTCACACAGCAAGGAGCAGGGCTAAGGTTCTGACCTCAACTCTGCTTCCCTCTGAAGCCTCTGCCATTTACCTTTCTATATTACCTGTGCTGCCTCTCTGTTTGCGTTGTTACCTTTCTGCGATGAACCCCACCTTGGACCTTCTTTGGGGACAGCTCCTCCTAAAACACTGTCCACAGCAGCTGACCTCACCAACAAACAGCCAACACATACAATTAATGTCTTCTGGAGGCCAGGTGGAAAGAATGCCTTGAAAGAAATATGATTCTGTTGCAAAATAAACTGCATGTGTGAAATCCTTTAGCTTTAGCAAAATGTGCTCACACGCCTTCCCTCATAGGAGTTTCTGTCATTACAGATGGGACTTGGGGGACAGGAGGTTTTCAGTATGATGTCACAGGAGCTGACTCTGGCATTTTTTCTCGTCTTAAAGTCTCAAAGAAATTATTTTTTCCCCAAAGCAAGAATTAGTTTACTCAGCCAGATTTTCTGAGCACCCACTTTGCACTAGTCTTATGCTAGACACCACACATATATTTCCATTAATTCTAACAAGTATATTAATTTTTTTTGTTTTCTATTATTTTGCCTGATGAGAAAAATTAGATAAGATGCATTAGGTACATGCCTGTAATCCCAGCACTTTGGGAGGCCAAGTCGAGCAGACCATCTGAGGTCAGGAGTTTGAGACCAGCCTAGCCAACGTGGTGAAACCCCGTCTCTACTAAAAAAAATACAAAAATTGTCCAGGCATGGTGGTGTGCACCTATGATCCCAGCTCCTCAGGAGGCTGAGGCAGGACAATCACTTGAACCCGGGAGGTGGAGATCGTGCTACTGCACTCCAGTCTGGGCAACAAGAGTGAAAATCTGTCAAAAAAAAAAAAAATACATTAAGTAACTTGCCCAAGGTTTTAAGTCCTATTAAAGCAGTGCTTCACGACCAGAGGATATTATCGTTCCCCTTCTCCCAAAAAAACTTGACAATGTTTGGAGACATTTATGTTGTCACATATGGAGGGGCAGGGGTCAGGGTTCACTATTGGCATCTAGGGGGTAGAGGCCAAGGATGCTGCTAAACATCCTACAGTACACAGAGCAGCCCCTCTAAAGGAAAAAAATCATCCAGTATAAAATATCAATAGCACAAATTTGAGATACCCTGGATTAAACTGAGTGATTTGAGACCAGATTCTGCTACCTAGCCCCTTTGACTGATGACATAGATTCTCTTAGATGGACAGACAGACTCAGCTTTGAATCAGAGCCTCCGGCTGCTCTGCCATGGCAGTGTCTGCTGCTCAATGTCCTGCCACATGCAACAGCCTGGGAGCTGGGATCCTCCCTGCTCAGCCAGCTGGGTGTTCAGAATGTCCATGACTTAGAGCCCTGATGCTGCTGCAACTCATAAATCTCCCTATATTCCCACATTTTATAAAAGGTGCATCAGGAAACATTAATGGCCCAGGAACTTTGGGGTTCTAAATACTCAATATTCAGAGAACCCCCTTGCTGAATGAAATTTTGGCTTGAGGAATGGCCACAAAGTTGGCTTCTTTTGACTGGTTCATGACTCAAGGAATAAGGAAAAGGGATTACTCATTTCTTTTCTGGAATATAGGCCAATTTCTTTAGGGCAAAAGACTAAGGAATTCAGAGAAGCTTCTCTGAATGGAAAGAAAGGTGGAAAGCTGGCCTGTGTTTATGGACCATCAGGACACTGGGCAATTTTAAATCAAGAGTTACTATTCAGTTATTTTAAATCAATAGATGTTTGCTGGAGCAAAACTTAAACTGATAGTGTAAAGACCTGGGATTTGGACCTTTGCTGAGACTTAATCCATTTTCCTATTCACTGAAAAATTATACTGTTAAAGCACTATTGCATGCATGTCAGACTCTGAATAAGATTTGGGCTATATACAAGTTACAATTTTGTGGGAGGGAAATGAGAGAGAAATTAATATTAAAATAGGACAGAAAGATACCTAGTTATGGCAAAGAGGAATGGGAGCCAGTAGGGGAGGGGGCAAGGAAAGACATTTCAACACAGAGAATGGCATGTGGAAAGGCCTTAAGGCAGGAGGCAGCACAGGAAGTTTGAGAATTGAAAGAAGTCCAGTGTAATTGGAGCACAGAAAGCAAAAAGAAGAGATGTGAGAGTGAGCTGAAGAGAAGGGGCCAGTGGGGAGGGCAGGCAGGTTCTACTGAGAGTCTAGATACCCACTGAGATCAGTGCAGCACCACCCAAGGACACTAGATTCCATCCGAATTTCAGAAAGCAGGGAAAAGTACAGAGAGACTGATTAGGACATTGCTGCAATAGGGTCAGAGAAGGGCAGATGGTCTTTTGACTAGTTCTGTAGCAGGGAATATGCAGACAAGTGGATGGATTTTGTACGTACTTTGGTGGAGGGAGGGCAAGGAGTCAGTGATGGATCAGCTGTGACAAGTCAGGGAGATGGGGTGAAAGGATAATTGCCAGTCTAAGCGACTGAGTGGGTACCATTTCCCAAGACTCTGCAATTCTCATCTTCCTCATCTGTAAAGTCAGAAGAAAATTCTTATCCTTTCTCCCTTACAGGGTTATTTGAAGGACCATGTGATATAACAAATATACGAGGGTTTTCTGGACTATAACTGATGATAAATATTTGATCTACAAGGTGACCGTTTATAATCATTATTGCAGCATATTCATCTCCATGGCTTTGTTATCAGTCTCCGTGTTCTGTGAAACACCAGTGCTAGCTCAATGATATCACTTTGGTGCCTTACAGCTTCCCGATTTCACAGTTACAGGGAGTTTACAGAGAATATAAAATGGCAAGGGGGAAAAGTTGTGGCTTCTTGTTTCTCTAGCGTAAACTTGGCTTTTAAGTCTTGAAATCTACTCTGATTGCCATGAGAAACCCTGAACCAGCCCAGTTTCATTGCTGACATGCTTGGGGAATTGGGAATAGACAATGGAAACTGTTTCTCTTGCGTTGTTTTACCAAGTTGCCAAAGAATGGCTGCGCCTCACCGATCTCAGCCTGGTAATTATCCAAATGGCTCTGGGTCACCAAAACCACAGGAAAGAACCTACTGGCTTGCTGCTGCTCCAGGGCTCCAGGGCTCCAAAGATATGGCCTTTTATATCCCTTTGCAGCCTCAGAGACTGTGACAATGATTGAGAGCCCAGCCCAAGTTATAAGGAAAATGTTTTAGGACCAATATCGGGAGACCTAGGCTCAGCCCCAGCCCTGCCACTTATCAGGAGACCTAGGCTCAGCCCCAGCTCTGCCACTTATCAGTTATGTCACCTTAGGGAATTCACCATGAGAAGTACCAGTTTCCTTGAGCATTATTTGAGGACAGAGTTAATTGATCCATTTTAGAGTTGTGAGAAGAAGATAAGATAACTAATACAGTTTGTAAATTGCAAGATGAGAAAATTCCATAGTTGGATAAATAAGATGAGTGATATCAGTAATAGTTCCATGGAGAAGAAAGACGTAGATCGATCGATCGATGATAGATATGTGTGTATACACTCACAGATATGTTTCTCACTTGGGTGAGGGGATAATATTTGTTTGGAAAATTATATTAAACTAGAAAATTAGTGACTCATTTGTCCATCAGTATATGTTTTAAAACTATACTCTCCATCTGTGAAAGTACAACTAACATAACCTGACTGTATCTTAGAATGCTCCAGAACCAGAGGTTACTCATCTTGGAGATTCCCAATCCTGTGTACTTTTTAGGAGGGGTCACTGAGGGCAGCCACCTTCTGGATGAAACCTTACTTGTTCCTGGTAATCCAGTGAGGCAGTGGTGGTTTGGAGCTGAGGCCCAGAGACCTCTGAGTCTTCGTTCTGAACTCTTTTTACTCAACCACATGCCCTCTCAGGAGTCTTTCTATTTCCTGCCAAACAGCACAACCCTCCTTGGGAAGGCGAGTCAGGGGCCCAGACTGCTGCTGGTGATGTTGGGGGCAGTAGGCTAAAGGCAGGAGGGAGTATTTCACATTTATTGCATTCACTGCTCAGGCCAGGCAACATTACAGATTCAATTCATGTAATTGGAATTTTTTTTCCTTTAAAAATAATGACCTCAGCATTTAGGGTCATTACTTTGTACTATTCATAGTTACTCAGTTTTATTTTGCTTCAGTTGTGAAATCAAGCAAACCAGCTCTATCACTTTTCAACAGAACAAGGAAACCAGTGAGTATTAAAAGAACTGTGGATTATTCCATTTGATAAGAGAAAGTCTTTTCTGGGACACCAGCTAGTCACCCCAATTCTGTTTTCTCTTTGGTGGATGAAAACAGATGTCAGGGAAAGAAGATGAACATAGTGGCATTCTCTGTCAAAACATCTTGAAGATTTTTCAAACATTTTGGGTTTGTTAAAATTCAGACTGCATAGTGCCAAGCAGTTTTGCTTAATTTCTAAACCCCTGAGTATTTAAAGGGAAATTTAATCGGTGTTTTTCTGAATCATTTCATTTAATTCATCAGTGTGCTGTTTCATAAGAGCCATTTGGTGCCAAAAAGGTTCATCTGTGCCAATTTAGGAATTTTACTCTGGAAGACTTCAAGGTCTAAGAGCAGAAAACACAGCAGGGACCTGGGTGTTCTAGACTCTCACAAATCGAGAAGTAGAAAAGGCTGCATATCTTATGGTTCTAACTCCCTGAATTCTCTAGATGGGAAAGGTCTTGCTCAAGTTAATTCCAACAACCAGCAAGAAAAGTGGACTCTCAATTCCTAAATCTGCCAAGGCATTTCTCTGTTTGTGTTCAGAACAACTTAAAGGCCTGTGATGGAGAAAAGTAAATTTACACATTTAGCAGCGACTTTCTTGTTAGTATGAATGTGTGTTTTTTTTAAATAAATATAATACGTAGCAACTAATATTTCTAAAATATTCTGCTGTAATTAATCAGCATAACTGTGCTGCATTGCTGTGGAAAAGCTTTTGCTTCCTCGGAGGTAGAGCCCATGTTTCACAGGAGAGAGTGGGATCCTAAAGATGAAAGTTTACTGATGCTATCCCTCCCCACCTGCTCTCCTCCCACAAACTCGGTGGAAACCTCCACAGTCAGCTTGTTTCTGTGCATTAAAGGCCACAGTTCAATAGTTCAACACACACACACACACACACACAATTTGTAATGCTACCTGCATATTAGAACTGAACATTTAGAACTGAATATTGGGAATAGGCTAATTCTGTGTGAGTCTGACAGCTTTGAGTTGATTGTACAGCGAAGATACTGGGATTTAGTGAGGTTAAGTAACTCATCCAAGGTCACCTAGCTAATAAGTGGCAGAACTGGATTTGAGCAGGGATATGTAAAAAAGTACCAGTTATTTCCATTTGCCATTCTGCTTTCTGCAAACAGCTTTGGTACTTGGTTCTGAGTAAAGAGAAGTAATGCAGCCACATGAATAATGTTCACACCTGATTAAAGGGAGCTTAGGTATAGTTTTCAGGTGAAGAATTTTTAGGTCCTTTAATATACAGATAGAATATGTCCTTCATTTTTAGATAGAATTTCTACAATAATGCAAGTGTGAATCATGAAATTCCAGAATACTAGATGATTAAGTGTCTCATAGGACACATTAAGAGGCCTGATTAGGACTGAATTCTTGCTGAATTCTTCTTGCAAACATCGGCTCATGGACTATACTCACAGCTCAATTCTCAATCCCAATAAAAATTGCATGCTTATTTTGTTCACTTTTTCATTCCCACATTTATTCATAGATTCAGTCACTTATACTTTCATTTATCCATTCACTTACTCCTCGTTCATTAATTCACTCGTTTGAAACAATCAAGAGCAATTTCCCAGTGTGAATAACACTGAACTATGCTAGCTCTTCAGAAACAACCAATATTCGTAAAGTATGACTTTGTCTTCAAAGGGATCATTTCTTTATACATTAAGTACTAAATGCCTGCGATGTTCTAGTACTTGGTGAGGTCCTAAGGATCCAGCAATGAACAAAGACAACTGTGGCCACCATCTTCATGAAAAGAATTCCATTGGAAAGGCAAGTCTGTTGCCCACAAATGTGTAAACAATGGCAGCAACAAAGAGACCAAGGCTTTGACATGAATGAATGTCTGTGATGGTGAGGGCCTGGAGAGGACTTCACTAAGCAGATGAAAACAAAGTTGAACTTCAAAAAGCTGCAGTTCTAGAATGACACTGACATCTCAGGGAATGAGTTGCCCCACTGCCACTTCTCTGATGGTGACCACAAAGGCTGGAAAGAGTTCCTTTGTGCGGGGAAGGAAAGTGGCTGTATGCTCCCTCATAGCAGAGAGGTAAAAGCAAGGTTCTGGGGTAAACTGCCTGAATCTCAGCAGTATCATCTGGACCTAGTCACTTCGTCACTCTGTACCTAAGTATTCTCACCTTTCAAATGGAGCTAAAAGTGATACCCACTTTGCAAGATGGCTATAAGGATCAAAAGATTTGAAAAATGCAAATATTCATCTTCAGCAGTAAAGCTTTTATTACACTTAAGTGATTGTTTTTCATATTATTCTCATTATAACTCTTCTTTGGAACTTGCTTTTTCTATAGGAAATGTACGTGAAGCCCCTACAGGCCTTCCCTAACCTGTGGATGGTTATGTTGTAGAATATTATAATAATTCAGTTAGAAGTCATGTGTAGAGGATTTTCCATTGAAGCAGCATGCAAACGATGTCCAGGCTTCTGTGACAACCCATGAGATCCTGTAAAACTCCACAATCCTAGAACAGAAAATAGTTCCAGAATTAGAAGCAGGGCCAGTAGCTGGCCACTTTCAAGGGTGGTGCCATGGGAGGACCTGGGGTCATGAACAGGGTGAAGCAGCGGTTTCTGTGGTTGGCAGCAGCCCTGTCACGGGCGTGGGAGCTGTTCAGCCAGAACTACACCCACGTCAGTGAGCTGCAAACTTTCTCTTGCTTTGGTTTGTGATGACAAATTTCAGGGGTAGCATCTGTTGTTCATCAGGAATTCGGGGAGACGAAGATTTGTTCTCTTCCTGTAAGACTTGGGATCTGAAAAGCATCACCTCTCTGGACAGATTCACAAGCCTAGTTCCTAAGTAGTTTGTCAGGTGAACGCTTCCATGCTTCCTCTGTAGGCCCATAAGCACCACAAATGCAGGGACCTTGTATGTTCTGTCCTGTTGCAGCTTTGATGACCACCATATGTTCTCACACATTATAGGTCCTTAGTATATATTTGGCAAATAAATGTTAAGTAAGTTCTCATTTAGCTACCATCAGCCTTGTAATTATAAGGAGACTTTATCAACTGAGTTATAGAGGAAGGACATTTGCCATGTTCGGTGCACATTAGAGAAATGGGTGACTTGCAGGCCCTGTTCTTTATCCAGTGGATGCTTAGTAATCCTCAGAATTAATCTCAGACAGCTCCTCTTCCAGAAAACCTTCTACTATACCATCTGCCTCCAACAGAAGCTGGGATGGATACTTTGAAACTATGCTATGATTATTTCTGTCATTGCCCTGCTTAACTTTATTTTTTGCTTATATCATAAAATGGGAACCCCCTGAGATTTATTCCTCTTTGTAAACCCAACATCTAATCCAATGGCTGGTACAAAGTGCTTAAATGGTATAGGCAGAATAATATCTGCCTCTGCCTCCAAAGATGCCCTTATTTTACTCTCTGGAGCCTGTAAATATCTTAGGTAAAGTAGCAAATGAAATTAACTTTAAAATAATAAGAATATCCTGGGTTGGGCCCAATATAATCACAAGGGTCTTAAAAGTGGAAGAGGAGACAGCAGAGAGTGATGTGATGTGAGAACTTGCGTCTCCATTGCTGGCTCTGAAGATGGAGGAAAGGGGCCATGAACCAAGGGATGCAGTCAGCCTCTGGAAGCTGAAAAAGGTGGAGAAATTGACTCTCCCCTAGATTCTCCAAAAAAACATGCAACGTTACCTTTATCTTTATTTTGTCTCAGAGACTCACCTCAGACTTCTGACCTACAGCACTATAAGATAACACATGTGTATTATTTGAAGGTACTAATCTGTGGTGATTTCTTATAGTAAACTACTACAACTGGGATCTTCAAATTTACCATTTGAGATGTTAGGTAATAATATGTAATAATATTAGATGTTACCTATTAATAAGACCTATTAATAATAATAGGTTAATTAATTAATAGTTATTAATAATAGGTTAATTATTTAATAGTTGATTAATTAATAGGTTACTTAATTAATAGTTATTGATAATATAATCACAAGGGTCTTAAAAGTGGAAGAGGAGACAGCAGAGAGTGATGCGATGTGAGAAGAACTTGCGTCTCCATTGCTGGCTCTACAGATTTAATATTGCTCTTAAATTATGCCCTCAACAAAATGAGAGAGAAACAAGCAGGACTCACCTGTCAAACACTGGTATAATCACTTGTGAATTCCTGGAAAACCAAGTGAAAGGGACCTGAGAGATTGGAATTTATTTTTACATGGGCATGTGGGAACCTGAGAATTATTCCCTGGGATACTATTTCATGGACCCATTAGGTTATTAACCTATTATTGACAATTAATTAGCTAGTAAATAATTTACTAGTAAATAATTTACTAGTAAATAATTTACTAGTAAATAATTAATTAATAATTAATAGGTTATAATATCTAAAAATACCTAGTGGGCAATAACATGATAATGCCTACTGTAACTTTATAACATACTTTAAAAGCAGGAAGTGTGATGCCTCCTGCTTTGTTCTCTTTCTCAAGATTGTTTTGGCTATTCTGGGTCTCTTGTTGCTCCACATGAATTTTACGATCTTTTTCTATATCTGTAAAAAAATGGCATCGGGATATTTATGGAAATATATTAAATCTGTAGATCAGTTTGGGTAGTATTTCTCCTTCATTTTTGAGGATAGTTTTACTGGATGTGGAATTCTTGGTTGGCAGTTTTATTTTTCTTTTGACACTTTAAATGTATCACCCTACTGTCTTCTAACCTCCATGGTTTCTGATGAAAAATCAGCTATTTATTTTATTGATTAATAATGGGTCCATGAAATAGTATCCCAGGGAATAATTCTCAGGTTCCCACATGCCCATGTAAGAATAAATTCCAATCTCTCAGGTCCCTCTCACTTGGTTTTCCAGGAATTCATAAGTGATTATACCAGTGTTTGACAGGTGAGTCCTGCTTGTTTCTCTCTCATTTTGCTGAGGGCATAATTTAAGAGCATACATTTTTGGACTGTGGAATGATACAAATGCCTTCAGAAAGAGTGTTAATGCCATCAGGGTAAGTGCCATAAGGAGTTGCCCTCTCCAGAGACTATACCTTTTCCTTAACGAGTGATCCTAATAAAGAAATGTTCTATGGATCAATGAGTCAAGGGCAGGACCATCTATGTCTGCCATGATGTGGCCAGGCTGACATTTTTTTCATGTCATTGCCGCACATGTAAGAGTGAGCAATTTCCCAGGCCACTGTGATTCTTTAAAATGAATTGGCTTCTCCTTTCTAGCATCATGCTTAATCAATGTATTGAACTCTCAAATAAACATGACCTCCCTTCACCACAAAGATGCTGTCAAGTCCCTGTGCTGAAGCGGTACTGTCAGCAAGGCTCACATTTAAAGCCCTGAGTCTGGTGATGCTGGTATTGGTAAAACTCCTGCAGATCCTTGCCCCCAACTGAGGTGCTTCTCCAAGATGTGTGTGTGTGAGGGGTGGGGGTAATGATCCAACAATTCTAGGGTTGAGTAAGTCAGGTCAGATCACTGAACCCCATTCTGATCAGGCTCCTGAGGTGCCATTCACATTGCCATCCCTCCTGGACACCAGCCAGCACAGAGGGCTACGACAGGACAGCTTTCAGTATCTCAGACTTCAGGACCCAACCCAACATTCCAGATCAACCTTCCACTCTTCGCCCTTATGTCAGTGCAGGGGCCGGTTGGACATCCTCAGAGTAACTTTAGTTTCCAAGGATTTCAGTGTTGTTGATCTAACTCAAACTGTCTCTCTACCTTTGAATCTGAAAAAAACTAGAAGCTGAGTCTGTATTTCTTCTTTTCTACATGACCTTGCACTCCTTATGCAAAAATCCTCCTAAACTCTGTGTTCTAACTCACTGGAGGAAGCAGCTTCTACAAAGCTCTCCCACTCCTGTCCCCCCGCCGTCACACACACAAACACAAATACAGACACATAAATATACACATACAGCTCACAGAAAAGTTCGTGTGCAATCTTTTGTGTATATAATTTAAAGAAAGCCATTCTATAATAAAGAACATTTTCTAATATGTAAAAACAAGCAGTTTTATTTAATGGCAGGTTCTTTTTTTGAGTAAGGCATCCTCATTCAATAATGCTCTACATACGTGTTGCTAGACTGATTGTTGAATGTGTAGATGAACAGGGGAAACCCCAAGGATATTGGGAGAATTGGAAGAAAATGGAGCTCTTTATTGAAACTCATTTGGGGAAGACGATTTGGATTGCAGAGGGGTGGATTCAGGGATTTGTTTCTTTAAGTCTTAATCTGTTTTCTTTTGCTATAACAGAATGCCAAAGAGTGGGTAAATTGTTAAGGAAAGAAGTTTATTTGACTCGTAATTCTGGAGACTGGGAGTCCCAAGATCAGGCAGCTACAGTTGGTCAGCTTTTGGTGAGGGCTTCATACTGTGTTATAACCTGGAGAATAAGTAAGAGGAAGTGGGCACGTGCAATAATGAAACATGAGAGGAAACCTTGCTTTATAACAACCTGTCCTCTTTATCTCAAGAACTAATTCATTCTCACAGAGTAGAAACTGACTCACTACCATGAGACTGCATTTATCCCTTCATGAGGGCCAATCCCTTGTGACACAAACACCGAGTACAGGTCCCACCATCTCTCAACACATTTATACTAGGAACCAAGCCTCAACAAGAGTTTCGGTGAGGACAAATCATCTTCAAACCATAGCACCATCTATATTGATAGTCAAAATGTCAGTCATTCAGCAACATGAGTACATTTGTTACCCAGGAAAGGGGACAGTTCAGTGGGATAGGGGAACCAGGAGCAGTGACCTAACTGACTCCAGAGAAGGGCTAATAACGTGCCAAATGGCTCACTTTCTTTTGCACTCTACTCTCCCCCAAGTTAAAAGATATAAATGATTGACTATCAGGATAATGAGAAGCAGATTTGCCTCTGCTAATTTCCAGGATATGGAAGGCCTTTAGAAAAAGCCTCATAAGACATTACTGAGTGTTAACAAGACTCACCTCCTTGATAGAGGGCATATGTAGGATGCAGAAGGACAAATCTGTGCGCCAGTATGGTGGATGCCGCAAGAAAGGACAGAACTTCACAGATAATACCTGTAATTTTACCATGTGGTCTGTTAGATGAGGAACCTTCTTCTTTTATTTTATATGTCAGAGACAGGGACCAGTAAAATGCAGTCTATCCTCCTTCAGTCTGTAAATGTATGCCTCCTTTCTTTAGAAGAGGGCTGGGGCCTGTCTAGAATATCTGTCTCTCTCTGCTCTGAATAGGGTCATGGGGTGCCTGTTAGAACCCTAAGACTTCTCTGATTGAACAATTGAGTTATAATTGCTGAGGGTGCATAGAAACAGTAATTGAATGCAAAAATCAGCTTCATGAGATTAACTTAGTATAATCCAGAAGCAAAAAGCAAAAGGCAAAGAAGGTTCTCCCTAGAAAGAGACCTGCCTCTAGATCATGAAGCAGGGCATGCAGAGAAACTTGACTGAGCAGGGAACAGTGGCAAAGACAAGGAGTCTGGAACCTGGACTTCCTCTTACTAAATCTCAGGAGCTCCTTGTCAGAAGGTGGCATCTGCCTGCCTGCCTGCCTGGCAGAGATACAAGATACACTACAGGGGCTGACCTCCCTCAGAAACGGCTGACTGATTTATTTGGCCAGGACGGTGTGGAAATAACTTCTCCAGGTAGCTGTGGTGGAGACTGAACAGGGCCATAGCACCCCACAATTATAATGGTTGTCTTGTGGTGCCAAGTGGATACAGGGACCTATGTCAGTTATCAGGGACCTCTGACACATAGGTAAGATTAAAGGGAAAATGAACTTTGCCTTATGGCTATCTCATAGCATACAAAGAATAAGAATGCATATAGAGTGTCACTGAGTATCAGGATTGGAACTGGTCTTAAAGATCTCATCCTCTGGCAGGGCACGGTGGCTCATGCCTGTAATCCCAGCACTTTGGGAGGCCGAGGTGGGCAGATCGTCTGAGGTCAGGAGTTTGAGACCAGCCTGGCCAACATGGTGAAACCCCATCTCTACTAAAAAAAAAAAAAAAGGAAAAAAAAAAGCTGGACATGGTGGAAACCGCCTATAATCCCAGCTACTTGGGAGGCTGAGGCAGGAGAATCACTTGAACCTGGGAGGTGGGGTTGTAGTGAGCCGAGATCATGGGGCCACTGCACTCCAACTTGGGTGACAGAGTGAGACTCCATCTCTAGAAAAAAAAAATCACATCCTCTACATCTTCCATTGTATGATGGAAAAACTGAGCTTGAGAGGAGAAAACACTTAGACTACCCCTTTTGTTAAAGTGTGTGGACTGTTTGGACTTTCTGAACAGTATTTGCCCATGCCCCTAAGTAGGGTTACCCTCAAAGTATACTTTTTGCTTTAGTCTGTTCTCACATTGCTATAAAGAAACACCCTGAGACTGGGTGATTTTATAAAGAAAACAGTTTTTAATGGGCTCACAGTTTTGCAGGCTGTACAGGAAGCATAGACGCTTCTGCTTTGGGTGAAGCCTCAGGAAGCTTCCAATCATGGAAGGCAAAGAGGAATCTGGTGCCTTACATATTAGGAGCAGGAGCAAGAGAGAGAGGAAAGAGGTACTACTCGCTTTTAAATGACCAGCTCTTATTAGAACTCACTATTGCAAGAACAGTGCCAAGTGGGATGGTGCTAAACCATTCATCACAAACCTGGTCCCACGATCCAGTCACCTCCCACCAGACCCCACCTCCAACAGTGGGGATTACAATTTGACACAAGATTTGGCGGGGACACAGATCCAAACCATATCACTTTGGAAATGCATTTTATCCCTTAGAAACTGATTCGTTGTTGCAATGCAACAGGCGAGCAAAAGGCCAAGGGATTGAAAATACACTAAGATGTATTCTACGCCATCAAGTTTCTTGCAGTATAAAGGAGTGATAAACTCTGGCATGGAATAATAAATGCTGTAGAAGAACATGTGTATATTTAATTTATTCTTACAAGAAATGTATGCGACGTCTATATTTACCAAACTAGGATCATGGTAATATTCCTTACAGTTGGAGCTTTCAGCCAAGATATTTTCAGATGAATAATGTATTACTATAAATAATTTAGATGCTATAATAAGAAAAGTAGCATATGAGGCAAAAGAGAGAAAATAACTTTAAGTAAATTTAACGTTTACTATTATAATGAAAAAAACTACATTGTGAAAATTTTAAATATATTATGAATGTTATCAGTTTTACATATAGCTTACTTTTCTTTGAGTAGGCCAACTCATAGTGCCTAAATTAATCATGCTGAAAATTAGTGTTACCCTCTGTCTTAGTCCATTTCTGCTGCTATAATAAAATGTCATACCTTGAGTAGCTTATAAGCAACAGAAATTTATTTTTCATCATTCTGGAGGCTGGAAAGTTCAAGATCAAGGCACCTGCAGATTTGGTGGTAGAAGGGGTAAGTGGACTCTCTGTGCTCTCTTTTATATAGAAACAAAACCCATTCATGGAGGGAGGGTTCTACCCACATGACCTAATACCTTCCAAAGACCCCCTCCTATGACCATCACCTTAGCGATCAGGATTTCAACATGCAAACTTTCCAGGGGACACAAACATTCAGACCATAGCACCCTCTATGAATTTTTGCACGCAGAAAACATTCTGGAAGTGATTATGTGTTATAATTTGAGTTTGTCTTCCCTAAAACTCATGCAGAAATGTGATCACCAATTTGGTGATCTTGGGAAGTGGGCCCTAATGGGAGGTGTGGGGTCATGGGGATGGGTCTCTCATGAATGACTCACTGACATTCTTTTGGTAATGAGTGAGTTCTCGCTCTGGGGAAAATGGATTCGTTTTCACAGGGATGTTGCTTTGAGAGTGGGATGGTAGAAAGCCAGGACACCCCTTGGGCTTTGCCTGTTTGCACATATCTGCTTTCCCTTTGACCTTCTCCAGCATTTTAAGACACAGCGTGGAAAGTCCTCACCAGAACCCAAGGAAATATTGCTAACATGCTTCTTTTACTTCCCAGCCTGGAGAATGTGAGCTAAATAAGTCTCTTTTTAAAAAAAAAAAATAAATTATCCAGCCTCTGGTATTCTGTTATAGTAACACCAAATAGACATGACATTAAGTTAATATAATGAGAGTAATCTGCAGTTGGTTAATTATTCAGTAAACCAAATCAACAAATATTTTTTGTAGCCCACTGTGGTGTGTGTGTATGTGTTAGTGAGGGGATGGGTGCTGATTGAGGGGAAAGATGAGCTGAGTGTGTGTGTGTGTGTATGAGAGTGTGTGTGTTGGTGAGGGGATGGGTGCTGAGTGAGGGGAAGAGCGCGTGAGTGTGAGTGTGTGTGTGTGTTGGTGTAGGGGTGGGTGCTAAGTGAGGGGAAGAGTGAGGTGTGTGTGTGAGTGTGTGTGTGTTAATGTGGGGGTGGGTGCTCAAGAGGTGTGTGTGTGTATGAGTGTATGTGTGTGTTGGTGTAGGGGGGTGAGTGCTGAGTGAGGGGAAGAGTGAGGTGTGTGTGAGTGTGCATATGTGTGTATTTGTGTGTTGGTGAGGGGGTAGGTGCTGAGTGAGGTGAACAGTGACCTGACTCTGTGTGTGTATGAGTGTGTGTGTGTGTTGCTGAGGGGGGTGGGTGCTGAGTGAGGGGAAGGGTGAGCTGAGTGTGTATGAGTGTGTGTGTGTTGGTGTGGGGGGTAGGTGCTGAGTGAGGGGAAGGATGAGCTGAGTATGCGTGTGTATGAGAAAGTGTATGTGTATTGGTGAGGGAGGTAGATACTGAGTTAGGGAAAGGATGAGTTGAGTGTGTATGAGTGTGTGAAAGAGTCTGTGTTGGTGAGGGGGTAGTTGCTGAGTGAGGAGAAGGATGAGTTGAGTGTGTGTGTGTGTGAGAGAGAGTGTGTGTGTTGGTGTTGGGGGTGGGTGCTGAGTGAGAAGGATAAGCTGAGTGTGAGTGTGTGTGAAAGAGAGTGTGTGTTGGTGAGGGGTTGGGTGCTGAGTGAGGGGAAGGCTGAGGTGTGCGTGTGAGCATGTGTGAGCGTGTGTGTGTCTTGGTGAGGGGGGTGAGTGCTGAATGAGGCGAAGGATGAGGTGTGCATTTGAGCGTGTGTGAGTGTGTGTGTGTTGGTGAGG
>NW_012100543.1:2242278-2250979 GCF_000951045.1 Mandrillus leucophaeus | reverse complement strand
GTGTGTGTGTGTTGGTGTGGGGGGTGGGTGCTGAGTGAGGAGAAGGGTGAGGTGGGCACAGATCAGAATAAGACCCAGAGTGCTGCTGAATACAATATTATGAGGCAGCCTCAGTGATCTCCACTGTCATGTGTGACTGCTAACGGAGAGATCTCATGGCCAATGCCACCTTAAGGTCTCCGGACGAGAGGGACTGATGTGTTTACACAGGTCGTCACACCTTTGACCCCCTTCTCTTACTCTGCCCAGAGCAATATAAAGTAATCCCTGTATGTTGGGGAAAGCCTCAGCCCTCATTCTCGAAAGCCATGCCCTTCATCCTGTATGTAGCACACATTCTGACCCCACCTTGTCAGCCGGTATGACCCTCAAGTACGGGAAAATAATAGGCTGAGGAAACAGGTTATAACTTCCCAACATTGGCTCCATGTGGAGCTGAGATCATACTCTGCCCTCACGTGGTTAAGGGAGCCTTATTAATGTCAGCAGAAGAACAGGACATGAAAATTACATCTCCACGTATGCTGGGAAGCTGAGGAGTGAGACAACACTCCCATAATAGCTCTGGAGGGGCCCTTATAAGCTGTTAAAAACTTATTTTCATGGAAGCAGGGAGAAGATGAAGATTGGTGTATTTTTAAGCTTCTTCAAAGTTGCTTTCTCAAGCAAAATCAGAGAATAAGTCTCATTTTGTATTAAACTCTCTCCTAAATTTTAGTGTTTGACTTTACTATTGATACTTAAATCAATTCTATATATATATTTGTTTATATTACATAGATATGAATGTAAATATCTTCCTTTATATATTATAAATTTTAGTGTTTGGCTTAATTAATTGCTTTTTAAATGATATATATGTGTATTATATATACAAATATAAAGATCTTCATACATATAATATATATAAATGTAAGTATCTTCCTTTGCATTTCAGAAAACTACATTGGCCTTCATCTTGCTGTCCCTAAGTGTCTGCCACTCATAGCATAGTCATAGTTTTAAGTTTATTTTTAAAGATAAATTTTTCTTACACTTTTGGAAACAACTACCACTTTGTAATATAGCACAATCCTATATAAACTGATATATGTTACACAATATTTTATGATCTATACACACACACACATATAGCGTCAACATTCTTTAGTATTAAAACATACTATAGAATTGCCTGGTAATTAGCAAGCTAAACGAATTTGAGAACCACCAGACAAACAGAATGTTGGTTCAAAGAGTTGTCCCTCCAAATCTCTCCACTTGGTCCTGTCCAGCTTAGCTAAAAACACGGGTGAAATGGGCATATTTGCTGTGTGCGCTGGTGTTATGTATCCACTGACTGGGGTGACTATCAGCAAAATTGTCTGCAGGTGCATGCCTTATCTTCCTTTCAGGCTAGAGGGAGAAAGTGACTCTGCTTTAAATTTGTTCCACGCACACAGACTGTGTGTGTTTGGTGGTTGACTGATTTATTGATTCTTGAACTCAGAATTGCTGTGGGTTGATATATAACTTAGGGGTCTTGGAGAAAGTAAAGCCTTAAACCTAGAATGGACTTTCAGAGATCCTTTGATTTAGAAGAGACCTGAAGGTCTCTAGCAGCCAGAAACTCATCAGCACCTCATGAGAGAATCAGCAAGACATAAAACGGTGAGTCCTGGCCAGGTGCAGTGGCTCACGCCTGTAATCCCAGCCCTTTGGGAGGCCGAGGTGGGCAGATCACGAGGTCAGGAGATAAAGACCATCCTGGCTAACACGGTGAAACCCCATCTCCACTAAAAATACAGAAAAAAAAATTAGCCAGGCGTGGTGGCGGGCCCCTGTAGTCCCAGCTACTCTGGAGGCTGAGGCAGGAGAATGGCATGAACCCAGGAGGTGGAGCTTGCAGTGAGCCGAGATTGTGCTACTGCACTCCAGCCTGGGCGACTGAGCGAGACTCCGTGTCAAAAAACAAACAAACAAAAACTGTGAGTCCTGCATCCCTGTGGGTCATCTCTGCATCTCTGCCTTGGGTGTTATTCCAGCTCTTTGGCAGTTCTACTTAGTCTCTTGGCAATTTTTCCTTGTTCAGTCTTTAATTCTGACTTGTGCCATTGCCCTGATACTATGACCATTAGATTTTTGCAAAGGAATCTTTCAAGCAGTGTCAAAAAGGGCCAGAGACCCCATGGCACTACTGTAATCATTTTCTTTTGTTTTCACCAGAACAGGTGCAGTCATGATTGCTGCTCTTAGATAAGATATGAATCGCACTTAGTGGGAGTAATCAGTATGTGCATATTCCTCTTTCTGGTTTCCCCAACAGATTAGGGAAACGTGTGCCTTTGCAGCTCTGAAAAAGCAAAACTGTGCTATGATGAGTTGCATAATAAATGGAGGTCATCACTAGAATTCTTCAGGAGAAAGGGTCATAATTAAATAGCTCTCAGCATTGTAATAGAAAAGGAAAGTGGAGTGTCCTTGACGCAATGGCAGCCTTGACATTCTCCACCAAAGTTTGACTACCGGCCATGACTGCTCCTCTGTTTTTGCCCCTATGCACAAATGACAGCTGTCAACTTAAAGACCTAGAACTATTAGGATTGCTCCAAGCTGAGGGTGAAAGAAGTGCAGAAAGCACCTGTAAATTGTTAGGATAGTACGTTTCTAAAAAATGAAGGACACGTAAAGCGGATTGGAGAGTCTGTTCCTTAATGTCTTGAAGTTTTCTCTTTGCTATTAATCAAGGTGTAGAATGGCCTAAAAGGAGGAAGCACCTATAATTTTGACAGACCGTAAAACAAGCAGGAGTTCTCCAAGCTGAGTGAGTAATTTTCTCAGTTTTTCTAGTATAATTTTGTTTTAATTCTCAAAAATAGTCAAGGTAAAATTTCTTACAGTGAATTTGAATTTTTAAAAATTAATGCCTTGACTTTTGTACTTTCTCTTTTACAAAAGTAAAAAGCTGGTTTGGGAATTAAAGAAAACTTGGGATCCTTAGGGTATGGAAGGCTTTGCATATTGAGAAGCTCAGGCTTGATTAGGATATCCTGAAACCCTACAAGCAGGACAAAACTGTGTGCTGTCAGGATCCCTGAGGTGTTTCATTCCAAGGCTGATAAGAGTCTGAAACATCAGTCTTATCTAGTTTCTACTTGGAGAGTTCACTCTTTCTTGCACCATTGTTTTAGAAAGGTCTTTTTCATATTGACCTAAACTCTATCTTCCTATTGTTTTGTTCCTTGCCCCTCATCTAAAAGCCCCAGGGTCCCTTCTACCTAACAGTAGGGGACATGCAGAGGCTGCCTTTTCTTCTCTACACCTCTCAACTTTCTTTTCCTCCTAGGCACACCAGTCTTCACAACTCTTCCATGTAGGATGTGCTTTAACCCTTCTTCCCTCTCCTGTCCTCTCTTCTTTAGACCCACTACAGTTTGCCTAGAGAAATGTTTTTCCTAGAATAGAATATGATACTCCAAGTGAGATGAACACGTCTCATATTCTAAAAACAAGATACTCAAAAACTAGGCAGTCTAAATATGACTGTTTAAAAATGTTAAAATCAGTAGGATCTCACTAATCATTACACAACTTTAGAATTTTCTTCAAGATCATAGGATACGATACCAAATAAGTAAAAGTGATAAATTGCAAATGCACATAGACACATGTAGATCTATATGTGCACGCATGGTGGTCCACTTGACAGAAGGTCCTTATAAACTGCATTAGGTCCAGAAGCTTCCAAAATGCCTTGAGTTCAATTTATGAGGTAGACTTTCTTTGGAGGTCTACAAGGCGTAAATAACTATTGATTAGCTTTTTAGAGACAGGTTTTTCGTAGAACCATGAACAAGGGCATTACAGAAATGCCCCCAATGGGGTCATTTTGAGCTGACCTGGGACTACATAAAAATGGGTGTATTGAATGCTTAATGTCACATTTTATTGCTTGGTTCAGCTAATTTGTCTTGTGGGAAGCAAATGTTTTTGAAAGCATTCCAGAGCCTTTGTAGTGTTAAAGCTCATTACCTTGGATTTCATATGAGCCAAAAAATATACAACCAGCTAAGTGCTCTGAACCTCAGCAAAATTTCATGACTAGAAATGGAAGCAAAGCTGTGTATACCATGTCATGCAAAAATGAGATGAATTTAGCAATATGTATTTTTACTAATAAAAGGAAGTATAATCAGTTTCAGAAAGATTCCTTTGTTATTATTTTTAATGCTGGAAAATAAGTTAATGAACAGATTTAACACAGATAGAGTTTATCTTTAGGGAAATTACGTCATTTTTCTGTTAATACTGAACCCTCAATTCTGGTGCTTTCAGTGAGTTTGAAAAAAGACTGTGCATATTTTAGCAAGGTAGAGTACTTTGTATATGCCAGAATATATTTTTCAATCATCTACAATAGACCCAGCCTTCAGTCAGGTTCTTTCTTGTAAATAATTAAATTCTTAACTCTTAAGGAATTGTTTATTCCATTTTACAGATAAGGAATACCACTATTCTCCTAAAGAAAAAATAATCGGGGATAAACAAAAGCCAGAAGAATGTTGTGCCTTCATATGGCCCTAAAGATACTAACAATTTGATCCTAATCTACCTTGATAGACCTTGTTTTCCACTCATATCCTTAAGGTGTTCTAATACTAACTCATTGCGCCTGGTAGCGGTCATCAGTTTGTGTATTCAAAATGTTGCGAGTTTGTTCTGTCTGAAATATTCTCTTTTATTGACCCTGTGTTGAAATGATCCATCTTTCAACCATCTGAATGGTACTTTTTACAGGCAATACTCTTCGCCTTTCCCTGACTTGAGAATGGTTTCTCTGTCCTCTTAACTCTTTGTCCATAGATGCTGAGAGAATAGTAAAACATTTTACTACAAATGGGGTGAAAAAAAATCAAAATATGAAATAAAAACTTTAAAATGTTCTTCTTATTCTGTAAATAAACTGTGTATTATGACATTTTACTGAGTGATATAAACTGGTATGCAGATTATTCATAGAAACATCCTTCTAATTCATTATTGACATTTTGACACTCTACTTGTGACTATTATTTTGATACAGTGTCACTAGCTAAATAAAGACCCTGTTTGTAACTATATTTTGATGAGGAGATGAGCACATATTTTCAAAAGCTTTTCATTAGGGAGCCTTTAGGTGATTCAGCTCAATAAGTAGTTTTGTTTGTTTGTTTGTTTTTATCAACAGTTCTATTGTTCGTGGTACCAAATCCTTTATCATCTTCAGCTGAACATATGTAAATACATGCATTACTTTTTAACCCATATTTTTATCTGAGATATTAATATAATAAATATCTCTTTTATGATATAGGTCATAAAAAGCTTTTTTTGGAATGTTATCTTTATAAACTTGATTTATAAACTTGATATTTTGCTCGCCTTTATAGAGATTTGCAAACTTTCTTGGTTAAATTGAAGGATACACATAAATTAATTATATTTTTACCTTTTGTCATCAAACTATGGTCACATATTCATATATCAAACATTTTAATAACTATCTCCCTTGGAATATTATATGTTTTTTCAAATATTTTATCATCTTTGTTTCTATAATATCTTGCTTCTCTTTCATGGTTATTTTGTCAGTTTCTCTAAATGGTGGCTAAAAGATGATATCCGGCAAATATTGAATTTAGAAATCCATTTATTAAATTGTCATTTTCAAATTGTGGAATTTATCTAATTTCAGCATTTTTGAGTGCTTATTTAAGGTGTGATTTAATTTCCAAAGGCTTTTGTAGCTCTAGCACTGTAGAGTGTTTTTGAGAGTCAAATGTTCTTTCAATAGTCATGATTTTGATTGTATCTGTATCTATATATCTCTCCTCTCTAATGTTCATTTGATCCATAATCAATACAATTTATTAATTTGTATTTTATTGTATTATATCTTCTTCCAGAGCAATGACTTAGATGTATCAAACAAAGACATCCGGAAATATTTCTCAAACTATGGGTGACTCTTCTACCTTTCTCCACAGCCATAGCAATTCCTATACAGCCTAACTTTTTTTATGTGTGTGACAGGGTCTGGCTCTGACACCCAGGCTGGAGAGCAGTGGCACCATCATAGCTCACTACAATCTGGAGCTCAAGTGATCCTTCTGCCTCAGCCTCTCAAGTAACAGGGACTAAAGACACATGTTGCCATGCCTGGCTAATTTTTTTATTTTTACTTTTTGTTAGAGGCAGGGGTGTCTCCACATTTCCCAGGCTGGTCTCAAACTCCTGAGCTCAAATGATCCTCCTATCTCAGCCTTCTGAACTGCTGGGATTACAGACATGAGCCACCACACCCTGCTAAGCATAACCTTTTAATCTTTAGTTTCTTCATCAATGAATGAAGGGAAATATCTTTTCATATATTTGTTATCAGAAATGAAATTGTATGTAAATGTAAATTATGTGTAAAAGCCTGACATACATTATTAAGCTGCCCATAAATTATGCTGTAATTATTATCATATGTAATGTGCAATTATTGTTTCTATATGTCTGGTACTTTTGCTCCCTTGTTCTGATAGTAGAAACATTTTCTTTGGGATCTGCTCCTCCCTCATTGAATCCATGAGTTTTTGCGTGCTTCCAATTCCATTACCCCATTTTTGAGAGGCCATGTGAGCATAGGACTCAGATCCAGATAATAATAATGTTCCAAAACTCTGGTGAGAGTGATCGATGTGGGAATAGGAATATGATCCACGCTATAGCAATGAGTGTTTTCTCTAGGACCCTCCTAAGTAGATCAAGTAGAAAAAATTCCTTTTCTTTCTCAGAGGATCATCATGGACATGATGATTATAGACCTAGGGTAACCATGTCCTCTGCATTATAGGGACACAGGAGAGAATAAAGCTGACACCAGGATACACATTGACACTGGGGAGAACTAGATGTGTATAAGAGACAGGCATTATAGGGACACAGGAGAGAATAAAGCTGACACCAGGATACACATTGACACTGGGGAGAAGTAGTGAAGACAGCACCCTGAAAGGGGTGAGACTACTGTCCCTGAAGTTACTACAACTCTTCCATTAATTTTGTGAGCTGCCATCTATTCTTACATGAACATTTACTAAAGTAAATTGAGTCCAGCTTTTGTCATTTCTACCCAAGTGCTTTTCTGATAAATATGTCAACTTGTGTAATGATGAGCAACACTGTAAGAAAAAGCAACAAGGCAGACCCATTTCAAGTAACCGTGGTGGTGTTAGCAAGCTTTAGATGTGGAAATCTCTCTACAACATGAGGAACAGCTACAGAGCCAAGAGAAAAACAGTGTCACCAACAATGTCTTTAAGCTGTTTTAATCCTTTAAAATCTTCATGAATTGTTGCAATATTTTTGTGCTCTCCCACATTGTTGCCCAGCGCTCTTCTAAAATGTTTCTTCATAAATTTCAATCATTCTAAAGAATGTAACTGCCAGTATATGATAGTAAAATGTGAACATTAGAAGAATCCAATTATTCAGTGAATTTTATCCATTGGAACCTTAAAACTCACAATTTGACATCCACTAAAATCCTTAAAAATATACTAGGTATACATTTATTAAGCAGTTAAGGCTGGGCACCATGGCTCAAGCCTATAATCCCAGCACTTTGGGAGGCCGAGGCAGGTGAATCACAAGGTCAGGAATTCGAGACCAGCCTGGCCAATGTGGTGAAACCCCATCTCTACTAAAAATACAAAAATTAACTGGGCATGGTGGTGCATGCCTGTAGTCCCAGCTACTTGTGAGACTGAGGCAAGAGAATCTCTTGAACCCAGGAGGTGGGGGTTGCAGTGAGCCAAGATCGTACCACTGCACTCCAGCCTAGGTGACATTATTTCTTTCATAACAAATGAAAGAAATAAACAATTGAAGCATGTTCATATATCCTTTCTCTCTTTCAAAAGGGTTTCTTTTCTATATCTACCAAAAGATTTTTTCCCAATATACTGAACTTTTATGCTTAAAGGCTGTGACTGATCACCCTATCCTACCACTCTTAAACAGAAGAATATATAAAAATTGAGATAAGACTTTTAGTTATTTCTAGTATTTTTCTATATTTTAAGTGTTTTTCTTCTGGTTTGAGTTATTTTTTAAGTCAATAGTAGTATGCAATCAATAAAAATAAATATTTTTGATAAGTACTTATACAGTATGTGAAAAATAAAATTTTGTTGAAAGTGTAAAAAGACGGAAAGGAAAGAAAACAGTGAACTTTAAAGAAAGGGAAAAGATTAAACATAGATGTGGATTTTGTCTCATTCGACAAAATCCCCTACGTGCTTCCACTCTGAGGAAGGTCATGTAAAACAAATCCCTGGGATCTTGGAGAGAGTGCATGGCAGTAAGAAGATAGTGGGACACAGCTGCAGAATTAGGATTTTTTGTATATATTTTAAATGTTTTATTTTTATGGGTTTAGGGGTGCAAGTGCAATTGTGTTCATGGATATATTGCATAGTGGTGAAGTCCGGGCTTTTAATGTACCCATCATCTGAACACTGTACATGGTATCTAATAGGTAACATTTCATCTCTCACCTACTTCTCACCCTCCCACCTTTGGAGTCCCCAGTGTCTGTTATCCCACTCTGAGTGTCCCTGTGTACCCATTGTTTAGCTCCCACTTAGAAATGAGAACATGTACTTTTTGACTTTCTGTTTCTGAGTCATTTCAC
>NW_012100543.1:2221483-2241393 GCF_000951045.1 Mandrillus leucophaeus | reverse complement strand
GAAGCTTTTTAGTTTAAGTCTCGTTTGTCTATTTTTGTTTTTGTTGTGTTTCCTTTTGAGGTTTTAGTCATAAAATCTTTGCCCAGACCAATGAACTACAGGAACTACAGGATGTTAGAGTGACATAAGACTATAGAAACCATCTTTCACCTAATTCCTTCATCTTGCTGATCTTGGACACTAAGGGGAGTGAATTCCACACATGGAACTCATGTGGAGTCACTAATACATGGTTAGTGACAGAGCTGAGCTGATTACCTGAGTATCCTGGTGCTGCTGCTCTCCCCTACCACATACCACACTGTCCAAGAATGATTGCTTTAAGATGGAGCTTTTCTCTGCAGTGAAGCTGATTCTGTGCCTAGGCTTAGTTTCTGGTCGTATAGGGGGTTGTCTGTTCCTCAAAGTGGAATAAGAGGGTAGATTTAGTGAAACCATCATGTTTGAGACCCCAGAGTCTAATAGTGGTTAAAACGTCAGCTGCACAGGCTTGTGGAAGCATTCTGCATGGAAGCCCAGGCTTCATGCAGTGCAGTGGGTGCCATTTCAGACCAAGGGAGTGATGTAAAGAGGCAACACTTCTTCCATGTTGAGTTTCTATCTAACTGTGGCCTTTGTTCATTCAACACACTTACATTGAACCTTCTCCATGTGCCAGGCCTGATGCTAACCCTGGGTATACAATGCATAGAAATGATTGCTGCCCTCAAGAAGCTCATAGTCTGGTGACAAAAGTGTAAGCGCCATGTAAAATCAGAAGTCCCTTCATGCTATGGAAACAGAGCCGAGTGCACTTCTCAATTCTAGGACTATAGACACCTTCGTGGTCATTGATGCTAGAGAAATAAGCATACAGCATCAATTTCTACAAGTGCTGAAAATTGCCACCAGCAATTTTATTACATTTCTATCTAAATAAGACTGTGGTACAGGAGACTTGGGTAGCAGGCTTCTGCTGTGTGCCAGTGCCCCTCTCTTCCTCTCTTAGCACATGATGTTTATCCTAGGAAAAGCACTTACCACACTGAGCTGCAATTCCCAGGTCACCTATCTACTTCTTCTTGACTACAAACCCATGACAGCATGGATCTCATATTTGTTCTGCTTATCTCCTGAACAAAACACGGCTCTGCATAAAAAATAAAGACTCTGGGAATGTATGTGGAATGGTGTCCTCTTTATTCTTAGACCAGTCCCTTCAGTGTACTTATCAGTAAAATGAGAGGGTTGAATCCTGCAGTGTCTTCCCTGATGTTCAGTACTGATATTCAGTAGTTTAATGAGATATCAGAGGTTATCACAGACACCTGTGCATGTGTGCGTGTGTACCCATGTGTGTTTCAGGGTGGGCTTAACTAACTGGCAGGCACTTATGGATGTGCAAGTGTGGGGAGGGGAGTACTTCTAATGCTTGCACAAGAAAGTGCTATGGAGTAGAAAGACATGTGAAAAGGGACAATCTTGAACTCCCATAGGAGGGCAATATAACCAAGAAAAAAATCACATAATCATTCATGAGGTCATTTGTCCAGTCTCAGGCATTTTTATCCTTGGAGTGACAGATAAGTGATTGCTGCAGATTTTTTAAGGAGAAAGATCTGAATTTGAGTCCTATATTTGCCATATATTTGAGAAAGTTTATTAATTCAAGTTTCTTACATACAAAATGAAGCTAATAGTACCTGTTTCATAGAATGGCAGAGAAGAATCAGTGAGAAAATATTAGTAAACCACCCATTACAGTGCCTGTCACACAGGATATACTAAAAAATATTATTGTTATTTTTTTAACTGTGGAATTTCTTCTAGAGAGTAGCGCTCTAGGCCAAGGTATGCCTTTGGGAGCAGGACTCCAAAATTGTGAGCTTGCCTGGTTTTGTCACCTGACCTGAACTCTGAGCTACAGAAACCAGGTCTGTTGTACAGTCCACCTCGATGTGAAGAGAGAGTTGGTGTTCTCAGCCCAAACACAAAAGGAAGTCCAGGTCACTCTGTGGTACTGCCTTGCTGGGCATTTGTTGTTGACTTGTATGTTCATGAGAGGGAACTCATCCTCAACTCTGTGCTGAACCCTCCCTCCTTCTGAAAGCCACACTTCACTCTCATCTGCCTCCTATATAGCAGCCTAGTTGTGAGTTTCGCTTATTTTGTGTCTTCTAAATGTTTCATCAATTATGAAACACCCTTCTGAGATTTATGAACTGACATCTTAAGCCAAGACTGACAGAGTCTTACTTACAAGATTGTCTGTGTGTGTATGTGAGTGTTTTATGCACATATGTGTTTCTGTCTATGTGTGAATGTATGTAAAAACTCTCTGATTTGCCTGGGATGGTGCCAGAGCTTTTGCCAGGGGCAGATCAGAGGCTGATTCTGAAAACTTCTATGTGTGCCGGGTCGGTGGGGCAGGAGGGAGGTCCTTGCACACAACTCCCATCTCTAGACTGAGTATCAGTTATGACACCCCCTGAAGAAGCAAATTGGGTGGAAAGTTTAATCACTTTCACACTCGCAGAAGCACCAATGCACCAAACACTCATTTAAATAAAATAAATGCATAAAGACTTGGAGCATATTATCATGTTTAGACTAAACCATTACAAGCATATAGACCAGAAATTTTAAAAAGTTGTTGTTCCTGAAAAATAAGATTGATTTTGGACTTTTAAAAATGTAATGTCATGAACCAGACATCCATAATTATATTATTTGTCTTATACAAATGAAAAAGAATAAATTAAAACTGGACATGTTGCAATGGGACTGTTGACATTATATACAAAGCCTGCTTATTGTCATAAGATACTCTTAACCTTCAAGCCAAAATCTTTCAAAACTATTAGTGTTAAATCTAGCAGCTGTTGTCAGAGTTCTCCTGCTCTCTGTTTTATGCATTGTGCTTTATTTGAAATGTTTGTTATATTTGTGTATATAACTTTCTGTGAGCTGTTCCTTGAAAGCTCCAAGGATTAAACATGAAGGTTGAGCCAGTTCAAAAGGAACAAAGTTAAGAAAATTAAAGAAAACTTGCTAAAATGAATGTTTAAACCATTAAAATATTTAGCAAGCTTTGCCTGGAGCTATTTCCTTTATGTAAAGCATGATGCATTTCTTTTCTTTCTTATTCTCTCTTTTTGAAAACAAATGAGGTTAAGAAAAACATACTTCTGCTCTGAAGGATTTTTTTTAGCATTAGAAATTTAATATCTAAATATTTTATGCAAATAGATATGCTTGATTGAAGCAGAAATATCTCAAACATGCCAAGCATTTGGACCAGCGGTTTGTGACTGTATTAGTCAGATGAAGGAGATGCAGAGCTGAAGGGATTGTCTTCTTTGAACTTGGACCAGCCTATGACTTTACTAAGTCCTTAGGACTTAACTGTGTGGTAACAGAGAATATAGTTCTTGTGTACTTTTGAAAGGTAAAAGAGAGGGTAAACTTTGCAGAATTCAATGTAGATATATCAGGCATTCTGATTTTATTTATTTAGTATGCTAAAGGAGGGTATTTGATTGATTTTTTTTTCACACAATAAAATACCCAATCTAGCTCTCTCCACTATTCCATGGCATTTAAAGTATTCTCCCTGTTCAGAAAGGCCAGGCCTTTGATTTGTCCCGGCAGCCATCCACCCATCCATTTGGGGAAAGTGTGGTGTGATGTAAAAGCACTAGCTTCAAGTCAAACCATTTTGTGTTCAAATGACATTTACTAGCTGCGTGACTTACGAAATTCATTTAACCTTTTGAGCCTTGGTTTCTTCATCTCTAAGATATAATACCTACTTCTTTGAGACAGTTTTTAAGAATTCAATGAGATAATGCACTTCAAATGCTTCGTTTAGTACCTGGCTCAATAAATGTTCAGAGGAAATATTCAGCAAGAAATATTTGTTGAATACTTACTGGAACCAGTTACTTCCTTCATCCCCTCAGGTCTAGGAAGCCTAAACTAGATTAGGAATCTTGAGAGTTGTCCTTTTGTAAGATCACCAACCACCTTTGCCTAGTACAGAAGGTACCAGACTTTCTTGAGGGACAGTGTACTTAAGGGTCTCAATAAGTTTTTCACAGTACTCATAGACCAAAAACATACTAATATATATTTCCCCTTAGTAAGTAGTTAGTTCCAAAGAGCTTGATAAGCATTTCTGCCTCAACAGTTTAGTAGTCATTTGAAAAAAATAAGAATATACTGAGCATAACAAGGGAAAATAACATTTTTATTACATTCTTTAAAAACTACAATTATGGCTGGGTGCAGTGGCTCTTGCCTATAATCCTAGCACTTTGGGAAGCCAAAGCGGGTGGATCACCTGAGGTCAGGAGTTCAAGAACAGCTTGGCCAACATGGCAAAAACCCATCTCTACTAAAAATACAAAAATTAGCCAGGCATCGTTGCACATGCCTGTAATCCCAGCTTCTCAGGAGGTTGAGGCAGGAGAATCACTTGAACCCAGGGAGCAGAGGTTGCAGTGAGCTGAGATCATGCCTCTTCACTCCAGCTTGGGTGAAAACGAAACTCCATCTCAAAAAAAAAAAAGAAAAAAATTATACAATTACTCACTAATGAATGTACTCAGTGAACCCTGTGAAACCACAAAATTTGGAGTCAGATTGAATGCTGACACTCTTGTTTCCTGTTTCACATTAATTTATATGCAGTGTGTGCTTTTTATCCTCAACCACCAAAACAATTTTTGGTGATTTGCAAAAATATAGCATCACTGCAAGGGATGTGATATAATCTAATGTTAAAACTGTGCCCTACCTCAAGTCAGTACTTCACATGATGCAATACAGATGCCAGTGTCCCTGGCTGTGTTTCCCTTGAAATTAATTTTTTCAATTAAGAAAATTTAAAAGCCTGTGGCTTCCCTATAAATATGCTGCAACATCCTAGGGAACCTGGGCACACAGATTGGAAGCCTGTTGTATTAGTCCGTTTTCATGCTGCTGATAAAGACACACTTGAGACTGGGCAATTTAGAAAGGAAAGAGGTTTAATTGGAATGACAGTTCCACGTGGCTGGGGAAGCCTCACAATCATGGCAGAAGGCAAGGAGGAGCAAGTCATGTCTTACATGGATGGCAGCAGGCAGAAAGAGAGCTTGTGCAGGGAGACATCCATTTTTCAAAACCATCAGATCATGTGAGACTTATTTACGATCATGAGAACACCATGGGAAATACCTGCCCCCATGATTCAGTTACTTCCCACTGGGTCCCTCTCATAACATGTGGGAATTCAAGATGAGATGTGGGTGAGGACACAGCTAAACCATATCGCCTATAATTCTAGAGTACCCTTAAAACATTTTTGTGTTGCTTCTGCAAATAAATTGTCTTATTCTAGCCCCAAATTTGAATTATCAAAGAGGACTGAGGTGCCTGTAGAAATATTGAAATAGTAAAGAC
The DNA here is from genome assembly GCF_000951045.1 of Mandrillus leucophaeus. Classification (NCBI taxonomy): domain Eukaryota; kingdom Metazoa; phylum Chordata; class Mammalia; order Primates; family Cercopithecidae; genus Mandrillus; species Mandrillus leucophaeus. Next base: position 2,235,969 of record NW_012100543.1, on the reverse strand, counting down.
TAGATCCTCTGTGCACTCACATCTATCTAGACACTCAAGGTACAAAGGCCAGCCTCAGCTATGTGTATCACGGATCCTCTGACCAGGCTCCAAAGACAGAGGTCAAAGGGAGCAGGAGTTAAAGAAATACAGCCACCCACCAGCCTGCCTGACTGCTTGCTTAAGTAATAGCCAACTGGCTTTTTTACAGAAAGACCAGCCATTCTACCTCCCTTTTCAGAATTTTAATAATATCTACTGCCCAGTAACTTGTAGAGTCGTAGAGTGCCACTCATAAAGTCACCAACCAAATTTCTCCTGCTCAGAGCCTGGCGTTATATTTAACTGGCTGTGTCTAAGTTTCCTGTTTCTAAACTTCCCTGGGCACATTGTCAAGACTGTACTTTCCCATGCAGCAGTCTACCCTGCCCTTCACAGGCCCACCCCTTACACTGTGGCTCCAGTAATATTTCAATTAGCAACTTTCAGAGGTGCCAAAGACGCAAGCCCTCAGCTTTAGTCTGTTTACTCTTACACAAATGAATGTACATTTTTGTGCTTCAATTTAGAAATTACTAGAAGCCTGGAACTGTGCTATATTCTGTGGGTGCTAAAGGGAAGGACTCTGAAATACTCTCTTGCCCTTAGAGGAAAAATACTTAGCCGTTTCTGTTTTGCCGCTTATTGAGCTTCAGTCTTACTTTCCTTGACAAATGCAAATCCCATGCTTTATCTTAAGTTTGTCATACAGTGTGGGGGGTGGGGGGTAAAGAAGAGGCTATCTGGGGATGCTGGCTTCTCCTTCAACTCTGAACTGGGAACTACACACAATGAATGATGGAAGACCGAGGACAAGGACCCACACTCATCTCTGTTTATGTAGCTCCCCTGAGGATTTGCCAAGAAGAAAAAGGCTCTTGGCTTCTCAAAGCTTTGACTTGGCCTCTTAGTGGGAGACCAGTCCATAACGCCTTGCCCTTCTGGTGAATATCTGGAAAGACCTTCCTCCACTTGAATGTGCCAGGATAATTCTCCCCTAGCCCTCAAGTTAAACGTGTCTGTTTCATACTTCTTTAAAGAATGCATCTTACATTCATGTTACTTATTAAAAGTAACATAAATTATTAAATTTTCATAAAGAAAACAATGTTACCCATAATCTTGACAAGATAGAATATTTCCTTTCATTCTTTCTTTTGAAGTAAATTAGAAAAAAGAAAAAGTTGAACTCTCTGTATATGACTGTCTTGCCTGCCATTTAGATCCTGGCACTTCTAGGGCTTTCAGGTTCAATGGTAACATGACCCAACTCTAACCTTACTCACTCCCCTCACCTGTCCACTGAGCCATCTCCACTCATACACGCAGAAAGTTCCTGCCTAACCCTGTGGAAAGAGTTGCACTCTCCAAATGGTTTCAGAAAGGGAAAGCCTAAAAAATGGTGTGGAAAAGAGTAGAAAAAGCCTGGTATAGTCAAAAAGCAGGAGTCATCACATTAGAGGGACAGCATTTATGTTCCCTGGATCTTTTATTCCCGAACCAAGTTGGAAATTCAGGTGAAGGCACAAAAGATCATTTGCACTATTCATGCCAGTATGCTCAATCTGGTTTCAGAAGCCTAGCAAGAATAGATCGCAGATTATATTTCTCAATACATTTTTGTAGGCCTTGTAATAAATAAAAATTCTTTCTAGATTTTGGCAGTAGGCTGAGATTCAATCAGATCTAGTTTTTGAAGCTGAAGTGGGGGTGAAAGTGATTGGGGACAGCACATGAGATTCATAGTGATGAATCAATACAAATTAAACAAGATTCAAAGGCCATTAATTTTATATACTTCTTTAGTAAGAATTAAGCTATTTAAGTCTAGATGATGGGATATATTACAAGCAATTTGATTCATTTATTAGAAGTATAAGGATCTGAAAATTGTTACAGATGGCACCTAAAGCCTATGGATGACAGAAAAAAAGAGTATGTGGCCTATAGGAAGGATTCAGGCCATCCTTTAACCCTTCATTCATCACCTATTTGGCAGCATTGCTACACAGGTATTGAAAATAAGGAAACAAATTTGGATCTCTTGAGATTTGTATATGTGATGTGATTTATGTATTTCAACATTGCCCCATCCATCTCACCTTGCTATTCTCTGTACAGGTAGTTAGGATGTCCTCCTTTTGCAGATGAAAATTTATTATGAAAGCACTGATGAGACTAAGTAGGTACTAATGTAATCATTTACTAGTTCATTGATTCTAGATCATTAATTTATATACTTATTTATCTGACTTTTGGTAAACACTATTTCAGAACCTGTGCTAGGTTTTGAAGATGAATGTAAGCAGTGAAGATGAATGTAAGAATGCCAGTAAATGTTTCACAATTGTTTTTTGGGAGGTGAGGGGCAAGCCTGATTTGTAGTATTTGCCAATTTCTGCACTATAAATTTCACTGTGGTTGATTTTGAACTACTAATATGCCATCAATGAACTTAGAGGTGGGATAGGCACATACAATTCGCCCTTGCAAGTGATATATCTTGTCCCAGTACACCACTGGACAACAAGGTTTAGAAAAGAGCTCCTGTGTTTGAGTTGCACATGGTGTTAAGCCAAGGACAGAATTGTAAATAAGTATTTACAATATCTAATTAGATAAATGCTGTAATAAATGCAGAAGAGACCACATTTATCCACAGAGTTGTGGAAGTACAATTTTTCTATAACAGCTATAAGATAGGCTTCACAGAGTAGGTGATGTCTGAATTGAACCTTGAAGAATAAGTATTAATTCTTCTGTCAGTCAGTGTGAGGCAAAGGCTTCTCAGGCTGGAGAAAGGCATGGGCAAGGACACAAAAGTGTCCATAAGCATGGTATGTCAAGAGAACTGTGAGTAGTTTGTTAAGACATAAGGTGAGTGTGTCCTGAAGAAGTCTCAGGAAAAGAGATGTCAGATGATAAAGAAATTTTAAATTGTGTAAAGGAGTCTAGACTTGCTTTACTATAAGGGAACATAAAAAGTTCAGTTTTTTTTTTTAAAATCACTTTACTTGTAGTAATTTGACAGTCAGAAGGACACCACAGGAACCCAACTGAGAACAAGAAAGGCTAGGAATAAGAAGGAAAGAAGCATGTGACAATCAAAGTGTAGAATCAACTGGATAGACTGATCTAATAGAGACTTGAATGTAGTCCTCTACTTTCTCTATTCCCCACTGATTTCTTATCTCCCTCACTGTACTGTATTCCACATACAGTGGCAGTTTCTGGGGTGACTCTGGCCAGCAAATCAACCCTTCCTGTCCCCAGTTTCCCCCAGGTAGTGGACTGTGGAGGCAGTCTCCCCTTTCAGCAGGCTCTATCTCTGTTACTGAGTGCTGCAAAATTGGTTTACTCCCTCCTTTGAAAGGCCTTGCAGGCCCAGGGCCACACTGCAGAAAACATGTGGTTGCTATTTCATTTATGCTTTATCATTTTTCATTCTGACATTAAAGCTCCTCTGCAGCAGGGTGAGAGCGCTGTGCATTGTAAGGCGTAATGTGAACCGAGGGCTCCTGCTTCATGCCAGAGGAAACGTGATTCAGAAACAATTTGAGGGCAACTGCAAGGTGATGTGGCCCAGAGAACCAGAAGCTATTGAAACTTTAAACATCATTTCTGGACAGTATAATATGTTCTGCAGGGCAGCTTGGAAAAACAGGAAAACCCTCCTTGGCCAATCCTTGGAGAATTAGAAATCTTTAAATATCATATGGAGCAAATATTTCTTAAAGAGCCCCTAGCCCTTATATTCACACACCCAAATGTTGAGCTGGAGGCATCCTTATCCCATGGCCCCATGAGAAAACAGGGGCCATGGAAGGAGCCCACCTCAAGTCTTCCATACCCTCATGGCCAACATGGGTCTTCTGACTTTTCCTACCCTATAGCAGACTTTATCTTCAATGATTAGTTTGTGCCAATCTGTCCTTCTAACCTAGAACCATTGAAAGATCCTTTGAAAACAGAAAGACAGCTGTCCTATTTATCCTTGCACAGTGAATTCATTTTGTGTTGGCATGTATCTCTCCCACTAGTGATGTATTAGTTGATGGTGCCTAAGCATAGTGACTGTAAGAGAGCTAATGCTCAATAAATATTGCTGGAAGAGTCAAAGAAAAGGTACAAAAAGAGCAGCAGAGGAGGAAGAGAGTATGAGAAAACCATGAAGGAGTGAAGATTCTCAGCTTGGGATTATTACATAAGGAAAAGAAGAGCTATTATGCATTCTGTAAACAGATGTGGTTAGAGATAAACATAATAGCAATTTGTATTTATTGAATGGTACTTTTAGAATCTCAAATTCTGTCATTGGTTTATCAGTGAAAAATTACATTTTAACTGTGCACCATTAATAATTCATAGCAAATACCAAAGGTTTTGAAAATTCAGTCTTCAAATACCAATGACTATAACCAAATGTAATTGCTACCATTTCGTGGGATTCAGGACACCGCTCCCTTCTTTTCTCTGCTTTTCAATCATAATAACCAACACCTCTGACCTTGGTGAGTAGGTGGGAATACAACATGACTCATTGTGATATGTGAAATGAATTTTTATAAAGAATGCCTCCTCTCCAATTTCTTAAAAATAACAGTTTCAGATTTACATAGAATTTGTACAGGTAGCACAGCAAGTTCCCACAGAGCCATTCCCATTTTTCCTAATTATTAATTTTACATTAGTATGGTACATTGATTAAAATCAATGAACAATATTGACACATTATGATTAGCTAATGTCCATACTAAATTCAGATGTTCTTAGCTTTTGCATAATGTGAAATCCCATCCAGGATGTCACATTCCATTCTGTGGTCCAGACTCCTTAGGCTCCTCTTGGCTGTGACAGTTCTCTCTCATTCCAACAGAAGTAAATAAAAAACATGTTTTCTGTGCTTAAAAGTAGTAAATAAGCTTTCCTGTCCAACATGGACCTGTGCTTATAAACACATTTTTCACAAATATAAATTTGCAAATGTTTATCCTGTTACAGGCAAGCATACGGTTCTTTCACTCAAAAGAGATGAATACGTGCTGAGCCCCAAAATGATAAACATATTTTAGAAAGTACAAAAAGTTATGAATGTGCTGCTAAGGAGTAGTAAATAATGCATGTAGGCAATGCTGTACCAGTTAACGTACCTTTGACTATGGCAAATCAGAAGATGAGGTTCGCAACTGCCATTCAGTGGAATGTAAGGCACCCCAAGAGCTCCCAGGATCCTAATTAGTATGTATGCCCAATCTCTGCCAGGCTAAAGACAGCAGTAACCCCCTGCACTGCTCTGGAGCTGCTTGTGGCTTTGCACACACTGAATGTAATGGGAAACACTGGCGGAGCACAGAAGGAAGCCAAAGCAATGAGAGTCCAGCCAATTCCTGAGCAAATGGCATATGGCTTCCTCCCTCATCCTTTCTTGCTTGCTCACAGTTGCTGCCTAGCTTGTTGAAGGAAATACTTAAGTGAAAGCTGTTTAAGCTAGCTGGAGTTTTTATGCAGTTTCTTTTAGTGTTGTCTACTCTTCAGTATCCTATACTTAAGTTATGGTTTTACAATTAAAGGGTAGCTCCTCAGAATGAAACACTCATTCCGAGCCCATTGGAGTATTTCTTAGGGGTTTTTTCTACCAAGTAACCAGAGCTAGCAAGGAAGGCCCTTGTCATGCATTGCCTTCAATCTGTGAAGATATAAGCCTAGAAACACCAGAATGGGCAAAGGAGATTTGGAATAGAAGTGAATGGAGTTGACACACAGAGAGAAATAGACAAGAGAAGAGAAAATAAACAGTACTGGTATCAGCATCCAATATATAGCTTACCTGGATCCCATCGCTCCTGAGGCCAGCCCAGGCATTGCTCTTTCTGAAATTATGTCCCATTCCCCAGTGTTATTGCTTCTTTAAAACTTTCTGTTAGATTTCTTTTACTTGACTGATACGTTTAGTAAAAATACAAAGTACTTAAGCATTTGCTTTTACATTATTCTTTCTAATAACACTCAGAGTCTTTTTTTCCTTCTAATGCTTACCACAATTTATGATGGTGTATTAATTAAATAGCATTTTCCCATTAAACAGTGTATAACATGAAAGAGCGGACCATGCCTGTGTGGCTCACCACTAAATACACAACACTTGGCATGATGCTTAGAACAGAGTAGGCATTTAGTAAATGCTGATGGATGAGTAAATGAGTGAATGCATGAACTACACTAATACCTCAGTTAGTATCAAAAGCGAAAATGGGCTTTCAAAAATCTCTATAAAAAACTAAATCAAAGAAGGATATGGAAGTTGTTCTCAATACCCAAGAATTTAGGCGGCTGGTGATTATGAATAAGTAATTCAATTCCAACATTTCCACCTTATTTAATTTGGTCATTGTGTCAAATACTCTGTAGAGTTCTTAAGTTGTTGATATCTCCATTGTATTTTATGCCTTGTTTTTGAAAATCAAACCTCTTTGACTTGAATCTGGCCATTGTAGCCAATTAACATGAGGATGCCTATGTTAAATAAGCAGGAATTAAATAATTGGCCTGGGTATGTTTCCCTACTTTAATTTCTTAGGTAAGAAACTGTCCAGCCTGGCCAACATGGTAAAACCCATCTCTACTAAAAATACAAAAATTAGTCGGGCATGGTGGTGGGCGCCTGTAATCGCAGCCACTCAAGAGGTTGAGGCAGGAGAATTGCTCAAACCTGGGAGGCAGAGGTTGCAGTGAGCAACCACTCACTGAGATTGCGCCACTGCACTCCAGCCTGGACAACAGGGTGAAACTCCATCTCAAAAATAGGAAAAAAAACAAAAAAACAAAAAAAAAACAAACAAAAAAAAACAGGCGCATGCCTGTAATCCCAGCACTTTGGGAGATTGAGGCGGGCAGATCACAAGGTCAGGATTTCAAGACCAGCCTGACCAACACGGTGAAACTCCATCTCCACTAACAATACAAAAATTAGCCAGGCGTGGTGACACGCACCTGTAATCCCAGCTACTCGGGAGGCTGAGGCAGGAGGATCACTTGAACCTGGGAGACAGAGGTGGCAGTGAGCCAAGATCACACCACTACACTCCAGCCTGGGCAATAGAGTGAGACTCTGTCTCAAAAAAAATAAAAATAAAAATAAAAAAAGCTGCAACCTTTTTATATGTAAAAAAATCGAAAGCTAACTAAGAGTTTATGTTTTGTAACAGCTATGTCTCAGCCAATCATAAGGGTGTCAGCCAATCACATGACACCAGCTCATCAGATCATGTCCAAATGAGGCAAATGCCTAGCTGTAAACAATCAAGCTTTTCTGTATTTTACTTCCATTGTTGTGTGTAAACATTCATTGCCCACATTGCAGAGTAGAGCTCTCTGAACATCTGGTTCTGGGTGCTGCCCAATTCATGAATTGTTCTTTGCTCAAACTCTGTTCAATTTGTCTAAATTAACACCTGCAATTTGGATATAAGGTGTGAATGGTAGGATTCTTTTTATCTCACAGGGTACTTGGGTAGCCAAATGAAAAATCAGATTGTTCCCAGAATAGTGCTTTATACAAATGCATTATAAAAGTGTGAGAGAATATGACTTTTATGTGAAAACCACCTCTGCCTCTAAGAACTAAACCAGTAAAATTAAATCAGAGTGGATGGGATATTTCTGCAGGAGTCCCTTTAGGGGACTAGGAGACAGAGTATCTTCTGAACCACAGCAGTAGGTGTAGAAATCTAATTGAAGGACGTAGTCTAGGGCGTAGAAAGAAAAACTAGACATAAATGTTGCACCAACATCATGGAAGAAAATTTGTGTATTAGTTTGCAGTAAACAAAATACTAAAAACTGGGTGGCTGAAACAAAAGAAATTTATTTTCTCACAGTTCTGGTGGCTAGAAGTCTAGGATCAAGGTATCAGCAGTGTTGATTCCTTCCAAGAGCTGTGAACGAGAATATGTTCCATGACTCTTTCCTGGCTTCTGGTGATTTTCTGGCAATTTTTGACATCCTTTGCTTATAGACGCATCACTGCAATCTCTGCCTTCATCTTCAAATGCCATATTAAATTAGGGCTCATCCTAATGATCACATCTTAATTTGATCATCAGCAAAAACCCTATTTCTCAGAGGGTGACCTCAGTAGGTCAGTAGGGTACTGGGTCCAGGACTTCAATATAGGGATTTGGGGGACATAATTTCACCAATAAAATATGCACCCACAGAAGAAAGATGCTTTGCTTCCAGATTTTTAGAGAAAAAACAAAAAATTGTCATACTTGTGACTCCCTTGTGGTCCAGGGGAAAGGGTGCTCAAATGGACTGGGCTTAGCATTGATAGGTCTATTTCTATAGTAAAGACTCATCTCTTTCTGTGTTGAGCTCTGGCTACATGCTTTCAAAGCAAAATTCTAAGCATGATTTTAGTGTTTCCAGTCTTGGAGAGTATGTGCTCACCTGATAGTATAAGCATTCTTACACATTCAGAAATTTTAATTCTCAATGTAAATCAGTGAGCCATTGTCTAGCATATATGTTGATTTCTATGAAATTTATTTAAGGTAAATCCATCCCTCTGAGTTTAGTACCGCTAGGTACTCTCGTTGAATCCATTTTCTGCACATGTCACATGCTACATGCAACCCTGATGAAATCTTGTCTTAATTAACACTAGTTATAATGTGGTGTAACTTTTTATGCTATTTAAATAATATTTACTAATGTTTGACTATTATTGTTCATATTATTCCTATCTCTCTCTATATATATTTTTAATATATTTACATATTTTTATATATTTTTATATAGAGAGAGGCATATATAGGCATATTTTTATATATATAGGCATATTTATATATATAGGCATATTTCATATCTCTATATGCAGAGACTATACAAATGCTCAGTACATAATAGGTGCTGGGATTTTTTTTCTAATAATAATAAATGTGCTATAAAACATGATTCTTTTAAGTTACTGTTAACATAACTTTTATTAAATCTGAAAAAAAACTCTAAATGTGCTACCTTTCTTATTTCTGATGCTTTTAAGCTATCTCCAGTCATTGACTTGGCTCTTAGTTTCCTTGATATAAATTCCTTCGTACATTTTCAAAACGCTCCCAAGACCTTATATAGCCTCTTATCAGTTTAGGTAGGTGCTCTGAGAAGGAGCCTAGAGGAAGTTGCCACATTTTATGTTTCCATAGCATTCTGACCTTACCCTTTATGAAGACTCATCACCCTCCTAAATTATTTTAACAGACTCCTTGAGGTGTAATTGACATAAATAACCTAGACATGAATAGTATAATTTTATACATTATAACCTAGACATAAATAGTATAATCTGATACATTTTAACATGTGTATATACTTATCACCACTATCAAGACAAGGAGAATATTCATCACAAACATTTCACTGTATTCCTTTGTACTCCTTCTCTCCTTCCCCTCCCCCCTCCTGCTCATGTCCCCAGGTAAGCCCCAATATGTTTTTTGATATTGTTAGCTTACATTTTTCCAGAACGTTATATATATGAAATAATACAGTATGTACTCTTTTTGGCCTGGCCTATCTTTTGGCATTCCGCACAATTATTCTGAGGTTTATCCATGTTGTTGAGTGTATGTTCGTTCCTTTATATGTGAGCAGTATTTCGTGGTATGGATATGCCACAATTTGTTTATCCATTTATTTGTTGATGGATATTTGAGTTGTTGTCTACTTCTGATTATTATAACGTTTCTGTGAACATTTGTGTTGAAGTATTTCTATAGATATGTAATTTTATTTCTCTTCAGTAAATACATAAGACTATATGTAGTCTTAATGATATAGCTTAATGATAGAGCAGCTGCATCTTTAACTAAGAAGCTGCCAAACTATTTTGCAACATGGCTGTTCTGTGTAACATTCCCACCAGCATTGAATGAGAGTTCCTCTGTTCACTTTTCAGCACCTGAGATGATCAGTCTTTTTCATGTTAGCCATTCTAGTAGGTATCTCATTTTCATTTTAATTTGCCTTTCTTTGATGATTCATAATACTGAACATCTTTTCATGGGCTTATTTTTATTCGTACATCTACATCAATAAAATATCTGTTCAGATTTTATCATCAATAAAATCTGATTTGCTTGTTTCCTTATAATTGAATTTTGAAACTTTTTAAAAACTTGGAATCAAGTTCTTTATCAGATATATGTTCTTTATCAAATATTTTCTCCAAGTTTGTGGTTTTCTTTACTTTTAAACAGTGTCTCAAAAAGAGAAGTTTTTAATTTTGATGACACCCATGTTATCAACGTTTGAAATAACATAAATAATAACCGAAGTTATCAAAGTTTGAAATAAATGTACTCAAAACCACAAAAGTTTTCTCCAGTGTTTTAATCTGAAAGTTATGATTTTAGTTTATAAATTAAGGTATAAAATCAATTTTGAGTTAATTTTTATACATGGCAAAATGTATGAATTAAATTTTTTTTGTTTTTCTGATTTATTAAAAACATATTCTTTTCCCACTGAATTGCCTTTGAACCTTTGTGGAAAAAAAAGTTACATATATATGTGTGGACCTATTTCTGAATCTCCTTTTTTTTTAAATTGAGACAGAGTCTCCCTCTGTCACCAGGCTGAAGTGCAGTGGTGAGATCTCGGCTCACTGCAATGTCTGCCTCCCAAGTTCAAACGATTCTCCTGCCTCAGCCTCCTGAGTAGCTGGGATTACAGGCACGCACAACCACACCCAGCTAATTGTTGTTGTTGTTGTTGTTTTTAGTAGAGATGGGGTTTCACCATGTTGACCAGGATGATCTTAATCTCCTGACCTCGTAATCTGCCTGCCTTGGCCTCCCAAAGTGCTGGAATTACAGGCATGAGCCACTGCGCCCGGTCCCTTTTATTCTATTATTCCATTTGTCTGTATTTAGATAAATATTACACTGTCTCAATTCCTGTAGCTTTATAATAAGGTTTGGAATCAGATAATGTAAATCCTCCAACTTTTTTATCTTTTAAAAAGTTGTTTTGGCTTTTCTACGTAGGTCCTTTGTATTTCTATTTGAATTGTAGAATTAGCCTGTCCAATTCTATTAAAACAAACAAACAAACAAACAAAAACCACATGTTTAATTGAAGTTGCATTGAATCTACAGATCAATTTGGGAAAAATGAACATTTTAACAATATTCAGTTTTCAAATTATGAATACAGTGTATCTCTGCGTTTATTAGGACCTTCTAAAATTTCTCTTAGCAATAAATGTTTGGAAGTTTTCAGCATATAGATTTTGGATGTTATTTGTCAGATTTATCCCTTAGTATTTTATATTTTGGTGATATTGTTAAATTTTTACTTCAATTTTTAATTGTTCAGTGCCCGTATATAGAAATACAATTAGTTTTTGTGTATTGATCTCATACCCTGCAAGTTTACTAACTCATTCATTCTAATAGCTCATTTTAGTATGTTTCATCGAATCCTCTACATAGACCATCATGTCATCTGGGACTAGACAAATTTACTTCTTTTTCAATCTGGATGCTTTTTTATTTTCTTGCCTAATTTCACTGGGGAGAACCTTTAGCAGTGTTAAAGAAAAGTGATGACCATTCTATGTAACACCGAGGGTTAGTTCGGTGATCTCATCAACTTAGCTTCCACAAAGCCTCCTGGTTCCTGTTTTCTAGGTGTCTTTCATCGTGTCAGTAAGGCAAGTGAAAAACTTTGCTGAGAAAACACTGTTCCTACTCTTCCCTTAAGGCAATGTCCAACTTAAACAAATTGCTCCATGCTTGATACACACTTGCCATTCATGTCCTCAAGCTTCTGAAGGCCTGTCAGCAAATGAATGAATGGAGGTCATGTTTATACTTACACTGTCAACAGTCAGCAATTGTTGGGACTGAATTATGCTCATGGCTAGTTATTAAATCATTAAGTCTTAAAAGTTCATTCATCCTAACAGTACTCAGGACAATCTACTTTTGTTTTTCTAAATGATGAATAAAATGTTTTCAAATTTCAGGGTCTGAATGAACCTAACAAATTATCACCCTTCTAAAAGGAACTTATAACAGAACCATGATTTATAACTTTGAAGATGTCAAACTGCTTTGCTAACAATAAATACTTACTGACTTCACATTAGTTGCCATGTCCATCAACGAGGAAACAGAGAGGTGAAGCGAAACTCACTATGTCTCATGGTAAGGGGTATATGAGCTAAATTGCTTTCAGCTGCAAGTTTCAGAAAACTCCACTTCTAATTACCTTAAATAATAAGGAAATGTACTATTTTTCACAAAAAGAAATACAGAATAATAACAGTGAGTACCATTATCCCACTCATTATGGAGCTTTTCTCAACTGGATCTCCAGAGAATTTAGCCCTAATGCCTTAAGAAATCTATTGCATGCAATTAATTAACTTCTATGCATCTGTAGTGGTACTATTTACTATCACTCTTGAGAGAATTAACAAAATATCCATATCATTGTTCTGTGATTCCAAAGCAGAACCCCAATTGAAGAAAACTGAGTAGTTTGGCTTTCTCCCCGTTTCACCCTCAAAATGACTTCCTTTATGGTTATAAGACACACCAGAGCATCCTGGCATCATATTCACAAAAGATAGCTTTCGGAGATGAGGCAGGGAGGGGAGGAGGCCTTTTTCATTTAACTATTTATTAGAAGTGAGGGAACAAAAAGCCCCATCACACTTTTCCCTACATCTTCTTATATTGGCCCAATGAAAGAAGTAACTGCAGATGTGGTAGAAACAGCAAGAAAACTCACATTAGAAATGGAGCCTGAAGATGTGACTGAATTGCAACGATCTCATGATAAAACTTTAACCATTTCATGATAAAACTTTTCACAGATGGGGAGTAGCTTCTTATGGATGATCAAAGAAAGTGGTTTCTTGAGATGTAATCTACGCCTGATGAAGATGCTGAGAACATTGTTGAAATGACAATAAGGAGTTAAGAACATTACAGAAATTTGCTTGATAAAATAGTGGCAGAATGTGCAAGGAGTGACTTCTATTTTGAAAAAAGTTCTACTGTGGGTAAAATGCTATCAAACAGCATCATATAATGTAGAGAATTGTGTGTGTGTGTGAAAGGAAGAGTCAATCCATGTGGCAAGCCTCAATCCATGGTACTATCGCCTTACAAAATATATTTTTTAAATAGTAAAACTTCAAAGTCAAAATTACTCCTTGATCCATGAGTTGCAGAATGGACGTTGTGTTAGCAGGCACGAAAACAACATTGGTCTCCTCGTGCATCTCCATCAGTGCTCTTGAGTGACCAGGTGTATTGTCAGTGAGCAGTGATATTTTGAAAGAATTTTTTTTTTTCTGAGTAGTAATCTCAACCATGGGCTTAACATATTCAGCAAATCATGCTATAGACAGATGTGCTGTCATCCAGGCTTTGTTGTTCCATTTATAGAGCACGGGCAGAGTAGATTTAGCATAATTATTAAGGTCCCTAGAACTTTTGGGATGGTAAATGAACATTGGCTTCAATTTAAAGTCACCAGCTACATTAGCCCCTAACAAGAGAGTCAGCCTATTCTTTGAAGCTTCTAAACCAAGCATTGACTTCACCTCTCTAGCTGTGAAAATTCCAATATAAGGATGTTTCATCCACATTGAAAAATCTGTTATTTAGCCACCTTCATCAATAATCTTAGCTAGATTTTCTGGATAACTTGCTATGGCCTCTATGTCAGCACTTGTTGCTTCACCTTGCACTTTATTTTCTGAGGATGGCTTCTTTCCTTAAACCTCATGAACCAACCTCTGCTGGCTTCCAAGTTTTATTCTGCAGCTCCCTCACCTCTCTCAGTCTTCATGGGATTGAAGAGAGTTAGGACCTTGCTCTGGATTAGGCTTTGGGCTTTTGTTTAAGAGAATGTTGTGGCTGGTTTGATCTTCTATCTAGACCACTTAAACATTTTTTTAACCATATTAGCAGTAAGGCTGTTTTGCTTTTGCTTTCTTATAGTCATTTCTTCACTGAAGTAGCACATTTAATTTCCTTCAGAAACATTTCCTTTGAATTTACAATTTGGCTGTTTGTCACAGGAGGTCTAACATTTGAGCTATTTTGGCTTTTGGTGTGCCTTCCTCACTAGGCTTATTTATTTATAGTTTTTGATTTAAAGTGAGAGATGTGTAACTCTTCCTTTCACTTGAACACTCAGAAGCCATTTTAAGGTCACTAAATTGTTTAATTTCAATATGTTTGTGTCTCGTGAAATAGGAAGGCCCACAGAGAGGGAAGGAGATGGGGGAACAGACTGTTGATGGAGCACCCATAACACATACATTTATCATTCAGTTTGCAGACTTCTGTGAGCATAGATCATTTTTGCCCAAAACAATTACAACAGTAACATCGAACATCACTGATCACAGAGCACCATAACAGATATAATAATAATGAAAAGCTTGAAAT
>NW_012100543.1:2218615-2221433 GCF_000951045.1 Mandrillus leucophaeus | reverse complement strand
CAAAGTCAAAATTACTCCTTGATCCATGAGTTGCAGAATGGACGTTGTGTTAGCAGGCACGAAAACAACATTGGTCTCCTCGTGCATCTCCATCAGTGCTCTTGAGTGACCAGGTGTATTGTCAGTGAGCAGTGATATTTTGAAAGAATTTTTTTTTTTCTGAGTAGTAATCTCAACCATGGGCTTAATATATTCAGCAAATCATGCTATAGACAGATGTGCTGTCATCCAGGCTTTGTTGTTCCATTTATAGAGCACGGGCAGAGTAGATTTAGCATAATTATTAAGGTCCCTAGAACTTTTGGGATGGTAAATGAACATTGGCTTCAATTTAAAGTCACCAGCTACATTAGCCCCTAACAAGAGAGTCAGCCTATTCTTTGAAGCTTCTAAACCAAGCATTGACTTCACCTCTCTAGCTGTGAAAATTCCAATATAAGGATGTTTCATCCACATTGAAAAATCTGTTATTTAGCCACCTTCATCAATAATCTTAGCTAGATTTTCTGGATAACTTGCTATGGCCTCTATGTCAGCACTTGTTGCTTCACCTTGCACTTTATTTTCTGAGGATGGCTTCTTTCCTTAAACCTCATGAACCAACCTCTGCTGGCTTCCAAGTTTTATTCTGCAGCTCCCTCACCTCTCTCAGTCTTCATGGGATTGAAGAGAGTTAGGACCTTGCTCTGGATTAGGCTTTGGGCTTTTGTTTAAGAGAATGTTGTGGCTGGTTTGATCTTCTATCTAGACCACTTAAACATTTTTTTAACCATATTAGCAGTAAGGCTGTTTTGCTTTTGCTTTCTTATAGTCATTTCTTCACTGAAGTAGCACATTTAATTTCCTTCAGAAACATTTCCTTTGAATTTACAATTTGGCTGTTTGTCACAGGAGGTCTAACATTTGAGCTATTTTGGCTTTTGGTGTGCCTTCCTCACTAGGCTTATTTATTTATAGTTTTTGATTTAAAGTGAGAGATGTGCAACTCTTCCTTTCACTTGAACACTCAGAAGCCATTTTAAGGTCACTAAATTGTTTAATTTCAATATGTTTGTGTCTCATGAAATAGGAAGGCCCACAGAGAGGGAAGGAGATGGGGGAACAGACTGTTGATGGAGCACCCATAACACATACATTTATCATTCAGTTTGCAGACTTCTGTGAGCATAGATCATTTTTGCCCAAAACAATTACAACAGTAACATCGAACATCACTGATCACAGAGCACCATAACAGATATAATAATAATGAAAAGCTTGAAATATTATGAAAATTACCAAAATGTGGTACAGGACATGAAGTGAGAACATGCTGTTTGAAAAATGATGTAGACAGACCTGATTGAGGCGGGGTTGCCACAAGCCTTCAATTAGTAAAAATGTCGTTTCTGTAACGTGTAACAAAGTGGAACACAATAAAAGTAGGTATTGAAAGGTTTAAGTGTAACTTTAAAAAATCCCAGAATCTATAACTTAAATACATCTAGAAAGGTTGTCAGTAATGACTCAATCATATATACTTTATGAAGCCATACAAATGTATCACTAGTGATTCATATTTGCTCATTTTTACCCAGGTACTTTATATTTGTTTTCTATATGTTTCCATCTCTTCACTTATTTATTTGGCAATATCTCAATCAGAATTTAGGTACTAGACAACACTCTAGTTTAAGAACAAGGAGACTCATTGGTGAATATTACCCAGCTTAGAAGAATCCTTTGAATGTTTGAAGAAACAAACTCTGACTTAAGCAGACCCAGGGCAATTCAGAGACTTTTATTATCAGGAAAACACTGAAGTGAGAAATTGCTACTACTGCTGCCAGCTGCAGAAGTGGCAAACTGGGTGACCTAAATTATATTAATTCTTAGGAAGGCAGCTACTCATCACTAGGACATCTGCTGATGCTGCTGCAGACAATTGTCACCACCACCGTTACCATCACCACCACAATAATCACCATCATAATCATCACCATCTTCATCATCATCCTTGCAGTTTGAATGCTTAGAAGTCTGTAGATTTCACATGAGTATATCTAAATGATCAAAGCTAAATGACATCTGAAAGCTTACCTGCCAAGGAATTTGGGAATGTCATTTTAGGTTTCAACCTCTCCAGTAACAGGCCAAGTAGAAGGAAGTTAGCTATTGGTGTCGATTCCAATTCATCATCTTCCATGGTTTATAACACAAAGGATGTTGTAGCAATTGGAGATGTCAATAAATGAAAAAACAAAGCAATTATCCCAAGTATACCTCCAAAACAAATGAAGTATATTCATTTTCCATGTTTCCACATATTTTTAATAATGTTTTCTTTTAAAATATTTGACATTTTTAAGTAAAAATATTTCCCATAGTAAAAAGTCATAAAATATAGCAATATATTATCTAAAGGTGATAGTCCACTAAATTCACATATCCCTAATAATCACAGATAAATTTTGGTGTTTTTTCCGATATTTCCAATGCAGACTATGGAGAGATAGAGACAGAGATAAGAAAGAGAAAGAGGTGAGTCGTGAGTGCAGTTGTAAAATATACATGCTTTTGCAAAGCAGAAATGAAATCATGCAGGACAGGCGTTGTGGCTTATGCCTGTAATCCCAGCACTTTGGGAGGCCAAAGCAGGTGGATCATCTGAGGTCAGGAGTTTGAGACCACCCTGGCCAACATGATGAAATCCCGTCTCTACTAAAAATACAAAAATTAGCTGGGCATGGTGGTGGGAACCTGTAATCTCAGCTACTAGGGAGGAGGAGGCAGGGGAATCACTTGAACCCGGGAGGTGGAGGTGGCAGTGAGCTGAGAT
>NW_012100543.1:2216408-2218565 GCF_000951045.1 Mandrillus leucophaeus | reverse complement strand
TTTCCATGTTTCCACATATTTTTAATAATGTTTTCTTTTAAAATATTTGACATTTTTAAGTAAAAATATTTCCCATAGTAAAAAGTCATAAAATATAGCAATATATTATCTAAAGGTGATAGTCCACTAAATTCACATATCCCTAATAATCACAGATAAATTTTGGTGTTTTTTCCGATATTTCCAATGCAGACTATGGAGAGATAGAGACAGAGATAAGAAAGAGAAAGAGGTGAGTCGTGAGTGCAGTTGTAAAATATACATGCTTTTGCAAAGCAGAAATGAAATCATGCAGGACAGGCGTTGTGGCTTATGCCTGTAATCCCAGCACTTTGTGAGGCCAAAGCAGGTGGATCATCTGAGGTCAGGAGTTTGAGACCACCCTGGCCAACATGATGAAATCCCGTCTCTACTAAAAATACAAAAATTAGCTGGGCATGGTGGTGGGAACCTGTAATCTCAGCTACTAGGGAGGAGGAGGCAGGGGAATCACTTGAACCCGGGAGGTGGAGGTGGCAGTGAGCTGAGATTGTGCCATGGTACTCTAACCTGGGTGACAAGAGTGAAACTCCATCTCAAGAAAAATAAAAAAGAGAAATAAAATTATACAAAATGGATTATTATGAACCTTTTATTTCTCAATTAACAAAACATTTTGGGCATTTTTTTTATGTGAGTATATGCATAAAATCTACCTTATTTTCCTCATTTTTAATGGGACATAATAATCTATTGCATGATTCTATTATAAAAGATTTATTTGTTATTATTAGACTATTTGAGTATTCCTTATGTTTTATTAGTATGAAAATATAAATAATTTACAATGAACATCATGTTTCATAGAATAAAAAATCATGGATATTTGTTTGATTTATATCTCTAATTTCTACTCAAAAATTAATTTTTATTATGTTCCTACCAGTAGTAAATAGCAAGGTATTTTCCTGATATCCTTATCAACATCAAATTTTGGCAAAATTGATTATCTTTGTCAGTCTCTATGTCAAACATGCTATTATTTCATTGTTACTTTAATTTATATGTATTTTATTAGTAAGGAGGTTGACGTTTTTCTATGTATCTATTGGTTGTTTGTATTTCTTACACAGTGCTTTCCTGTTTATATTCTTTGCCCATATTTTTCCTGGGTCAATTATTTGCCATTTGATTTTTAAGAGTTGTTTGTATTTTATATTTATCAGCTCAATGTTTGATCATCTATGATGCACGTATGTTTTTTTCTGTTTGCCATTTGTCTTTTCACTTCATTATGTTTCTAATGATTTAAATTATCAATTTAATCAATTTTGCATTTTATGTCATTCTTAGAGTCATCTTCACCACTCTGAGCTTTTATCCATATATATTTTATTTTCATTTTCTTTGATCAATTTGAGTTTATTGTGATGTGATGAATGAAGTGGGGTTTTACTTTATTTTTTTCCCTAATTAGCTGCTAGTTTTCTGAATATCATTTCTACTCTTTATCCTCCCCCAATAATTTGTCGTGCCATCTTTATCATTTATAAAATGCTTTCTGGATTCTTGAGTCTAATTTGGACTTTCTTATGTTACATTGTTTTGATTAATGTGTAGACATTAAGGCACAGTCTCATTCCTTTATTAGTCAACTTTATCTATTGCAGATTGAAGTGTTATCTACCCCTACATTGTTTTTCTTTCTTTAATTCAATATCTCCTAAAATATTCTATTCTAGATTGAGATTTAAAGTAAGATTATGTAGATTTATCTCCTTAAGGCTAGTTTGAACTTCAACATTCCAGTTTAGTTTTTTTTTTTTTTTTTTTCCTGTCAATGCTTAGTGTCATTTCTCTTAAGGATGTGAAATTTCTTGCTCTCATATATATGTGTATACACACACACACACACACACACACACACATGTGTGTATATATATGTTTGTTTGTTTGTTTGTTTGTTTGTTTGAGATGGTGTCTGGCTCTATTGCCCAGGCTGGAGTGCAATGGAGCGATCTCGACTCACTGCAACCTCAGCCTCTCGGGTTCAAGCAATTCTCCTGCCTCAGCCTCCTGAGTAGCTGGGATTAACACCCAGCTAATTTTTGTATTTTTAGTAGAGACATGGTTTCACTGTGTTGGTCAGGCTGGTCTCAAACTCCTGACCTCGTGATC
>NW_012100543.1:2163455-2215996 GCF_000951045.1 Mandrillus leucophaeus | reverse complement strand
AATTTTTTAATGTTTTAACTTTTTAAAATTTTCTTTTTCATTTATTTTTCTTTTAAAAAATTTTTATTTTATTTTATTTTATTTTAAGTTCCAGGGTACATATGCAGGACGTGCAGTTTTGTTACATAGGTAAATGTGTACCATGGTGTTTGCTGAATCTATCAAGCCATCGCCTAGGTATTAAGCCCCACATGCATTAGCTATTTATCCTGCTTCTCCCCCTTCCCCGACCCCATGACAGGACCCAGTGTGTGCTGTTCCCTTCCCTGTGCCCATGTGTTCTCACTAAAAACATTAAATTTTAAAAGAATCTTTTTTCATTTAGAAGATGAAAATTCTATAGTTTCTTAATAATAAAAAATATTTGTTAACTTCTAAAGCTAATTAAAATTGCTTATAATTTGACTCTGTATTATATACTATTTAAAAACATAGCACCTTATTTCCCAGCTGAGATTATCTCTAGAAATACAAATATCTTATTGCCTGTCTTTTGAAAACAGAATAATACAGTAATGTTTACAAATAATAAGCTTTTTAGAGAGTGCAATAAAAGAGTTCCACCCTGGCTAAGAAGAAGTTACTGACTGCTGACTGTGAGCAAATTTTGTTTTAGGGATGTCACTATTATTAAAGAATTAGGTTAACAAGTTCTCAGAGACTTAAACAGTTTGGGTTTAGCTAACTCCAGAGAACTGGGGATTTAGGAGATATTCTAAGATTTAACGAGTACTACCACTGCCCTGACCTTTAAAATTGATGTACAGCAGAAGCCATGTAAGAAGTCTACTGGATTCATTTACTAGATAAAAAATAATTTGTCTTATCCTTCCTGTGCAACTGAACACTTTTCTCATCCAACTAGCCTTGAAATTTTTATCCCAGTTTTCTGCTTCTATTGTATTGAATTTGTACTCCAACAGGCACAGATAAGGAATAACAAAAGGAAAGAGTTTGTTCATATCATAGATGACCACAAAGACAGAAGTTCTTTCTCTTTATGATACATTAGGGTTTAGAAAATATGCCTCTCACATATCCTTCTTTTAAAAATGCCTGATCGATGATTACAATTTAATAATTCAAGATTGGAGTTAACATAGTATTAATGTAATGATGTCCAGTGCTAGAAGCAGAAGGCATAGCGTATAGGCCAAATAATAATTGTAAATTTGGTAACAATACATAGAGCAAATATCAGAATTTGCTTTTGAGAGAATGCACGTACATACAAACACACACACACACAGACACACACACACACACAGGTATTTACCAACAATAACTTGGGTTCCTAGATTAAAAACAATATTAACAAAAATTCAGGACATATTCAACTAAAATTTTTTAGAATTAATGATAGCTTACAGTTACTAGAATAATACAAAAAATCAAAACCAATAGTTTTCTCATGTAAATGCATAAATCAGTTTGAAGATATTTGGAAAATAGTCTATTTTTACTAACAATAAAAACGCCTACAAAATATTCAGCCTGCCAAAAATATGCAAAGAATACAATAAAACTTTAATAACAATTTTAAAATAATTTAAAAAAAAAACACCTTCTGCCCCTGGATGAAAACACTGAGTGTTATAGATACCCATTCTTCTTAATTTTTATTCACCAGGAAAAATAAACAGGACAACTAGTTGGGGAAAATACATAGTTAAACTTCTAACTCATTTCCTATGTCACTATTAATTTTAAATTAATATAAAATTAAATACAAAAAGAGAAACCTGTGAAGAAACTATAAAAAAATACGTAACTAGGTACCCAATTTTGAAGTATGGAAGGCTTTTTACACACACACAGGCACACACACAAAGAAAATGACAACCAATTAAATAATAGCAAAATAAATAAATTATAATAAAATTGATGTATCTTATCACACAAAAAAATTCCATCAACATATATTGCATACAAAAACTGCAAGGCAAAAACTTGGGAAAATATTTTTGTCAAAGATTAACCTTAACACATTAATATTCTAAGTATCTTTAGAATTAAATTTTTAAAGTTTCTTTTATTAAATGGGCAAAACATTGAAACAGAAAATGAAGAACAATTTTTAAAACACTCAAAATACATATGGAAACAAATTTAATTCCACAAACGTTCTTAAAAAATTAGAGATAACCATTCTTTGCCTGTCATATTAGCAGAGATTGACACCATCTGTTGAGGTGGATGTGTAGGCAAATGCAGACTCCTGTAGGCCACCTAAGGAAATTTAAAATACCTTAATTGTGTGACAAATTGGCATTGTTCATATAAGGTCTTAAACCTGTTTAGATTCTCTGCCCTGCTTATTTCACTGGGGAGAAAAATGGTTAGCACTCTGGACTCTGACAAATAACTAGAAATATGTAGAAGTATTTCTTATGTACCCGTTTGGTCACTATGTGAAAATCCAGCAAAAATCCAAATGCTCAAGAAGAGAACAATAGATAAATAAAGTATGTACTATTCAGAAAATGTGTATCAGCTGGATTTAAGAATCATGTTTTCAAAAATGTTAAAGATGTGACTAAGGAAAAAGACAGCGGTAAAAGAGTTATGAACCATGTCAATACTGCACTCTATGATGAGGGACGTCTGCATTAAACCAAAACAACATATAGGTTAAAAAAAAAAAGGGGGGGGCACTTTTATTACTGGGTGGTGAGATTACTAGGGATTTTTATTTTCCATACTATTTCTGTGTTCTCAAGTTTTTGCCTAGAACACTTTTTTAAAAGACTTGAAAGCAGCAACACTCAAAAATGTAACAGTTATCTCTATATTTTAGAATTAGGTTAGATTTTTGTATCTCTACATAGGGAAATAATAGGGTCCCTATGTATGAGAATGCATCTCATGAATATTTTTAAATAATATCTAACAACGTAGAGGTTCACATTTTGCTGTAAGAGTAAAACAAATCTCAAATATTAGGCAATTGCATGAGGATACTTTATTCCTCATAATTTTCCCTCTTTTCCAACTGTTTCAGATCTCTCAGTGTCATGTCATGTTACAGTGGAGCAGAGCCAGGGTGCGGGGAATCCAATCTGTGGAATGGAACAATCTGGATTCAAACCTTGTTTTGTCAGTTACCATTTAATTTCCCACAGGACCATTACTTATCCACATCAAGCTTTTGTTTTCTCATAAGTGAAGTTGGGATGATACTTACTACATTGAATTATTTTAAGAATAAAATGGGATACATGTAAAAAACATATTGTAACTGCTCGATAAATATTAATATTAGCCATTGATAGGTTTGACTCTGCGTCCCCTCTGAAATCTCATGTAGAATTGTAATGCCCAATATTGGAGGTAGGGCCTGGTGGGAGGTGATTGGATTTTCGGAGCAGATTTCCCACTGGGCGCTGTTCTTGTAATAGTGAGTGAATTCTCCTGAGATCTGGTTGTTTGAAAGTGTGTAGCACCTCCCGCCACCTTCCTCCCACTCCAGCCATGTAAGATGAGCCTGCTTTCCCTTCATTTTCTGCCACATTTGTAAATTTCCTGAGACCTCCTCAGAATCCAAGCAGATGTCAGCATCGTGCTTCCCATAGAGCCTGCAGGACTGTGAGACCATCAAATCTTTTTTATAAATTACCCAGTCTCAGATATGTCTTTATAACAGTGCAAGAACGGACCAATACAGCCATTATTTTCACTTTTAAGGGTACTATTAAACCTGAGCCTCTCAAAATTGTAGTATTCTGCTTCAGTTACAATTACTATATAGAAAAAAATCTGTGCATGAAGCCTTCAGCCGTACCCCATGAGTCTCCCCAAGCTTTGTAGTTTATGGTGCCATCTCAATGGGAAACTTACTTTTTCCCCTGGAGAATGTCTGAAGTGAGCCTAGCCTGAGCTGGTGGGAGTGAGGGATGGAAAATACTACCCTGGTAGACCATACGCTGGAACCTGAGGAACTTCATATTGCGGAGAGGGCACTGTTAAGTTGAGTCATGACTCAAGGGAAGAAAATAATCACAGTGAGCAATATTGTGCAAAGATCAAGTGCTTTCTAACAGTGAGCCTCCATTACCTAAAGGTTTCATGGTATCATTTGAGTGTCGGTGTTCAGATGAGAAAGCTAAGAACGAAAAGCAGTAGCCAACAAATATTTCTTCCCTCCAATGAGGCATTGTGCTTGGGGAAACTGAAAAGAGAAGGGAAGAGGGAATCTTAGGGAAAGAGTAGGCGCTGTCTTTCTTTAAGATGGAGTGTAACTGGAAACAGCCTCCAGCCAAGGTCAGGGTCAAGAGTAATAGAATCCTGGCAAGATGTGCTAGTTTATCTTCCCCCATGAACACTTGCCAAACAATATACACAGTGTCGCGCAGCACCGGAGAGTGTCTGATGCATCTCCAGAGTATTTATGAGGACTTCTGTTTTGAAGATAGTTTCTTAGGTAACAGAGTGAAAACATGTATGGATGAGCTCTCATTTATCAGTGCCTTGGCTTCCTGTGAAAGTTAAACAGCAAGAATCTTGATATTTCGTCCTGAGTAAAGCAAGTTCTTCAAAGGGATGTATGGGGCGGGGGTTCTTTGAAGATGGTGTATGTCCAGCAGACTTTGCAAAAGGCCCAGCATCTGTGTAAGTTACACAGAGGTCCCGGCCCAGTGCATCTTGTCCCAGCTCTCATAGAAAACAGCCAGCAGCTGCAGGCTTGAGTGAAGCTGTTTGTGGTGGGGCCTTGAGCCCCCTGGCTGGGGAGTGTGCACTGTTTTGCTTTACTTATTGCAAGCACCTTTGGATGTCCCTGAGTTTTTCAAGCTTCATTCAGCTGCTCTGGTGGCCAGAAGCTGTGCAGTTAGATGAGAAATTATCTGCTTTTTAAAACAATCCTTTTAGTTCTGCAACATGAGCTGGCCCCTTGTTTCCACAGAACACTTTTCGTCAGCAGGGAAAAACAAGGAAATTCCCTAGGAATGAAGGAGAAAGTTGAAAGGCGGCAACCCCAAACACCAGAGTCCCCAAGACACTAAGCCAGGATGTGCCAAGGAAAGTGCTTTTGGGGAGGATTAAAACAATTATTTAATAAGATACAATAAAACACTTTCCTTTTCACTAAGATGCCAATAAAAATCCTTCAGTTTAGTATTTTAATTATAAAATGATACATCTTTAATTGATAACTTGTAACTACAGGAGAGTAGAATGATCCCACTATAGAAAGATATAAAAATCTGATCTATTTCCAAAATGTAGAGATAATAGTTATGTTTTGAAGTGTCACTTTTCAAGATTTAAAAATATATATATATGTTGTAGGCAATAAAATTGAGAACACATAAATACAGTCATGCATCCCTTAATGACAAGGATGTGTTCTGAGGAATGCATTATTAGGTGGTTTCGTCATTCTGTGAATATTATAGAATGTACCGGTGCAAACCTAGATGGTATAGCCTACTACACACCTACCTATTTAGTATAGCCTATTGTTCGTAGGCTATAACCCTGGGCAGCATGTTTCTGTATTGAATACCATAGGCCATTCTAACACAATGACAGGTATTTGTGTGCCTAAACATAGAAAAGGTGCAATAAAACTAGAGTATTGCAATCTTATGGAATCGGGGTCATACATGTGGCCTGTTGTTGACCAAAATGTCATCATCCGGTTCATGATTATAACCTAAAAAATAAAAATCACTAATAATCCCACTACCTAGCAATAAAAGTTGCTATTGTGCTCCTATATGGTTTCCATTTAACGCAGACATCCCCATTAGAGAGTGCTTCAATAAAATGGTACATAATTCTTTTGTCACTACCCTTTTCCTTAATTACATACTCAAAATTTTTGAAAGCATTGTTTTTAAGTCTAGTGATATATATTGCATTTTATGAATTTTACATAATACGGTGGGTTCCCATAAGACAAGTAAATAAATAGCTTTGGGGCTCTTGATTTAGTCATAGTGTTAATTTCCAGAGATTAAGTGGCCATTCTGAAAACATAGATACTAAGTCTTAGTAAAATTAAAATATTTTCTTCTAGATAGGAGACCCAAAGGTCAAGGGAGCTGATCATCTACTCCCCTCCACCTAGTAATCCCCCTGCCAGTAGGCCAGGTTGTACTTAGATACTAGTGGCTTGGTAAATGGTTCCCAGAATAAACACAGTACACAAAACTCATAAAGGGCCAGTCTTGTAGATCAAATCAACAGGCCAAGTAAACTCACCTTGGAGTGGAAAGAGAGAAGAGATTGCAGATGGGGTTGAGGTTACCAGTCACAGGTTTCAGCTGCTTGATCCTGTCATCAGGCTTTGGACTTGGTGCTTTTACCTGCTCCGGCTTTCTGAATCAGGCTCACAAGGGGACATGCTCACGGAGAAAGTGCACATTTGGAAGCCATTTGCTTTTACAAAATGTTTACTATTCCAGCCCCTGACAGTTATTGTTACTGGAGTCATTACTGATGGAGTTCAGAAAGAGAAGGGTTGCCTTTGGTTTCCCAGAGCCCGCATTTGGAAATGTATGTGCATGAGGGGGCAGAGATAGAAAACAAATGCAAATCCACCACTAGCATTGTTACACCTTTTCTGAAATATTGGATTTCTCATCACATTCCGGAATTTGAGGGTTTTAAAAAGGCAAAGCCATAGGCAGTATTCTCTTTCCCAATAAAGATAACAATTCATTTAAAAAAAAATGTTGTGGGTAATTCTCCAACCGTGATACAGTTGCCAGAAATAATCTCAAGTTGATTATTGCTTTGCAGATTATTCCTGATGTGTGTATCTTGAAGAATCATCTGGTGGGAGGATAGGTGTGAGTAATAAGAACTAAATTTGTCTTCAGGGAGTTCCAAGTTCAATAAATCACCTCATCATGTCATATCCATGGATAAGATCCTTTGCTTTTGCAAAATCAGGACAATCAGTACCCACTTGCCTAAACCTCTCTTTTTGTTCATTTTTTAAAAGTATTTATTCCAGAACAAAAAGAGTAGAAAAGGTTAATTGGTTCACATTTTATATTTACCCATGGTTCATTCTGAGTTAATTTTTGTATAAAAATTATGTTAAGGTATATCATTTGCATATGTATGTTAATTGTTCCAACACTGTTGAAAAGACTAGTCTTTCTTTGTTAAATTGTTTCTTAAAACTTGGTCAAAAATTGATTGACCATATTAGAGCAGGTCTATTTCTGGAGGCTCTATTCTGTTTCATTTATTTCTTTGTCTGTATTTTCACTAGGTTAGATATTGTAGCATTAGAGTAAATCTTGTAATTGGGTAGAATGACTACCCCAATTTTATTTTTCTTTTCCAAAATTGTTTTAGCTATTCTAATCCTTGTGCCTTTCCACGTAAAGTTTAAAATCAGCTTGTCTGTATCTACAAAATGTCTTTCTGGCACTATGCTTGAAATAGTTTTAAAACAATTGACAAGTTTAAGAGGAACTGACATCTTCACTATACTGGATCTTTGAATACATGAACATATATGTCTTCTAATTATTTGGGTCTTCTTTAATTTTTTCATCAGTATTTTGCATTTCTCAGCATGTAGATTTTATACATATTTTGTGAGATTTATAGCTAAGTTTTTGGGGGGAGCTATTGCACATAGCATTGTATTTTTAATGTTGAATTCCAATTATCATTAATGCTAGTAGAAATATGATTGATGTTTATGGATTTCCCTTGTACTGTATGATCCTGTTTTACCACTATATTCATTCAAGGAACTAGACTTTTTTGGTAGATTTTTAAATATTTTTTATATAGATAATCATGCCTTCTGCAAATAGAGATAGTTTTATTTATTTATTTTCAATATGTAGGGCTTTTTTGTTTTAATTCTGGCTTTGTTACGTGGCTAAGACTTCCATTCCTATTTTAAATAATAGTGGTGGGAATATGCATCCTTGTCTTGCTTCCAGTTTTAGTGAGGAAAGCTTTCAGTGCTTCATTTTATGTGAGCTTTGTTGCTAGCACACTTTTCACTATTAGAAGCAAGAGTTTATGTAAGATTTTTAAGTAATAACCGGGATTCATATTTCTTCCACAAGTTGTCCTTGAATGGTTTGTTGACTGAAACAATGAGAAATGGCAGTTATCCAATCATTATACCAGAAATAGCAGCCAAGCTCAAACATGTGCCAGCAAAAACAATGATGCCACCACTGCTACCTGGCCTACAACAATTGTACACCATGGATTTCAAGATGCGTTCAGATTCTAGAAATGTTAAGAGGTGAAAATGTGCATCTTGCAGCTGATAACATGTAGTATGTTTCTTATAATAAGCTTTTAAAAATTAACCCCATTTCAAAAATCAGATGGTTGTAGATGTGTGGTGCTATTTCTGAGACCTCTGTTCTGTTCCATTGGTCTATACATCTGTTTTGGTGCCAGTACCATGCTGTTTTGGTATACTGCAGTCTTGTAGTATAGTTTGAAGTCAGGTAGCATGATGCCTCCAGATTTGTTCTTTTTGCTTAAGATTGTCTTGGCTATGTGGGCTCTTTTTTGGTTCCATATGAAATTTTGTATAGTTTTTTCTAATTCTGTGAAGAAAGTCAATGGTAGCTTGATGGAAATGGCATGAAATCTATAAATTACTTTGGGCAGCATGGCCATTTTCATGATATTGATTCTTTCTATCCATGAGCATGGAATGTTTTCCTATTTGTTTGTGTCCTCTCTTATTTCCTTGAGCAATGGTTTATAGTTCTCCTTGAAGAGGTCCTTCACATCTCTTCTAAGTTGTATTCCTAGGTATTATATTCTCTTTGTAATAATTGTGTATGATAATTTGCTCATGATTTGGCTCTCTGTTTGTCTATTATTGGTGTATAAGAATGCTTGTGATTTTTGCACATTGATTTTGTATCCTGAGACTTTGCTGAAGTTGCTTATCAGCTTAAGGAGTTCTGGGGCTGAGACAATGGGGTTTTCTAAATATATAATCATATCATCTGCAGAGATAATTTGACTTAATCTCTTCCTATTTGAATAACCCTTGTTTCTTTCCCTTGCCTGATTGCCCTGGCCAGAACTTCCAATACCATGTTGAATAGGAGTGGTGAGAGAAGGCATCCTTGTCTTGTGCCGGTTTTCAAAGGCAATGCTTCAAACTTTTGCCCATTCAGTATTATATTGGCTGAGGATTTGTCATAAATAGCTCTTATTATTTTGAGTTACGTTCCATCAACCTGACAAAAAAAAAAAGCAATGTTAAAAGGTTTCTTTATTGAATAAATGCTGTTGGGAAAACTGGCTAGCCATATGGAGAAAACTGAAACTGGACCCTTTCCTTACACCATATACAAAAATTAACTCAAGATGGATTAAAGTTGTGAATGTTAAGACCTAAGACCATAAAAACCCTAGAAGAAAACCTAGGCAGTACCATTCAGGACATAGGCATGGGCAAAGGCTTCATTAGGAAAACACCAAAAGCAATTGCAATAAAAGCCAAAAATTGACAAATGGGATCTAATTTGACTAAAGAGCTTCAGCAGAACAAAAGAAACTACCATCAGAGTGAACAGGCAACCTACAGAATGTGAGAAAAGTTTTGCCGTGTATCCTGACAAAAGGCTAATATCCAGAATCAATAAAGAACTTGAACAAATTTACAAGACACAAACAAACAACTCCATCAAAAAGTGGACAAAGGATATGAACAGACTCCTCTTAAAAGAAGACATTTATGCAGCCAACAAACATGAAAAAAAAGCTCTTCATCACTGGTCATTAGAGAAATGCAAATCAAAACCACAATGAGATACCATCTCACACCAGTTAGAATGGCGATCATTAAAAAGTCAGGAAACAACAGATGCTGGAGAGGATGTGGAGAAATAGGAACGCTTTTACACAGTTGGTGGGAGTGTAAATTAGTTCAACCATTGTAGAAGACAATGTGGTGATTCCTGAAGGATCTAGAACTGGAAATACCATTTGACCCAGCCATCCCATTACCGGGTATATAACCAAAGGATGATAAATCATTCTGGTATAAAGACACATGCACACATATGTTTATTGCAGCGCTATTCACAATAGCAAAGACTTGGAACCAACCCAAATATCCATCAGTGATAGACTGGATTAAGAAAATGTGGCCCATATACACCATGGAATTCTATGCAGTCATAAAAAAGGATGAGTTCATGTCCTTTGCAGGGACATGGATGAAGCTGGAAACCATCATTCTCAGCAAACTAACACAGAAACAGAAAACCAAATACCACATGTTCGCACTCATAAGTGGGAATTGAATAATGAGAACACATGGACACAGGGAGGGGAATATCACACACTAGGGCCTGTCATGGGGTGGGGTGCCAGGGGAGGGATAGCTTTAGGAGAAATGTAGATGACGGGTTGATGGGTGCAGCAAACCACCATGGCACATGTATACCTATGTAACAAACCTGCATGTTCTGCACGTGCATCCCAGAACTGGAAGTATAATTAAAACAAAAAAGAAAAAAAAAAAAACAAACTCCATTTCATGAGCAATATCTCAGGTCATAAAAAGATCTTTTATAGGTTTTTTTAAAGTAGTGAATAATATTACATTGTAGCGTTCTGTCATAATGTATTTAATCAGTCTTTTCCATAGAAATTTTATTTTGTTTTCAGATTTTTCTATTTTATATGATCCTCTAATAAGCATGTTTAGCATTAAAGTGTGTACTTACAACTATATGACTATGAGAACCAACTAGGAATAGATTTAGTCCAAAGGCAGTTTTTCTAATTTTTAGGAAAATTTTCCTTCCAAGGGTTTAATTTTATGCCAGGAGAAAGTTAAATGACCCCTGAGAAAATGAGTAAGGGTGGAAAACATATAATCTTGTATTTGAAGGAGAACTTCAGTTACCATATCATGAGATATTAAAAAAAAACTTTAAATGATTAGATTTTTTCTTGTCTATCTGCGCAAGGGTAGAGTATATGTAGATTATTCTTTATTTTACCATAAATTTGATAATAGGATTTTTAAATATCAATTTTATAAAAATCTTCTTGTTAATATATTTCCACTGAGGGCTATTGCTACACATTGTAAGCTAAAATGGAATGCTTACTGGATGAAACATAATGATTTTTTTTATCTGAGACAGAGGAAAGTAATTTAATAGGGAAAAAAGATTGTTGAGTTGTAAAAAAATTGTAAGTTTTTTTCACTTTTACTCAAATTTGTAAGCCAGTATAGTCCATGAACTTAATTCCTTCATTATACGGGTAACTATGGGAAAGTTTAACATGTCTTGGATAAGAATCTCAGTTGTAGTTGAAATTAAAACAAATCGGTGTTGCAATACAATTTGCTCTGATGTTTAGCTTAGTTTAGAAACAGAAAATGTTAACACAGTAATTTCAAACTGTTGATATTGGTTTGTATGTTGGGGGCCAGCACTGAAATTGATATAAACAAAAAGTACTTACATTGGATTTTTAATTCATTCTGTCTTGTGGCTCAAGCTGCTGGCTGGTTAAATGAGGAAGTTAGAGGGTAGAGATTAGGAGTAAGTGACAGCCACACTTATGCATTTCATAGTAAGTGTAATTTTGAAATTGCCTAAAAATTAAATAAAGAAATTACATATTTTTAGAAAGAAAAATATACACAATGCAATGTTATATTGTAGAGAAAGCCTTAGACTGATTTAGGATTTCTCCCACTTATCAGCTGTGTGACTTAGCACGTTTTCATCTATGAAGCAGGAATCTTTGAGTAACAAAGCTGTAAAATTCAATAGGTGATTGATGGGGAGGTTTCTATTTTGAATTCTTTTATTACATTCTGCATAATTGAGATATTATTAAAGAAGGGCAAATACGATCATCTCTGCCTCTTTGATATGATCTTGAGGAAATAATTTAACCTTTATAAGCCTTGTTATTTTATCTAAAATATTAATACTTCATAAAGGCATTTTAAGAGTCAGATAAAATAATTCTGTGAAGTGTCAAAGGTGCAGCATAAGAAAACAAGATTAGAACACATTCAGGTGAATTTTCATAAGCAGCATCCCTCATTTGGTCAGTGTAGGGTAATGATTTGCAAATATTGGCCAGACCCCTCTCCAGAGCAATGCTGGAAGGCATTATTTTAGCTCAAGACTTTGCAAAGACCATCAAAGGATGATTTGAAGCGATCTAGAACCCTGTTGTGGCATATGATTCTAGACGCAACTCTGTATGGTAAAATGTATGCATGTACCACCCTTAGTGACATTCAGCTATCTCTAGGTCATGGAGGGATTAACAACAAATACCTCCTACCAGGCAGAGAAAAAGTTTGAAGAGAAAAGGTTAGGTTGTAGTTATGTCCTCATTCTCGTGCAGGTCTTCATTTTCTATCAATGAGTACTTCTTGAATACCTAGGAATATTCATAATTTCTCATGTAAGTCACTTAATTGTCATGACTATTTTTATCTTTCTGGATTATTTTATTTGAACTGATTGATTGGTTGCCAAGTTGTCCATAATTTTGTTTGTAATTTTCCTTCATCAATTGTTTAAAATATAACTTCATCACCTATACTGCCATGCAACACATAAGGACATGTTGGTCAATGACAAACTGCATAGACAATGTCAATATCTTATTCCATAAGATAATGGAGCTGAAAATTTCCTATCACCTAATGACATCATAGCTGCCATACATCATAGCATAATGAATTACTCATGTGTTTGTGGTGATGCTGGTGCAGACAGATCTCCTGCACTACCAATTATATAAAAATATAGCATATACAATTATATACAGTAGATAATACTTGATGATAGTGGTGATAAATGCCTATGTTACCTGCTTATGTATTTACTACACTACGTTTTTCATCATTATTTCAGAGTGTACTCCTACTTACAACAGCAACAAAAAGTTAACTGTAAAAAAGCTGCAGGCAGGTCCTTCAGGAAGGATTCTAGAAAAAGGCATTGTTGTCACAAGAGATGCTAGCACCATGCATATCATTGCCTCTGAAGACCTTCCAGTGGAATCAGATGTGGAGGTGGAAGACAATGATATTAATGATCCTGAACCTAGGTAGGCCTAAGCTCCCGTGTGTGTGTCTTAGTTTTTAACAAAGAAGCTTAAAAAATAGAAAAAAATTACACATAGAAAAAAGCTTAAAAATAAGGACTTAAGTAAGAAAATATTTTTGTACAATTACACAATGTATTTGTGTTTTAAGCTAAGTATGATTACAAAAGAGTCAAAAAGTTAAAAAATTAAGAGGTATATGAAGTTAAAAAGTTACAACAAACTAATGTTATTACTGAAGAATTTTTTTCATAAATTTAGTGTTGCCTAAGTGTACACTGTTAATAAAGTCTACAGTAGTGTACATTAGTGTCCTGTGTATTCACATTCACTTACCACCCACTCACTGACTTACTCAGAGCAACTTCCAGTTCTGTGAGCTTCATTCATAGTAAGTGCTCTATGCAAGCATACAGTTTTTTATCTTTTATACTGTATTTTTACTGTACCTTTTCTATATTTAGATATGTTTAGATACACAAATGCTTACCATTGTGTTATAATTGCCTACAGTATTCAGCACAGTAACCTGCTGTCCAGGTTTGCAGCCTAGAAGCAATGAGCTTTTCCATACAGCCTAGGCATGTAGTGGGCTATGCCATCTAAATTTGTGTAAGTACACTCTGTAATGCTTGCATAAGAATGAAATTGCCTAACAATGCATTTCTCACAATGTATCTCCATTGTTAAGCAAGGCATGGCTATATTCCTAAAACTTTCTCTCTTCCATTTCTGGTACAATACCGCCATAGAATCTAAAAATGAAAGTGATGCAATGCCCTTTATTTGTGCCACAGTGTTGCAAGAGTATCTAAATGGGCTACATGGCTTAGGAGATAGGAATTTTCTTGGCCTTCATGCATTTTGGTTAGAAGAAAACAAGAGGTGTCAGAGCCCCGAGCACCCTCTCAACACAAAAGCTCCCTACTCTAGGCTTACATCTGGATTCACTGAATCAAACACTCCTTCAATTATGTCTTCTTGCTGCCTTATTTGACCTTTTCATCTTCACACATAGATGGCTTTCAAAGCACTTTTAAATAAAAAATTGGTAGGCAAGTATGAACTGGATTGTTATTGTAGTATTAAAATGAGATCCTGTCTCTGTTTCATCCAAGATTTTCAGACAAAAGATCTTAAGAACAACATTCTAGAGAAAGTTGGGAAACAACCCCAAAGAGACTATGTGTGAGCTACAGGAAAGAGTGTTCACCGGGGATTGTCTTCAGTCCTGCCCAAGAGGCCACCTGGAGGGAAAGGAGGCACTGAGGACAGAGTTTCTTGCAGTTGCCCTCAGGCTGAAATGTAAGGTTTTAGGGACCAGCTGGAAGATAACTGCAAGGAGAGATCATTAGTGATGGGAGAAGACCTTTCAAAGATCCCACAGAAGCATCTAGAAGAGAAAGAACCCAGAGAGTATTGACAGCAAATCCAAGAATACCAGTTGAATAAGGCCTTTCCTGCCATTTACCTCACATCTCTTTGCTCTCTCCATTCCTGGGGGAAAGAAATCGGCAGCCTTGGCTCTCAGCTGGAGGAAGAAGGGTACAAACAGAAAGCAGGAAACTGGAGAAGACACCCGCCACAGTTCCCTTTCCCACTACAAGGCCTTGCCTGCAAAAGGCCCAAGCTGGGAAAGGATAACTATAACTTTAAGTGAAATTTGGAGTTTTGACTACTACAAATGACTTAACATTTTCCTTACCGAAACAATACTGTTTTGTGGCTAGCAGCGAATTAAGGAATTTTCATTAATGGCAAGTGCATAAGGAAAGTCATGGACTGTGCCACATTTCATGAAAGAACAGGGAAGAATGAGTCCTGGGGAGCAGGTGTGTCTGGGCTGTGGTGGGTGGACTCTCAAGCCCCCTGGTTTAGAGCATTGTATAAGCACCAAGCGTTGTGGATAATGAGCGGGGCAAAGACATGGACTCAAATGCTGTCTGTCTTCTCTCTCCAATGGCACAGAACTCTTACTGCCCTGAGCACAGTGATTAATAGCAAACCAAATAGATGTCATCTGTGATGACATCTGCTGATGGTCCTTCAAGCAAATGAATGAAAGGTAAGAAAGCTATCTTGCTCAACTTCAGGAATGCCTCCTTTACACAGCGGCTCTCATTTGATATTTGAAAGATTGTCAGCCCCAGAGAAATAATTCAAACACTATCCGTTGGCCTTAGAGAAATAATTCCTTTTGAAAAGATTTCACAAATACCAAGGGCAAGACCTCATTTAGATGGAGTAAAAGCTTCCCAAACCCTAAGGGAACATTCCTCCCAGGGCTGTGATTTCTGCTGAAGAAAGGGAGGTGTCTGAGATAAGCAGCGCAGACTGTGCTGGAAGAAACAAACATGTTTGTTGTTCCCCTGGCGCATATATTTCCTAATATAGTCCTGGGCCTTGAGAACTCTGGCTGCCCCTGCGGCTACAGAGAAGCCCAGAGCTATGTCCTGAGGAACCCTGGGGCCTGTGGCCACTGAGAATCCCTGAGCTGCCAGGAAGACCTCCTGAGAACAAAAGCGATGATCCAGAATGGCCAGGGCAGGGGCAGTGCATCGCAGATTCTACGTGGGTGAGGACCACTGTGGCTCTCAGCACGGCTGAGGTTGAATTGATGAGATGACCGTCTTGCTTTCTACCCCTTTCCTTGGGCCTTTAAAGAGGAAAAGCTTTGAAATGCATTCCTTAACAACTGTTCTGCACTTTTATCAACTTTTGGCAGTGGGATGTGTTCAACACTCATGGAGCACCTGGGCACGAGATACAGCCAGAGAGGAAAAGGACTGGGCATTGTCGATAGATAATTTTAATACAACATTTTTAAAGATAATGCTTTTTGTTCTTGCCTTGTACCAGCAATTCTAGGCTACAATGATGACAGCGTACTCCTTCCTGAAGCAAAACTCTCTGGGTCTAAATTCTAAATGATTGCTGTGGTTACTGTCGGATTTTAATTACATATACATATATAGTTATATGTAAATTACATATACATATATAACTATACATTAATTAATTCTGTGTTTGTAATTATCTATAATTTATATTTATTAAATATACAACATGTTACATAATGTTTAACACATATTAGTCATATATGGTATACATAATATATAGTAAAAGTTTTTAATTTTAAAAATATTTAAATATAAAACACTTAAAATAATTACTTAATATTTGTTTACTTAAAATATTTAAAGCTATTTAAAAATAAATATATGACACATATATTATAAGTTCATTTATATATAAAAACTTAAAAAGTGCATATTTATATTAATTATCCTTGAATAAACATTCCATTCTATGTACCTTAATTCAGAGAATACTCAGTTATAAGTTGGTGTTGATACACATACATTCAGCTACATGTGTTTTGAAAATCTATGAATTGAGACTCAGAATTGTTGGAGTTCATTTTAGGTATAATTTGTGTCCATCTCCTGTGGTATTAGCCATTGTTGCATTTACATAGCAGATTTGAAATAAATAATGATAACCCATGATTTTTCTTACTTTTTTTTTGCTTCTTATTAATTACCTTTTTTTATTACACTTTAAGTTCTGGGATACCTGTGCAGAACATGCAGGTTTCTTACATAGGTATACACGTGTCATGGTGGTTTGCTGCACCCATCAACCTGTCATCTACATTAGGTATTTCTCGTAATGCTATCCCTCCCCTAGCCCCTTATCCCCTGACAGGCCCCAGTGTGTGATGTTCCCCTCACTGTGTCCGTGTGTTCTCGTTACTCAACTCCTACTTACGAGTGAGAATATAAAGTGTTTGGTTTTCGGTCCCTGTGTTCGTTTGCTGAGAATGATGGTTTCCAGCTTCATCCATGTCCTTGCAAAGGACATGAACTCATTTTTTATGGCTGCATAGTATTCCATGGTATATATGTGCCACATTTTCTTAATCCAGTCTATCATTGATGGACATTTGGGTTGGTTCCAAGTCTTTGCTATTGTGAATAGTGCCACAATAAACAAACATATGCATGTGTCTTTATAGTAAAATGATTCATAATCCTCTGGGTATATACCCGGTAATGGGATGGCTGGGTCAAATGGTATTTCTAGTTCTAGATCCTTCAGGAATCACCACACTGTCTTCCGCAGTGGTTGAACTAATTTACACTCCCACCGACTGTGTAAAAGCGTTCCTATTTCTCCACATCCTCTCCAGCATCTGTTGTTTCCTGACTTTTTAATGATTGCCATTCTAACTGGCATGAGATGGTATCTCACTATGGTTTTGATTTGCATTTCTCTAATGACCAGTGATGATGAGCTTCTTTTCATATGTTTGTTGGCTGCATGAATGTCTTCTTCTAAAAAGTGTCTTTTCATATCCTTTGTCCACTTTTTGATGAAGTTGTTTTTTCTTCCAAATTTCTTTAAGTTCCTTGTAGATTCTGGATATTAGCCCTTTGTCAGATGGATAGATGGCAAAAATGTACTCACATTCTATAGGTTGCCTGTTCATTCTCACGATATTTTTTTTTCTTTAGTTTAATTAGCTCCCATTTGTCAATTTTAGCTTTTGTTGGAATTGCTTTTGGTGTTTTAGTCATGTATTCTTTGCCCATGCCTGTGTCCTGAACTGTATTGCCTAGGTTTTCTTCTAGGAAATTCAGGAGCTGGTTTTTTTTAAAAGATTAACAAAATAGATAGACTGCTAGCCAGACCGATAAAGAAGAAAAGAGAGAAGAATCAAAGAGACACAATAAAAAATGATAAAGGGGATATTACCACTGATCCCACAGAAATACAAACTACCATCAGAGAATGCTATAAACACCTCTACACAAATAAACTAGAAAATCTAGAAGAAATAGATAAATTCCTGGACACATACACCCTCTCAAATCTAAACCAGGAAGAACTCAAATCCCTGAATAGACCAATAACAAATTCTGAAATTGAGGCAGTAATTAGTAGCCTACCAACCAAAAAAAGTCCAGGACCAGATGGATTCACAGCTGAATTCTTCCAGAGGTACAAAGAGGAGCTGGTACCATTCCTTCTGAAACTATTCCAAACGAGAGAAAAAGATGGCCTCCTCCCTAACTCATTTTATGAGGCCAGCATATCCTGATACCAAAACCTGGCAGAGACCCAATAAAAAAAGAAAATTTCAGGCCAATATCCCTCATGAACATCAATGTGAAAATCCTTAGTAAAATGCTGGCAAACTGAATCCAGCAGCACATAAAAAGCTTATCCACCGTGATCAAGTCAGCTTCATCCCTGGGATGCAAGGCTGGTTGAACATATGCAAATCAATAAACGTAATCCATGACATAAACAGAACCAATGACAAAAACCAAGTGATTATCTCAACAGATGCAGAAAAGGCCTTCGATAAAATTCAACACCCCTTCATGCTAAAAACTCTCAATAAACTAGGCACTGATGAAATATATCTTAAAATAATAAGAACTATCTATGACAAACCCACAGCCAATATCATACTGAATGGGCAGAAGCATTCCCTTTTAAAACCAACACAAGACAAGGATGTCCTCTCTCACCACTCCTATTCAACATAGTATTAGAAGTTCTGGCCAGGGCAATCAGGCAAGAGAAAGAAATAAAGAGAATTCAAATGGGAAGAGAGGAAGTCAAATTGTCTCTGTTTGCAAATGACGTGATTATATATTTAGAAAACCCTATTGTCTCAGCCCAAAATCTCCTTAAGCTGATAAGCAACTTCAGCAACGTCTCAGGATACAAAATCAATGTTCTTACATTTTTTAAACTTTTATTTTAAATTAAGTCAGTACACATGCAAATTTTTAATCTGAGTATATTACATGATGCTAAGGTTGCATTAATAATGATCTCATTACCCAGGTACTGAGCAGAGTAACCAATAGATAGTTTTTCAACCCTTTTTCCCCTTCTTTCCTTCCCCCTCCAGTAGTCCCCAGTTTCTACTGTTGCCATCTTTATGTCCATGAGTACCCTATGTTTAACACTCATTTATAAGTGAAAACATGGCTTTTGGTTTTCTCTTCCTGCATTAATTTACTTAAGATAATGACCTCCAGCTGTATCCACATTGCTGCAAGAGACACGATTTCATTCTTTTTATGACTTTATAGTATTCCATGTTATATAGGTACCACATTTTCTTTATCCAGTACAGGGTACCTAGGTTAATTCCATATCTTTGCTATTGTAAATAATGCTGTGATGAATTTTTGAGTGCATGTGTCTTTTTGGTAGAATGGTATGTTTTCTTTTGAATATATACCCAGTAATGGGATGGCTGGGTTGAAGGGTGGTTCTGTTTTAAGTTCTTTGAGAAAGTTCCAAACTACTTTCCACACTGGCTAAATTAATTTACAATCCCACCAACAGTCCATTTTTTTTTCCCACAACTTTGCCAGCATCTGTTGTTTTTTGACATTTTAGTACTAGTCAGTCCTACTGGTGTGAGATGATATCTCATTGTGGTTTTGATTCCCATTTCTCTGATGATTAGTGATGTGAAACATCATTTTTTCAAACGTTTGTTTGCCAGATGTGTGTCTTCTTTTGAGGACTGTCTGTTCATGTCCTTTGCCCATTTTTTAATGAGGTTGTTTTGTGCTTGTTGAGTTTATAAATTCCTTATTAGATTCTGGGTATTAGACCTTTGTAGGACTAAGGTCTAGTTTGTGAATATTTTATCCCATTTTGTATGCTGTCTGTTTACCTTGTTAATAGTTTATTTTGCTGTGCAGAAGCTTAGTTTAATTAGGTCACACTTGTCAATTTTTGTTTCTGTTGCAATTGCTTTTGAGGACTTAGTCATAAATTATTTCCCAAGGTTGATATGTCCAGAATTGTATTTGCTACGTTTTTTCTAGGATTCTTGTAGTTTGAGGTCTTACATTTAAATCTTTAATCCATCTTGAGCTAATTTTTGTATATGGTAAAAGGTAAGAGTCCAGTTTCATTATTCTGCATATGGCTAGCCAGTTATCCTAGCACCATTTATTGAATAGGGAGTCTTTTCCCCGTTGCTAATTAGTGTCATCTTTGTCAAAGATCAGATAACTGTACGTGTGCTGCTTTGTTTCAGGGTTCTCTATTCTGTTCCATTGGTCTGTGTGTCTGTTTTTATACCAGTACCATGCTGTTTTGGTTACTGTAGATATGTAGGGTAGTTGGAAGTAGGGTAATGTGATAACCCCAGTTTTCTTTTTTGTTTACTTAGGGTTACTTTGATTATTTGGACTCTTTTTTCAATACCATATGAATTTTAGGAAAGTTTTTTTCTAGTTCTGTGAAAAATGACACTGGTAGTTTGATAGGAACAGCATTTTTATCTGCAGATTGCTTTGGGCAGTCTGGCCATTTTAACAATATTGATTCTTCCAATGCATGAGCATAGAATGTTTTGCCATTTATTTGTGTAATCTGTGATTTCTTTGAGCAGTGTTCTGTAGTTACCCTTGTAGAGATCTTTCACCTCCTTCATTAGCTGTATTCCTAAGTTTTTTGTGTGTGTGACTATTGTAAACAGGATCACGTTCTTGATTTGGCTCTCAGCTTGAATATTATTGGTGTATAGAAATGCTACTGACTTTTGTACATGAATTTTATATCCTGAAACTTAATTAAGTCATTTATCAGTTCCAGAGCCTTTTGGCAGATTCTTTAGTGTTTTCTAGGTACAGAATCATATTATCCACAAAGACTGACAGTTTTATTTCTTTTCCTATTTAGATGCTTTTTATTTCTTTCTCTTGCCTGATCACTCTGGCTAGCAGTCCCTGTACTATGTTGAAT
Organism: Mandrillus leucophaeus; assembly: GCF_000951045.1. Classification (NCBI taxonomy): domain Eukaryota; kingdom Metazoa; phylum Chordata; class Mammalia; order Primates; family Cercopithecidae; genus Mandrillus; species Mandrillus leucophaeus. Next base: position 2,195,161 of record NW_012100543.1, on the reverse strand, counting down.
AGAAGTGGTGAGAGTGTTATCTTGTTCAGTTTTCAAGGAGAATGCTTCCACTTTTTCCATTCAGTATAATATTGGCTATGGGTTTATAATAGATGGCTTTTATTATTTTGAGGTCCCTTTGACACCTAGTTTCTTGAGAGTTATTATCATGAAGGAATTTTGGATTTTACTGAAGCTTTTTATATGTCTATTGGGATAATCACATGATTTTTGCTTTTAATTCTATTTATGTGAAAATCATGACTTTTAAAGGCAAAGAGACAAAATCTGAGTCATTCCTGTGACTGCTTGGAGTGTTTATTTATTCATTTATTTATTTGTAAAATTTAAGTCAATGGTCAGAATAGAAACTGTGAAGTGAGACATGATATTTCTGTTTGATAAGTACACATTAGTTCACCTACAAATATATAAATATTTTACTGAATTTAAATCGTATCTTCATAAGCTATGAAGATACTTTATTCTTTAACATTGTTCATTGTTGTAAAACAAAAGAATATGTACATAAAATCAAACGTTAATGACATGGCTTAATTGTACCTTTTAAGATATTTTGTTTTTCTTAAAATTCGGTTATTGGTTATTAGATAATTATTTACACAACATTTTTATATCAGGCTGCAACCAAAGAACCAAAGTTCAAACTCTTAGGTACATATAATAACTGTTAAATAAATAGTTATGCAGAATTGGGTTTTTTGAACTTTAATATTAATTTATATTTTTAATAATATGATTAAAGATATGAATGAAATAAATTAGTCAGTGTCTGCTATTTTTGGCTCTTATTATCTTTTGCCTTATTTCCTGACCATAACTTAAAATAATTTTGTCATACAGAGAAAATGCATCTAAAAAATGATCTTCTCTGTGTCTCAAATGCATTAGCTATGCGACTGACCACAATATTATCAACAATGACCAATATTTACTAAGCAGATTCTGTTGGATCTAGGGTTTATTCTAAGATTTCTGATACAACAGTAAACATAACAGACAAAATTCTTGTCTTTGTTGAGTTCACATCCAAGTGAATGGGGGAAAATAAATAATAAATACAATAACAAGATACATCACATAATATGTTAAGAAGTGATACATGCTCTAGAAAAAAAGTAAGGTGGGGAAAGAGGATCAGCATGTGTTTTGGTGGGGCTATGATTTCAAAAAGGGCCAAAGTAAATCTCAATGAAAAGCTGACATTTGGCCAAAGAATGAAGGAAGAGACAGAGCGAGACTCCACTGTCCTCCTCACAGATCTCATGGTCAGTGTCCCATATGTCATCTCATTTACCAGTCTCATCCCGTTTGCCGTAGTTGGTGTCCACGGATAGGACTTAGTTGAATAGCAAAGTATAGCTATATACTATACCAAAGCAACACAGTGCTGTGAAGAGCAGAAGGAAGACTAAGTTAAACCTGGCATCTAGACATAGGAGGAAGCTTTGTGAAGGCAACTGTGTTTTGGTCTTAAAACATATCTAGGATGTGTGTAAACAGAGGTTAGTCCTGTGTAGAGGCTATTTGTGCTAAAGTACAGAGGTGGGAACCTTGAATATTTAGGAAGTCAGAATAATGGTCTGTGGATCTTCAGCTGAGACAGAGACAGGAAAGCGATTAAGAAGATTTGGGAGAAATCAAGGACTCTTGCTAGGTTGTTGGCATTAGGTCTGAAAAAGATAGATTGAATCAGAAGAGTGGGGTGTTCATTGTATAGTTTATCACAAGTAGACATGTGTTTATTCACTGATGAAAGTCAAAGGGTGGCTGTGCTTGAAGTTGGCTGAAATACGCTAGATTTAAGGAGGCTGAGGATAAATGGGTTGGGGACAGGGGTGGTCATCAATGTGGAGTTTAAGTTCAATGAAGAGGACACCAGAGGAAAGGCAGGAAGAGAAGATTGCAAATCTAGCACTGGTATAAGTGAGAAAAGTGGGAAAATATCCTAATCTGTTTACGAGGAGTGAGAGTGAGAAAGAGAGGTAATTATAGTTCAACTTTTAATTTGTGGTTCCTTATAGGGTAAGACTAGTGACCAACCTCCTTTCTTTAGTTTGGTAATTCCACTGTGTTGATTTGAATTGGGAGGGAGAAGAAGGGGAGGGGGAGAAATCAGGAAACATATATTCTTCACAATATCAGATTCAGTAAATGTAAAACTCAGAGGTGAGGTGATGCCTGTAGTTAAACACCAATTGACTGATAAGCTCAGAACACACACACTGTGTGTGTTCTCAGAGATCCCCGAATATGTACATATCATCCGAAGCCAAATGACAAAGGATGTGTTACATAAACCAAAAATAGACATTGTCCACAAATACGACCCTCTAGGGAAATCCCAGGGGGCCCTTGCACAGGGCAAGGTTTACATAAGAGGCTGTAGAGTCTCTGCCCTCTCTCTTCTGGAAAGATGTGTAAGGAAGGATTGTCTCTGAACACTTGAGTACATTCCCTTGGCAGTACACACTACATGCTCTCCCCAAACATATTGTTCTTCTTCCAGGACAGTTTAAATATTGTAATTTTCTTATCCAGCTGAATGATATCATTTAGGAGGACAGAGTAGGGGCTCTTGAACTGAGAACAGATGTGTTAGGAGCTGAATTCTAGGCCAGCCCTCTGCAAGTTGGTAGGGGAAGAAGCATCTTATTTGCAGAGAGACCATTTATTTAGAAGTCCACCATTTGGTGAAGCATTCAATACACTCAATGTATAGATGTTTTATTAATATTTCTGAGTTGTATCAAAATAGCTATTTCAAAGCAATTCATGACCAGTTTAGAGGAAAGGTGTCATGTTATGAGAAAAAAATAGAAGCATATAACAATGACTTTGAAAACTGAACTGTCACTTGGCATGAGCAGAGGCCTCAGAACATGTGGTTAAAGGAGAATGCTCTTCAAAGTACCAGCTCTCCCCACCCCAACACACACACACACACACAGACACAAACACACACACTCATCTCTTTTCTCTTCTTCCTTTATTAAGGCATGTCATTTAAGTGTCCTTCACAGAAGCAGAAATGGCTTTTGGTAGGGTGTCTCAAAACCTTTCAACATTTCTTCTCTTTGATGTTGGGATTAGCACCTCAAATATTAGATGTGTAACATTTTCATTAAGACCAGATTCAGAACTCAGAAGAAACAATAGCAAGTTCTCTAGGGAAGTCCTAAAGATCCATTTTTGGAAGAGAATGTCTGTGTTTATACTTCCAGTTTATAAAACATTTACCAATCACTTGGCCTCAGAACATGTTTACAGAGGGAAAACGCACCCACAAAACAAACAAACTGCTTCTTTCACAGTGTGGACCAATAGTCCTTGGCTCTTCCCTTTTGAGCATTATTTTTTCCTGTCTGATAGAGGGTTTCACTCTCCCAGTCATGTGATTTCTGCACAGCATCCATTCTTATAGCCACAATTAGGTTCTGATTCCCTCCTGTCTTATGTACTGACAACTGGTTAAAATTAGAAAGAAAGCTTCTTACCGATGAGTGCCTCTCACTAACTAGCAAACCTTGGATGTTTCACCCTGAGGTGGCATCCTGGGCAGTGTGGACAGTTCCCTGAGGCTGTTCTGCAGAAGAACATGGAAGCCCTATTATCATGGTTCCAGTTCTCGGCCTGGTCCTCTGTTCGGATTAGCAGATAATTGAATTAGTATTGCTCACTTTGATGCAGTCCCTCAAAGGGAGCATGGAATCCAATTTACCAGTAATTTCAACAATAACCTTAAGTCCTACTCTGTGGGTCCTAGCAAACAGATTATTGGGGGGTGCATTAAGCTGGTCTCATCCAACAGTTAGTTTGTTTATAAAAACAAAGATATAGAAGAAGTTAACCTGTTTCTTTTCTGTGAGCAGAAAGTAAAGTCAAATCAAGATGAAAACTTGTGAGAAAGAGCTCAGGAATTAGTGACAATGAAGTTATGTAGTAAGAGAGTAAGGCTGAAAGAGAGAGTTGTGAGGACTAACTACAGAGGAATCAGAGTTGTGCACAGGAGAAAGTGAGGATGCCCATAACCTGGGTAGTTCTCAGGTCTTTCATGTCTGACTCAGCAGCTCTAACCTTTTCATTAACCAGAGTTAGAATTTTGAGCTTTAAGCATGCAGCAATCAGCAACTCCCCCAAATAAATTGCAAGGAGTCATGCTTTATGCAAACCTGTTACCGCCATGAGTCATTAGGAAAATATCTTGTGTCAACCTTGCTGGCTATGTAGCTTCATATGAACTCTCAAATCTGTACTATTTGAGACGAAATCTCTTCTGCAGTCATTGCTGCTGGGGCATGTTGTTAAAGTTTCAGGAACAACTGTTTAAAGCCATTCAAATTCAAGCACAGGGACTCATGTATAGTTGGGATTCAATATATGTTTATTAATAAATTTATCAATTAAAATAATCAATTTCTTGGTGCTGGAAGAGGAGCTGTGTGTAAGTGGTGTGAAGTAGTTACCAATGTCTTCATATTTTCTACAAATATATCTTCTGAGTGTTGGTTTGGTATGCTACGCTCAGGTATCTGTGAATTTGTTATTTATTATCAACTTGGATTTGTTTTACAGAAGTCCTGCTGAACTTACAAGTTACATACAGGAAGAAATTTGGGAAGACTCTTTCCATTCCAAAGATGAATGTTATTGTCCTCATTAAGATAGAAACACTTTTTGGATCCTAGTCTTCTCCAGAACCTTTCTCCCATTGGAACACAAGCCTTTTGAAGGTAAAAGTCATGTTTGTCTGTTCCATTACTACCCTTATACTTATACCAGAGCTTTACACCTAATTGGTGCTTAATAATTTTTATCATTTAACAGCATTTCATATATAAATATTTAATACTATTTGTTGAATGAATAAAGGAATAAATGAACTTCCACCCTTGTGAAACACAGCTCAATTGGATCTTGAAATTGCTTTCCTACATACTAAGAAATTATCATTCTAACTCCTGTGTTCATCATTTTCTTGCTATATTTTTATTACATCTCTATATATTATTTAAATTCTATATATTTTTACTGCATCTCTATATGTTCTTTATTTAGTTTAATAGCTTTTCATTTCACAGAAATGTATCATGCCATGCTATAAGAAAAATTTAGTGACTTATTTAGCTGCTGCTTAATATCTTAATATTATATTACTAAGGTGAATCCCTATTGTTAATTGCTATACTTCATCTGTTTGGATTGTTGTGTGAAAGTCCTTTGCTGAGGCCTTGTACATTTTTCTGTTGATGAGTACCTAGGCTTTAACTGTTAAAAATAGGGCTGTTGTGAACATTCACGCATGCATTCCCTCTCGTGTATGTGCAACTGTTGTTGGGTACATATCTAAGAGTATATTCGTTGTGCTATAATATATATAAATGTTCAAATTTAAAAGGTCGTGTAAAGCTGTTTTCCAAAGTGGTTGCACCAATTTTACAATCCCATCAGCAAAGTTTAAAATCTTCCTCCAATTTATCCTTTCAAACACTTGGCAATATCAGACTTTTAAAACATGTGCCAATTGCAAAATGTATCTGTTTGTTAAATAATACCTCAGTGTGGTCTTGATTAGTATTCCCCTAATCACTAATGACATTGATGAGCTCTTTATATGTTTATTAGTCAGGAGGTTGATTTCAGTGTTAATGCTTCCTTTCTGGATTCCCACGACTTGCAAGGTTTTGGTTGCTTTTGGTCATTCTTTGTCCCAAATCGTCCTAGCCCAGTTGATGATTGTTTGCCTGAGACAGGGAACAGACTTGTTTCGGTTTCTTTCTCATGTGGACAGTCCTTTCAAGTTCTGATTTCTAGTCTCAGCCCCGTGACTTCTAGCTTGAGTATCTGTGACAAATGGACGAGGATTTGGTGTCTTAGGTTTCTTATGTGTAAAATGGGGGTGATAATAAAACCATGAAGGTATATGATGGTCATATACTGATATCAAATGACATTTCTATCAACACTTGGTCTGTTTTGTACTTTGCTTCTAGCTCAATGCCAAGCTCTTAGATTTGACTTCTTCCATCCCTGCTTCTAGAATGGCCTATATCGAGTTTCTACTGGCCTGCTCCTCCCTATGTTTGCAACTGTTAGAAAATAATTAAGATACTATAATGATGATAATACCTAACAGTTTGACAATTAATATATGCCAAAGATGGTACTAAGCGTTTTGTAGATGTTACTTAATTTAATGCTTATAACCACTATATAAAGTAAATACAATTAGTATTCTTATTTGTGTGTTTTCCCTAGAACAGTGGACAGCAAACTTCATATATAAAAGACCAAATAGAAAATATTTTGGGCTTTGAAAGTCCTTAGTCTCTGCCATTATTCAAACCTGCTATTGTAGTATGAAAGCAGACATTGACAGTATAAAAATGAATATTCCAGTAAAATTATTTACAAAAAGAGATGGTGGCAGACAGACTTGGCCTATGACCTATAACTTGCCTGCCCTAGAATGTTGCCTTCTATGCAGGAGTGAGAGCTACATCTCAAAATTGTCACCATGCCTGTAGGCTTACCTAAGGAATGGCATGATTTTTTAGAACCTGCAGCAAATGTTCTTTAACTTCATCAGATATGTATTGAGTATTCAGGGTGTGCTAAGCACTACACCAGGTGCTAAGGATACAGAAATGAATGAAGGCACAGTCTCTGCCCTCTAGGCTCAAAGAATCATGGTAGGAAAGTCAGATAGACAAACTGGAATTCACAAGTGCTATAATATAAACACACAGTCAGTGCCACAAGAAAACAGAAAGGTGGCTCCATGAGTTCACAGGTATCACAGGGCACCTACTGTGTTCCAGTCACTGAGATGGACCCTGAGGAAACAGAATACATGAGGCAGACACAACCCTTACCCTCACTTAACTGGGAGTTTAGTGGGAAAACTCTGTTTAAACAAATAATTTAGCAAATATTTTCAAGTGTGCAAAATGCTGAGAAGAAGTAGTAAATACTATGAGAGCATATTGAACATGTGGAATCTGGGAATAGGGAATTTGTCTGGTATGACCAGATTATGAGGTGGTGGAACATGAACTGAAAGGTGAATTAGGGCCAGACCAGAGGGTTTTGAACACCAGGTTAAAGAACTTGGGCTTTATTCTGGAGGCACCTGGTAGGCATCAAAGATTATTGAACAGGTGAATGACAAGACTAGTCCTTTTGAAAGAAAACTCTGGCAACCATATGTAGAGTAATTTGAAAGTAGAGAGAAATGAAATCAACAGACTCAGTCTCACCATGGCCTTAATGGAAAAACCATTTAATGAATGCATGAAGATAGCAGAAGAGAAGATGCTGACAGTTGTTTGGCTGTTGAATAATTCCAAAAAGAGAAGTGGGTGCTCCCTATAAAGGCTTTAGTAAACACTTTAATGAGTAGCATATTAATTGTCTGTATTATTTTTGGTATGGTAGTGGATCATTACTTATCTATAAATAATATTATTTGCCAAAATACACTGAGCTAAACCTTTAGTCTTTTAAATATTTCAACATAATACTTGCCGAGTATCGGCCTGTTAATTTTCTTGAAATCTACTTTCTGCAAGTACTGTTCAAGACCAAAATGATCGTAAGTCAGTGCAATTACAGACTACAAGGTAGTGACATCCAAATTGTATGAGGTTTGCCCTATGACATGACTATTTGTTATTCTGGGTCAAATACTTTGTAAAAAGGATACCAATAGTGTGTTTTCCTGCTCTTTCGGACTTAATAATGGAAAAGATTTCTAACGGTGCTTGTCTAATTCAGTGACTTCGCCATTGATATGATCACTAAAACTCAACCCTTAGAGTAACATTTGATTATTTTCTACATTTATTAATAGTTACCAAGTGTAGTTGATGGCCCATGTAAAATGTTTCTCCCCTTAATCTTTTCTGTTCCACTGTTACTTCCACTATCTCAAAGGATTCATAAATTTTGTTTCGGGAGCATGTCAGAAAAAAGAGATAGTGAGAGATAATAAGAGTCTTGACAAGGACAGTGGCTTCTGGATAAAAGGCCTTGGCCCAAGCAACGCCAAGGCTGTCATCTGCCTGCTGACACCAAAGTTTCACTGTAAATATATAGCAAAGCAGGAATCCTCTTTGGAAGCCAAAATATCTCACAGGCAGCAAAACAGTTGGAAAAGCTGTGAATAATAGAAGGTCTTACAGGACTGAATCCAGGAAAGAAGACTGAAATGCTTGTAGGTGAGGAAAGGGTTACAGGCCCCCCAAGGCTCTGTTCAGCCACACATACAGGAACAGGGTATACACAAAAACACCATCCTAACTGACAGACAGCTGATCATTTCTGCAGCAGACATTGGCCTTAATATCTGCATCCTAATTTATTTGACATCTGCAGAACATCCAAAGACAATATTCAAGTATGGGATGGGCAATCCGGCTGCTTTCTGAGTTCATCAAATATCTCACACTCCTTTTTCAAATGTTTTCAGTTTTGCAAAACTCAGAATGCATTTTGCCAAACATGTTCTCTGTTAATGTTTATTTAGAAGGGAATTTAATCCGTATGCTGCTGGTACATTTACACTTAACTCATCGAAATGTTTTACTAGAGTCATTTGATGTCCAAGAAACCTTTTGAGTCTTTTTTATAAGCCTCTTCAAGCCCATTTTGCTTTGAAACAGGAAGTCGCCTGTTGCTAACCATAAACGAATGCACTCCCCAGAGGATTTGGTTTCATTTAAGACACTGAGAGACCACAAGGTCTCAGCCTACCCTGAACTCTACAGAAAAGATTTTTTCCTGAACCTATCGAGAATGAGCCGTGCACAGATGAGGTACTGTTAGTATTTTCCAAAACAAAATCCTTTACGAAGAGGCATCTTTCATACAACTCCTGGGAAAGACGGTTACCAACTCAGAGCGCTAAATCACTGGCTTTGCGATCTGCACCTGGTCAATGTCACTGTCTCCTGTGAATCCACTTACCATTCAGAGCTCGTTTGCCAGTATTAATAGAACAAATAAAATGGAATGGGAGATAAAGATACCGGCGTAGTGATTTCTTGCTTCAGGAAAACCTTCCTGAGTTACAGACCAATACAATGTTCCCAACCACAAGCCAGGGAGCCAAAGCTGATATAAACACAGCATCCAAGCCACAGAACATGACTTGTTTAAGGCTTAATTCTGTGAAGTAAGGCAGGAAACAAGATTTATCCTTCTGGGAAACTTTTGGCATTTGCCTCGGGCTGGGCCTGATTACTCTCTGCCGTCCTCACCATCCATTACAGCTATCTGAAGGACATCAATTTTTTGCCCAAACTAAGGCAAGAGAGAAATGTCTCCATCTGAGTCCTGTAGAAATCCTTCTGTTTGACGTGGCATTAAACAACCAAGAGCGAACTGCCCTGTTGTGTGTTGCTGTGAGGATCATCGTTGCTATCTTAGGCCTTTTGGCTGTGAAGGGGAGTGAAATTAGTTGGGCGAAAGCCATTTTACAAACATAGTAAAAATAAATTACTACACTTAATAATTGAATCTTAAACTTGTCATTATGGCAAACTCTAAATTATTCCAAGAGCCCTTACTGAGACTTGGCAAAAATATTGGGTGCTGGAGGTCAGTTTTCATGTATGAAATCCAACTTAGGTTATAACTGCACAGGCTACAGAGTAAACGTTCAAAGGATGAATGGGCCATTGAGAAGTAAATCAGACTCCCTGAGACTCTTAAATGAGAGCTGGAAGATTTCAAGCCATCAGTGTGGTGGGCTACCAATAGAATTGAGTTGTTAATAGAAGATAATTTGGGGCTGTTTAATATCAAGTTTTTTTCTTTGTCGTGTGTGTGTAAGAGTTTGTTTTTCAACGTGTCTTGTGTCTTTATGTCATGTTATTTTAGTTGTTTTAACTGCATGCTCATTGGGCAGTGAAAGCTGTGTGAGTTGGTCCTTGGCCCACACTGTAATTCCTGGGCACAAGGCTGGAGTGTTTACACTGGAGGGGGATGTTCAGACTCTGACCCAACTGGGAGACATTTCAGTTAACATTTGGCTTAACTATGTCCTAAATACTACATTATTAATGGGATATTAATATTAGATCATTTCATTGGTTCCTTTCTTTTCTCTCTAAGATCATATTTAAAGGCCACTGTCCTTAGAATAAGGTTTAAACCTCTCTTTAGTGTCACTGCCTCAGAATTTGGCATACATAAAACTTCTCAGGACACTCAAGCAAAAGAATTAAACAACTCAAGCAAAAAAATAAGAAATAAAAGACTAACAAATATGTATCTTTTCAGTGAGGTTGGAAACACGAATTAATTCATTCTTCAAATTGCTTATGTAAAAACTTTTATACCCAAATTCTAGTGTCACTGCTAATAGTTCATTAGGCCCTGGGAAGTGACCTGATTGCATATAACCCTAATATAGTGGCTAGAAGTAAATATTTTACCATTTTTTTCCATTTTGGTCTTATGAATTGTTTTTCAAAACAGGTCTACACAGTCTCAATTGCCTTATTAATTTATGTAAGATCATTTGTGGTTCAAAGCTACATGTACACATATTTATTGATTCAATGCCAGTCTACTCTTGACAGAATAAGTCATGGAAACATCATGCCTAATGGTAGAAATGGTCTCAACTGGGAAACTATTTTATGAATTTACCAAGATCATCACAACACACATAACCATGATATCTAAATGCAACAGCTTCAGAAAGCACGTGACTGTCTTACATCTTGGCATAGATGGTATATATTTTACTACGTGGGTATGAATAATTAGAAAATGACCCACTTCATTTTAGTGCCATTTTGTTCCCAGAGAAATCATCGTTTGCTTTGGGTGCTACTAGCAATTCAAGCTTGTGTCATTTTGTCCCCATATCTTCTGCTCCTATTGTGTCTTCAGTTTTTGTTAATGGTATCAATGCTGCCATTAACTTTGATGTCTCCCAATTTGAAGGTCAATAAAAGAAATGGTTCCTGTTGCACAGAACATTGAATCCAAAGACACTTTCTAAGTGGCCCCATTCAATATTTCATTTTTCTTAGTGGCTAGAATTTCTATTTTATCTCTCACTAGCATTATTAGGTAAGCAATTTTTGTATGGGTACATTAATATATATTATGATTTTTATGTGCATTTAGAGATATATGTGCATAGAATGCCATACTTAAGCAACTGTTTTTATGAGTGCACTCAAAACAGCAAGCCAAAATTATCAACAACGAAAATAATAATAATAATGAAGTACTATTTAGGGCTGTTTTCCTATATGTAATTCTAATCAGTCCTCATAAAAAATCTATGATTATTATCTGCTTTTCTTTCCCCCCTCCTGGTTTTATTTATTTATTTTGTGTGTGTGTGTCTTTTCATTCTTATTATTCTACAGCTTTGCCAAATAATATGTAGAGGTTCAGTTAAGATTACGTAGCAAAGAGTGAAGTTAGGCTTTGATGCCAATTAGATCTGACTCAGAGGCAAGTTCTTTTCACCAAAGCCACACCTTCTTTGAGGTTGAGGAAGGAGGTGGCATCTTAACTCTACTATTTTTATGTTTTTGTCACCATTGTAGAGGGCCATCCTGGAGGAATTAGCCCCTTTGTATGTATACACACATGTTGATCTTGTTTATGAATAACTATGGGAGAAACAAAGCCAATGTTTATTCCTATGGTGGAAATACAGATCCTGCAAACATGCTTCATAATACCATCCAATTATGGCAGCTTCTAGGGTGAGAGGAGCAAAGCATCTGGGACACAGTCTAAGGAGGCACTCACTCTTAGGGTCCCACAAGTGCAGGGTCCACAGCTGAGAGTGAGTGCCACCTTAAGTTTTATACCCTAAGCACCTCACTTGCCTCATCCCTAGTCCTGGGTCTGCATTCACAATTACCGTATGCTCTAGTTCCACTGAAATTAACACTAACAACTTGGAGATTTATTAAACATTGAACATTTATAAACCATGTGCCCTCTCTTGTAGGAGAAGTAAAAATAGTTCCAATCACATTGCATAGGACTGTACTGGAGAAAAATGTCATCCAACTGGACAAAACAAGGCCTGCACTTAGGAAACAGTCAAATTAGATATGTCGTCAACTCTATAAGCTAGCATGACCGCATGAGATCACAGAATGAGGGAGTCAGTATGGGGGATATGGAGGACTTTCTTGAAGAGGTCCTGAAGGAAAAACCATTGTGCTGCAAATCGGGGTGAGGCAGGGTCCTGCTGGGGAGACTATGGATCTCCAAGCAGAGGCTGATTGATGTTGGCTGTAGGAAGCCATTTATGTTTTTGAACAGGGGAACAATGTGCAGAAAGCTCTGAGATGGATTACGCATCATTTTGCTGGAGTGGGTCAGAGTGATGGATGGATGGTGGGTCCATCCAAAATAAGAACATTGTTTTAGAGTGGGTGCCTATTAGTTTAAAATTCATTTTAAAAGTGATTACTGCTACAAAGTGGTTTTGAACTGTTACAGGGAAATTGAAGTTGGAAGAAAGGAAACAGTGGAGGTTGAAATATCCAAATCAGGCATCTTATTTATACCATTTTGTCATATTCCCATTTCTCTTGGACTTGGCTGTACAATGCACTTAGCAGTTGTTGTTGGCTCTGAACTCTATTGTCTGAACCACATGGCTGGCCACTCTGTCATAGGCTGCCTTGTTCACTGAGCAGTTTGTGTGGGTGACTCTGGTCTCCCAGACTAGCTCACAACCCTGTAAAAGCTCATTCTGGATGGTCTGTGTCTGTAAACTCTGGCAGCAACTGGGTACACAGAAGGCAATTAATACAGGTTTCACAGCTGTCTGCTTTAGAGGAACAATGTGGAGAGAAATTGAACTTGATTACCAAATGTGGAAGGGTCTGCATTTGTTGTACTTTGCAGCATTTGGACTGACCTGAATGAAATGTCCAATGGCTGATTTCATTTCTAAGCCATACATGAGCCAGAAAACTCCACCTGCAGGGGAATGGTTTTTCATTGCCTTTCTTTTGAAAAGGGTCAGCACCCCATTTCCTGTCAACGCGAGTTGCAGTAATAAGCAGGGATTGGCTACTTCTGTGACAGTGGTGGTTGCTTAGGAAGAAGCCCCAGGACTCAGGCTTCTGTAAAAGGTTTTGGCTTAAGGTCAAACCAGAATGAACAATGCAAGATCCACATACCTCTCGATATACGGATATCTGAGCTGGGGACACCAAGGCCCAAGACAGTTTACCAAAAAGGTAGAATTATGTAATCCTGTCCCTCAACAGGGCTTCTTTCCAGTTCAAGGTATCCTGGGACTAAACAGTACACATAGCAACAAAACAAACTTAACATGGACACTCTTTGCATTGTTAAATAAAATACGCTCCCCGTAGTGTGTGCAAATCAACAAAAGTATAATGGAGTGATGTATCATTTATTTACCGTCACTACGTAGTGGACTATTTATTACAGATCAATATTACAGATAACTAAAACCTGTGAATTTAAGTGCCAAAACTTCCAAAAATGTTAACCACATATGATGAAAATCATTGTAATCATTCCCTAGTGTCTTAAACATAGTCCTCAAAATATAGTTTGGCCTTCAATATGTTTAGAGTAGAAAAAATGGAAAAAGGAATGGCCAGGCACATGGCCAGATCTAATGTTTTAATGCTGAGAACTAACTAGGAGAAACAAACTTCTTCTAGTCTGATTCCATTTCTTATTTTCTATTTCAAGAGGAAGGTATCCTTCTGTTTTTATATTTACTTTTATATTTATTCTTTATTTCCCTCTGCTCTTAGCTCTTCAGTTATTCTTTCTCATTGGTGGTTTTCCTTTTACATTAGATGATTCTTGGCTGTCACTTCCTTCTTCCCCCTTCTCATAGCTGAGATTCCCTGCTTGTCTGATTATGTATACTGTTTCTATATTGTGCAACTCGTTCTGATATTTTGCAAAAGAGGCAGAGCATTGCATTCTAAAGAGAGGGCAAATCAGTAGGGCCACCAGTGTAAAGCTCCTGCTTGTAATAAATCTCTTGAATAATATCTCATGGAATGTGTTCCTCTGGTCTCTGAGTTGGCACCAGAATGCTCATATCCATGAGCCCAATTTCTCTGCTTAGACACTCCTTCCTTGCAACCTTCCTCCTCTCTGATTCCTCATGGTGACTCAGAGTTCCTGATTTCAAAATATAGAGGAGAGTTCTGCAGTTCTGATCAGCAGGCGAAACAATTGATCTTTTCCTTTATATGCTTCACTTACTGCCCATTATGAAGAGACAGAAATGGGAACGGGTATACAGGAAACTTACCCTTGACATATAAAAGTATACCCTGAGATGATTTCCAAAAAGTGAGGACTCTTATTAAATAGACTAATTTTTTTTTTCCTTTTAGAGTTAAGCTGCGTCCAGTTCTTGTAGGTATGTATGCATTGGCCTTCTCTGTCTCCCTGATACAGGTTTTAATTCTGGATGACTTCTCAAAACCTCTTTCCACTGGTATCCTCATGTGTCTGAGTGATTAGGAACATTGGCTCTAGAGGCAGATCATTTTGCACTGAAATCTCAGGTCTTCCTTTAACTCATTATATAGCCTTGTGGAGGTCACTAACCATTCTTTGCTTCAGTCCTCTCATCTGTTAATTGGAAAAGAAAATATGTCAGTGACTACCGCACAGGGTTTTTGTGAAGATGAAGTATGAAAATGCATGCAAACCGCTTAAAACTGATGACAATTGCCATGGAAATGTAGATGCCATTTTTATTTTTTATGTAAGACAAAGAAGGAGGTTAAAAATCATATATTGTCATCTAAATAAAATGCCAAATGGTTTTAAATACAATAAAACTTTTATTTTTATTGAGAAGATCTTAAATTAAAAATATACGTAAAACATGATAAGTAATACTTTACTAACCTGACAACCTTCACTATGCCTAGTTGTGAAAACCTAAATGATATCCATGATATTTAGAAACAAAACACACATACATGCTCTGCCCTTTAGTACTCAATGGTTATAGAACTTGTGGCTATTACTATAAGATATTGAACGCAAGTAGGAATACAGTTTCCATAAGAAATAACAACTAGAAAACTCAAGAAAATTAACTGTAACCACTTAACATTGGTAAGAATTCAGTAGCGTGTGCGGATACTAAAAGTAATCAACAAGAAAATATAATGAGAAAAAATTAAAAGTCATCCAAAAACAGTAAAAGCATTGCAAAATCCGAAATATTAAGGAAAAAATTACATCTAGAAACATAAAGGCAATTTTAATAAGTCCTTAAATGAATCTTGCAAAGATTTTGAGGCAGCTTGGTAACTTTTAGAGGCAACATATCTCAGTGGTGAGAGAGCCCCAGATTTCTGAAGACAGATGGACTGAAGTCAAAACTCAGTTCCAACTAACCACTGAGTGATTGTAGCAAATTACATAACATATTATGCCACTTGGATGCTCTGCAAAAAATGGTGATAATAATAGCACGTGCTTCATAAGGCTGTCATATGATTTAAGCTAATGAGTTACATCAGTCAACTCAGTGCCTGGCAGAAAGCAGACACTCAAAGAGATGTAGCTACAAGTCGTTTGTTTATTTGTTTGTTTTCTTGTTTTTGTCGTTATGATTGCCATTGATGTTGTTGCACCAGTTATTCCAGACTTCATGTGTCGGTCCTAAACTGTCCTATGCAAAACTCCTACAAGACTTTTCAAGATATAGTACTGAAAATTTTACTAAATATTTCATGAGATGTTCACTGAAATCTCAAAATCACTGACTACACCGTAGTTAGTTGAAAATCAAATAAAAATTTAGATAAAAATAAATATGTCTCTGTACAGAGATTTATAATTGTATATTTACAAAACAGAATTTAAAAATAGATGTGAAGCTAGGAAAAATATTTGCAGCCCAATATGATAGATAAAAAATTAAGTTTCTTCATGACGGTCTCAAATATTGATCAATTTGTGCTATATCTGAATGTAAAAAAATAATTTACACAAGTAACTGGAAAGTACATTCAGTTGTATCAGTTTTACTAACAAGCAAAGAAATGAAAATCAGTAAGCAATGCTGTTTCCTTCCTTACAAATTTATTGATGATGATGATGACGATGATAAGAAGGTGAAGAAGAATCAATGCAGAAGATGGTGTGATAGCACAGAGCCATTCATCTCCTACTTCTATGAATGAATAGTAAAGCAATATTAAATTTCACAATATATGGCAGGTAGTTTTAAATGTTCATTCTGTTAATTTCACTTCTGAGACTCAATCAGAAACATAGACAACAAATGTACAAAAATAGGAAATAAAACATTACTTACAAAAGTACAATAATTTAGTCCAAGCATGGTGGCTCACACCCGTAATCCCTGCACTTTGGGAGACTGGGGCGAGCAGATCACCTAAGGTCAGGAGTTTGAGGCCAGCCTGGCCAACATGGTGAAACCCCATCTCTACTAAAAATACGAAAATTAGATGGGCATGGTGGCATACACCTGTAGTCTCAGCTACTCAGGAGGCTGAGGCAGGAGAATCACTTGAACTCAGGAGATGGAGGTTACAGTTAGCCAAGATTGCACCATTGCACTCCAACCTGGGCAACAAAGTGAGACTCTATCTCAAAAATACATAAATAAATAAATAAATAAATAAATATATTTTTTTTAAGTACAATAATTTAAATATTGGGATGTGGTTAAGCAAATTATGGTTTATTCATATTATGAGCTCTCATTGAACTTTTTAAGTTGGTATTTCTATAGTTAAAAATGCTTTGGTCCTATTTTTGTTATAAAAATAAGGTATATTGTTACATAATACGATCTCAAATATATAAATATTGCATAAAACAACTGAATATATTAATTAGACCTTTTCTGATGTTATTTTATATATTTTTAAATTTTTTTCCTTTATGTGTATTTTCATACATTTTTAAGTGTAGAAAAAAATAAAATACTATCTTAAC
The DNA here is from genome assembly GCF_000951045.1 of Mandrillus leucophaeus. Classification (NCBI taxonomy): domain Eukaryota; kingdom Metazoa; phylum Chordata; class Mammalia; order Primates; family Cercopithecidae; genus Mandrillus; species Mandrillus leucophaeus. Next base: position 2,178,184 of record NW_012100543.1, on the reverse strand, counting down.
CATTTTTAAGTGTATATTCAGTAGTGTTGAGTATATTCACATTATGATGCAACATACTTCCAGAAATTTTTATTTTGCAAAACTGAGACTCTACATGCATTGAACAACTCCCCAGTACTGCCTCCCTGTAGCCCCTGAAAAATCACATTTTATTTTCAGTCTGTATGAATTTGACTAATTTGGAGAGCTCATATTAGTGAAATAATACAGTATTTGATTTTTTGTGACTGGAATGTTTTACTAAAAATAATGTCCTCAAGGTTCATCCATGTTGTAGAATGTGACAGATTACCTTCCTGTTTTAAGATTGGGTAAGATTCCATTTCTTATTTTGTTTGTCCATTAATACCCTGATGGACATTTGGGTTTTGCCTCTATAAACAAGGGCATGCAGATATCTCTTCAAGACCCTGCTTTCAATTCTCTTGGATATATACCCAGAAGTAAAATGACTAGATCATGCTGTGATTCTATTTTTAATTTTTGGAAGAGCTGTCATACTATTCCATAGCAGTTGCACCATTTTACAAGCCAACTAACAGCACACAAGGGTTCCAGTTTCTCCACATACTCACCAACATTTGGTAGTTTCTGGTTTCTGCTTTGCTTTCCTCATAAGTTTGAGGTAATACCTCATTGTGGTTTTGATTTACATTTAATGATTTTTCAAGTTATCTTTTCATGTGGTTGCTGGCTCCTTTATGTATGTTTGAACTTGTCAAAATGTTTAGAATTCACATGGACTACTTTTATATCATATAAACATAATTGGTATCAGTTTTATGATATAGCAAGAGTAAAGAAGCTTCCTTCATCTGGTCCCTCAAATCCCCATCTGTGAAATGAGGAGGACAGACTAGCTAATAATCCCATCTGTGAGTTTTTAATAAAGGAAATAGTTCCTGATTCCTATCAGTGTTGTAAAGATAGTACTTACAATTTCTTAAATTTTGGAGTTATTCTGAAAGGAACAGTGGGTGGGTAAATTAACAATTTGGTGGTGAATTTTCAGCATATACTCTTTTATTTAATATTTCTAGAGCTCCAACTTTGTGGTAGACATTGAACCAGGGGCTCAGAATACAAACATAATGCAGTCTGGATTTTGCCTTAAGTTGCAAGTCTATTTGGGGAGGCAGACTTGTACGTAAATAATTACAATAAGACTTGAAGTTGATATAGTACATGTATAAATAAGGTTTATTGGTGCTGAAAAGGAGAGGACATCTGCTTCTAAGTTGCTAAAAATATGAAGATTCATCTAATAGTCAGAAAAGGGTCATAATGGTTTTCCCCTAGACCTTGTTGTTTACAAAATCTGTGACATTTAAACTTAGTGAGAAGAAATTTAATATTCACTAGCAAAGGCAAAGCAGAATGTCCATGAGCATTTACCCATTATGTTTTCTTTTAAACTAAGAAATGGCTAACCTGTTTTCTATTCAATCAAATGGTATTTTAGAAATTGTGGTCTACACAAAGGATGTCTCTTGCTGGGCAGAGTAATATAATACATTCTGTGTGGAGTAGGAAGCTTTAATGATATATGCAGTTTTGTTATTAAAACTGAGTTATATATTTTGCTCTGCTCTGGAAAATTGTGACCTAGTATAACATATCTTCACATTGTTTATAACTTGAGGAAAATCAACATTTTGGGTTCCCAGTTCACACAGTAGGAATTACATTTGTTTTGGCCAAATATAATTTATATAACTGCAAGGAACAATAAAACATGAACTCTACAGTGTTTTCTTACCTAAAAATAATACAGACCTTGTAAAATGGAAAAGATTATTATTATAAAGAAGACAGTAACTTAAAAGGCTGAAGCTCATTTTACAATACTTTTTAATGCCTGTGCAAATAGGCAGACACCTGTGTCCCCATTTTTCTTGACCCCAGCCCCAGGAGTGAGATTCCACACAGTAATAAATAACCTTGCAAGTAAAACTTTGAAATAGAATTTGCTTGATCAAGCCGAGTCCTTCCATGTTCAAAAGTCATTTTCTATGTGACTTCTTAAAATGATTCAGTACTCTTTATTGCTCCGCCTACAAAGATTTTTTTTGTAGGTGATAAAAGTATCTGGTCCATCTTATTAATATAAGAACCCCATAGTGAAGGGGCCATTATGGATTTAATTTAAAAGTTGAAAATGAAATGAATGAATGAATGAATAAATGGGTATTTCTCATTAAAGTCAACTAGCCTATTCAGGAATTGACTGTATTATTTCATTATCAAAATAAAACTATGATGCCATTCTCAAAGATATGTGAATGACAAAATGAGAAAAATATTCAAATTTGTTTTTATGAAATATATGCGAGTCACATTGAATGCATATTATAAACGTATTGAATGCATAATATTAAATTGCTGATTGCAAAATCAATCACACAACTAGAAAAAATAGTAACATTTTGGGGACAAGTACTTTGTTCAAGGAACTAGTCCGTTGTATCCTATGTAATACTCTAAAGTCTAAACAATTCTATGAAGTTGGCAAAATCATCACAATTTTACATGTGAAGAAGCGAAGGCTCATAAATCTTTTGTGATGTGTTCCAAACCACATGGCCAAGTGACTAGTAGAGTTGACCCCAAACTATGAGTCTTATGATTCTACATACCATGCTCTTTCTACTGTACCACTTGATAATTTACTGGGTGAAAACTACAGGCTAGTATCAGTCACAGCATAATCAGATGGCTGATGGGTCTATGATTCCTACTAGACAACCCCTATCTACTCTTGCTAGTCTTAATTTTCCTCAGTTCAAAACCTTTTCACATACAAATCAGGATTCTTCTTCCTAAGATTTTAAATTTTGCTAATTCCAGTACAATTTTCGACATGTTATTTTAAACCCTATTATCTATTTTAAAATGGAATTTAAATTGCACTCAATATTATTAGTGTTTGTACCTGTATTAATTTTTCTACAGCAATCCATTTTTAATGCCTTAAAGGCATCCTAAATGATGCCGACTTGCTTCTCAAGAGCAGACGTGAGTCTATTTACTTTGAAAAAGTCTGTAGCTTCTCCAGGCGTTGAATCATCTGGCTTGGGGCCAGACACTAGAGGGTGCTTTAGAAATATTATTTGATGATGAACTCGGATGTTAGCCACTTGCTTTTCAGAATTCATTCCTGTAAATCATGGCTTTGAAAACTTGTCAGTATTTTGCTTTTTCTTTTGTGGATTTCTTCAAAGGGAGAAGGAATGTCTGAAAAGTAAATATTCAACAGTCATAACTACATCCCAAGGAGGGTAGAATAAAAAATATTATAGAAATGTATAGATATATAAATATTTCTGTGAGATAAAAAGAGAACCCTGTGGATAACTCACAAAGAGCCTACTGGAACTTTATCAGTCGGCAGGGCTTTGTCAGAAGAAAGTGGGTTTGTGAAGGGACAGGAGAACATGTGTTTCTCCCCATTCCAAACCCTCCTTTCCTGGAAGCTTGCTGTAAACACTCACATTTGTATGAGACATTTTTTTTTTAAGAGGTGCTTTTACATATATTACCTTAAGGGATATTTACAACAACCTATGTGGTGAGCATTACTATTTTTATTCTACAGATAAAATAAAACAAAAACAAATGACAGGTTTAGTGACAATAATTAACTCACGTAGATCCAGAAAGCAAATTAACAGAAAAAGAATTTAATTATAGGACTTTATTCTACAATGTGCAGCAACCCCATCCTTCCCTCATATATGGTTGATATAACTCTATTAATTCATTTTCACCTTCAGATTTTGTCACCAATTGTGTCCTTCCCTTTTTATTCTTTTATTTTATCTTTAATGTCCCTAAAACTTAAAAAAATAAATAAGTAAAATAAAACACACAAAGAAGAAAAACCAGAGGTCATGAAATATGAAAATTTCATGCTTCCCCTGACCTCAAAAAACTAAGTTAAAATCTTCCATTTTAACTTAGCATAACCAACTACTGGAGAAAAAAAAAAAAAAAATCCTCTGAAGACTTACATTTTGAACTCAGCAGTTCACAATTTTTTAAGGCTTATCTGCTCACATATGCTGTGTTTGAATAACTGAACATTCCTTGCATCCAACTCTTGTCGCTGAAACAGAGCTCTAAGTGAAGCACAGCTGAGGCACAAAGTGTGCTGTCAGATTCCAGAGGAGTCAAAGCTCTCACTGGGAAGATTAGAAAAGGCTTAATGGGTGCAGCACACCAACATGGCACATGTATACTTATGTAACAAACCTGCATGTTGTGCACATGTACCCTAGAACTTAAAGTATAATAATAAAAAAAAATGAGGGAGAAATAAAGGCTGTGTGACAAACAGAAAAAAGGAAAGAAAGAAAAGAAAAGGCTTCGTAAAAGAAGGGGAAACAATTCTTTATTCTAGGCCTTAAATGACAATAGGATTTCAAAAGAACGCTTGAAGCTTTGGAAATAGGAAAGCCCCCAAGTCAGTGAAGCTCAGAATATATGCAGAAAACAATGAATATTTAACTTATTGGAGACTCGCTTGCCTGAGGAAACTATGGGGAGAACAGCCTGGCAAGCGAGCTTTGAACTGTGCATTAGAGCAGATCTGTCTCAGAGCTTTCTGAGCCAGTGGAAATACCAGCGTCATTCACCAATAGTAGCAATGGGCCATATGTGGCTGTAGGGCACTTGAAAAATGATTGGTTTGAATAAAAAACTGAAAGTTTAATTTAATTTTAATATTAATGTAAAAGCCAGATGTGGCTAGGGGCTACCATTTTGGACAGTGCCAATCAAGAGAGATTTGAATTACAGAGTGACAGGTTAGTACAGGATTGTAGATCTACCCACAGGAAGCAGACACTGACTGACTGAAGAAGAGAGATGAACTGAGATAATTTGGAGAGGCCAAGGTAAGAAAAGTATAAGATAGATGAATTGGAAGTTGGTATCAAAGAAGATATTAAGGTTGTAACTGATAAATTTGTGAACTGCTGAGTTTAAAATGCAACTTAAGCTCATTTAGCTTGTATGACAAATGTTTGTTCTCCACCAAATTTATGAATTTTTCCAATGTCAAAATGATGTCCATTCTTTCATCTCTCAGTCAACATCCAGAACCCAGCATCATGCCTTACACAAATATATGTTGTGCATGTGATATTGTCTTACAAACTCAACCATAGCTCTGTGTTAATGTTATTAGATATTGTGTTAATGTTAAATATTGATGTTAAATGTTAATATTAGATATTTAATGTTAAATATCTAAGATGGATGAAAGTGACAAGAGTTGGATGTAGTGAATATTCATTTAAACACAACATATGTCAGCAGGTAAGGCTTAAAAAAGTATTTTTTTTTCTGTATGTGTGTAAATGTGTGTGTGAGTGTGTGTGTGAGTGTGCAGGTGTGTACTGGTTTATTCTCCCTCAAATTTTTATCTCCAAAGCACTTGTAATGAAAATACATCACTATATTATTTTAAACCCATAAGAAACAATGTTCTTTTTTCAGCTTCATTAGATTCTTAATTATGGATAAAATATTCTGTAAAGTTACCCAGTGTCCACTCCTTCATTCTATAAGCTAAAACGATTGTTAAAACAAAAACAGAAAATTTGACTTCTCCAACTGTAAGGCTTGGGATCAAAATATCAAAATCACAAGTAAAATCTCACATTAAACTTGGTAAAACAAAATTATTTTCCTACGGTATTTTGCATAAGAGCAAAGAAAAAGAATAAAACAACAGCAGCAACAGCAATGCAACTTCTCATCTCCAACACAACCATTCTAATCACTAATATCTTTGTATCCACTAATGGACTCATCACTTGGGTGACTTCTCAAATAAATCTTAAATTGTTTTTGGCTCAGTAAATCCTCATATGAAGACGTTCTGGGGATGACTAGGCACCAAATAGCCTTCCGTAAAATGTGTTATGGGCCAATATTCACTCTGACCTGGCTTCTCTTCTATATTCTCATATGACATGAGCAAATGCACAGGCAGAGTATCAGGAAAAAACATCGAGAAGTTAGTTTTTTCTTCACATTCGTTCAAATGATGCCTGGGCTAACCATGTTTGATGAAGACAGAGTGAATTTATCCAGTTCTCCAGGCAAGGGCTATGTGTATTCTCTCTCTCTAAAAGTCTCATTTTGGAGAATCCTCAATTCATCAGTAACTCCTGCAGCTATTGCTGAAACCTTCCCCCTCCTTTATTTAAACCTGAAAAGAAAGTAAAGCCCAGCTGGTGAGGGTTATTGGGTTATCTGGAAGACAAGACTCTGGAGATTTGTATTCTTATGCATTCTTTGTCTCACAACAGTGGAAATCCTTGAACTTCCAGAGATACTATGTTCTAGCATCTTAATCCTCTTAAAAACTCATTTGTGTTATCTGACACTTACTTGAAATGTTGGGAGCAGAACTTTGGAAAGGGTTTTAGGTCTGGATCTTCCATTTTAACTTTATTGTGTTTTTAAGACTCATTTTTGAGTTTTCTTACACACACATACTGATCCCACATTTTTCTACATATATATTTAAATATGGGCAAATAACTGTATAAACTCAGGAAAATAAAGCAGTTATTGATATTAGTATATTAATTAATGAATTATCCCTTCATTCACAGAATCCTAAAATCTTAAAATTAAAATTGACCTTAAAGGGAGCTACCTTAAACCATTCTTACAAACTACTGTACTACTACAAGTATTGAATGCCTGGGATCAGAAATGGGAAGAATGCTTCCTTTTTCATGTTTTGTTCCTTCTATTTTGTTTCCAAATGTCCAAGTAGCCAAGTCTCTGGTATGTATCAGAGGAACAGTCAATTTTCAGAGTGAAGTCAAGTGAAAAGTATGCAGATGGCAGTGTAAATGTTAGGAAAGTTTGGGGAGAAATATGCCAACTATGTGCTGTTTTGTTACAGTAACTATAGAACCGTCTCTCCAATGCCACGGACAAGACCCTTGCCAAATGGAAGACCCTATTTATAACCCTATTGGGAAGAGGAAATGGTGCCAGGAACAAGATAAAACTATTATCTGTATTAAGAAAAATACTTAAAAGCATGTTTGTATTTGAAAATAAATGTTAGTGGTTAAGAAAAATAATAATGGTAGTTGTAGATCTGGGTGTTGAAACCTGTTGCAAGGCTATTAATTAGTCATCATCTTATCTTCACTGCCATGTCTCTGCCAACTTACCTGTTTGAAGTCATAAATGGAGCTCATAAATGGGCTGTTTGGGAGATATGTGGAAAATAAACAATTTCCCCCACTGGGTAAATAGTTAAGAAATCTCCCTGGGCTCATATGTTTTCCTCCTGTTGGCACTGTTGACTCAGTGCCCATGTGGGATGTACTCCCAAACTGTGCTGCTGCTGGCAATGTTTCCAGTGCCAAGTATTTAGCCTGCAGTCCCAGAGGCAATGAAAAAATAGCTAAGTCCAAGGGAGTGCCATGAGCATATGGACCCTGGTCACAAAAGTGTCACACTGGGAGGGGCTTGGACATATGCCACAGGCTGCATCAGGACATATGCCATGGGCTGCCACCCCAAATAATTTCCTCTTCCCCAGGACCCAGAGGAACAGCTTGTTGAATAAACAAGAGACTGAGAGAGTGGTTGAACTGGCACCAGGCCAGCGTCCCTTGCCTTCCCCCACTGAATCAATGAAAACTTGGCATATACTACATTTTCAAGGAGCAGGGAAGCATGAAGGCATAATCTCTTTGTCCCTCCTGTGCTTTGTCACTTCACCTTTTCTCCACCTACTTATCTGACTTGGTAGAATACAAACACTTGATATCATTTGGAATAAGACGAAATAAGGGTTGATTCCTGGCTCTTTTGCTAGCTCTGTACCCCTAAAAGAAAAACAAAAAAAGAATATTTAACTGATAAAAGCCTCAATTTCTTTTCAGTGAATGGTACCTACCTTGCTGGTTTGTGGAAAGGTTTAAAAAGGTGATATATAAAGTGCTTTGCACTGTTTCTAGCACATGATAGACAATAAATGTGAACTTGCGTATGACCAGATGCACACATTAAACTCTGGATAGTCCAGTTAATTACTCCATAATATTATTATTTAATAATCAAATTTATTTATTGAGTTATATTGTAATATAGACTATTGTCCTATAAGTATATATTTATTAAAATAATCTAATTGTTAACCCTGTATCAAAATTTCTGATAATTCTGTAATTATACACAATTATTAAAGACATAATTTCCATGTATTATATATCATGTGTTGTGTATTTTATACAAACACATTATATATATCACAATATTATGTATTACATGTTTTATATATCATGTTATATTATGGCTTGTATTACATATTATGGATTTGTAGGTCTCATATATATGTTACATACATATCACATTTAATATACTGTATATTTATTTGTATTATTATCAATTTATGTTTATATCAATTACAAATTGTGATATATAAGCTTGTTTCATGTAAATAACTTAAACTATAATCATATGATTAATATACTATCTATTAGGGGCTTATTAGATTGTCATACAGATAATTAGATATAATTATTTAAAATAACATGATTTTTTACTATTGTATATGCTATTTATATAAATGTAGGTGTAAACATGCACACACAAGTTTAGTTATTTAATGATCTTTGGTGTGCTTAAGCCACAATTCTCCTGGTTTAGAGTTATCACAAGGGAAGAAAGTGAAATGTCATGGGACAACCATGTGTCTAAATGAGAAAAGTTTCAGTCGAGGTCCTGACAGGTGTGTGACCCTGGGCATGCCGTTCACCCTCTCTGAATCCTTATTTTCTTACTCTAGTAAAAAGGCAAGGGAACATTTACAGATTTAAATTGAAATAACATATGAAAAGTCTGCAACACACTTCTTAGCTCATAATTAATCAATAAGTGGTAGATGTCTTTATTATCAAAAACTAATTATCATTGTTGTTTTCAATGGAAGTCTCAGAAATAACATCTGAAAAGCAGCCGTTCACTTACTGAGGATTTCTACATGCAGAGCCGGCTACTGCGATTTCTGTTTTGCTTGGGCCTCATTTGGAGAACAGGGCCAGTTGTTCTCACTTTCTAGTGGTTGGAGAATATTCAAACTGATATCCCTTGTGGAGTAAGATCTTGGGGACAAATATTTCTTCTATTTCAAGGTTTCTTAAATTTCACATGTGATTTTAAAAAGCAAATAAGCCCCTTAATTGCTTCGTTAAGCTAGTCAACACTAATTAAGAAAAGTCAAGTGGAAAAATATTAGAAACTGCTGTGCTTGACTTGAAGCCTCCTCTCTTTCTCCCAGAATATGTTTTGCTTTGCTAAGGAAAGGGAGTTTGTGATTTTGTGTGATAGAATCCACTCTGACCTCCTGGGTTCTGAGCTTGAAATTGAGCTTCAGTCTTTGGGGGTTGATCCTGTTTATTACTGATGAAACATGATTTCCCAACCCCATGAAAAAATGCCTAAGTGCCTTGTAAAGTAGCACAGGGGGTAAACCAAACTATTTTGATGAGTTAGAATTCAACAAGCTTGAAACATCAGTTTCTTCTCCTTTGATACAGCATAGGAGCTTAAGAACAGTGGGCAAGGGAGGTAGCTCAGTCTTGGAGTGGGAGCTCCGTATGTGAATATGTGCACGTATGCGTGTATGTCTGCACCTTTGTGTTTGTGCACTTCTGTGCACATATGCGGTGTTGAGTATGCCGTAGGGAGCTTCTACTTGTCTGCAAGACAAATAGGTCCTGAATTCAGCCTTTTGCTCTTCTCCAAACTTTAGGGCAGTTATTTCTCTTAGTTCTGCTGAAGCTTATAAGAAAAGTGAGTTTTGTTATATATTTTCCTAGAACTAACTAGGCCATATGTCTGGTTATATCAGCTCCTTTGGAATCTCTCCGATCTAGAGAAAATGATGAAGTAATTCCAGTAACCTGCCTTAACTCACCTTTATTGTAGTAAACAGCTTCTATATATTGAGCCCTTACTGTGTACCAAATGTTGTTTAGATATTTTATAACCATGGCCACATGTAATTCTCAGGGTACCTCCTCAAGATGCATATTATTATCTCTGTTTAATTGATAAAGATATCAAGGCTAAGAGAAATAAATGGCTCATAGCCCCTGAGTTGGTAAGTTGTTGAGCAGGGATTAAAACCCCAAGATGCCTCCTGCAAACTCAGTCTGCTTTCCTCTTTACCCCATTATTGAAAAGGCTCTCTTACTGTAATCCTCTGAGTCATACCAGTAATCTTTCCTGGTCCTAGATGAGAAAAACTCAAATTCCTCTTCACTCTAAAAACACTCCTTGGCACAGTGTCTCTGCTAAGCCTGCTCAGCATGCAAACATCCCCTGAAGCTCCACGGTTGGCTTTACCCACAGCCTTCAGGAGCTCAGCACATGTCAAGCCCTTCAGAGGATTTTGGGCTGCTTAAGGGAATCTACTGGAAAAGCAAGAAATATGGAGGACTTTGGGATTGGAATCAGAAGTAATTTTACCTATATTGGCACTTGTGCTGGGGAGACCAGACCTGAGTTATCGAGGGTAATAGGTGATCTCCCCTTGGGGCGTCAGCTCCCGTGGATGGCCTTTCTCCTTGACTATGGATGAGTGAAAAGGATAAGAACCTTGCCTTCATCAGAATAAACTCAACAGAGCCAAAACCATAAGACTCAGTCTATTTTGCAGGCATTGAAGCATGCTGTGACACTATCATGCCAGACCCCTATTAACTTCAGTAGGGATGGCACTGGGTTCAAGAGGCTAGAGAAGAGACCTAGAGCCAGCAAAAGAGGCCTATGGTTTTATTTGCGGGAACTTACATACAGGGACGGTCCAGGGGTGGCAGGCTGGACAGGAAAACCAGAACTGCTGGAAAAAAAAAACATGCAGTTTACATAACATCCTCACTGAGCACCCTCTCCTCAGCAACCTCCACATGAGCACCCTCATTTCTTAAATTATTGCTGTCAGGTCCATCTGCTGTACAGGGTCATTCTCAGGGTAGGCTTCAGTTAAGCTATTACTGTCAGGTGTGTCTACCATACAGGCACCAATTGCATTGGCCCATTTGAGGGAAAAAAGCTCAGTATGTCTTGAGTGAGGAAAAAGTGTAGAAGCCCTTGTTGGATGTACTGAGGAATCCAGTTCGTAGGCTCCAAAGGGGTTCTGTTAACTCGGCACTGAGCAGTCCCATGAGATTGTGAGTGTTCAATCAGCTTGGGGAGGGATAGCAGTGGGCATCTTCTGCCTGTGGTGGGCATGCTTGTGGGGGTTGAGAGACCTGCCATCCATTAGACTCTTGTGTACTGAAGAGCTTCCTCAGTTTCCTTTTGGCCCAGGACTAGTAGATAAGACAATTCTAGACTTCTCTCATAATGGGTCTGAGCCAGTGGATAGTTCCCTTGCCTTGGACTGAGCAGGATGAAGTCTGCAGGGATGGGGTGGGAGCAGCGCCTGTAGCTCTGATGCTTCAGACACATGTACATTCTTATGAAAACAAATGATCTCTGGCCAGGAACTGAACACAGATAAACTAAGGCACAAAGTGTGCACAATTAAAAAGACCACAACTTTTGTGAAAACGCTGACTTTAAATAAAATAAGCAAATAAAGGAACAAACAACCCTTACATATTTCCTTCAATTTCTCAGTGTTCTGGAGATTCAGAGCAAGTGATTATGAGACTAAAAAGTTTTATCAGGTAGTTATCAAATTATTCCCACCAAAAATATGAGATAGAATCATGACATTCTTTCCCAACATCTTTAATGAGAGTAGAATGAGGTCTTTGTAATAACAAACAGCTTTTGATATTTCTGTGGGGGGCTGTTGCTCTAACTGCTCACAAATCAAGGACAAGAAATAAAGTTTATGTAAGAAGAATGTGTGATGAATGTTTTGGGAATTGAAGCGTGCAACATAAATGAGCGTAAGGATACAGGTGTGAGAGGCTGTTGCAACCTAGGTCACAGTTCAGAAGGTGGTCTACCCCAGAGCACCTGCCAGTCAGATAAAGAATCCAGGCAAGCACAAGGCAGGATATTAATACTCATAGATAAATGAGCTGAGAACTGTGGTCCTGGGGGGGCCTGAAACACTTAACAAAGTAGGGGCTCATGACTAAGAAAAATACAAGGCCAGATCCCAGTTCTAGTGACAAGGTCAGAGGAAATAGAGATGTCAGCAGGGTGACCCAGAGAGTACTAAGTCTCAGACCTCACTGTGGCAAAAAGTGATTAGAATCTAATGAGAGTGCCTGGGTGTCAAACCCAGTCAATGGATACTAGCAAGGGTTCATGATAGTCTGAGCTCCACTGAACTTCACTGTCCCAAAGATTGAAGTGGTGGAAGGCTCCTGATAACTTTGCCAAGAACAGAAGTGGTGTGAGTACTGGGTACCCTTAGGCCTCCTGGAAGCCCAGAAGATTGAGCCTTAAGAATATGAAGAGGGGGCCAGGCATGGTGGCTCACCCTGTAGTCCCAGCACTTTGGGAGGCCAAGGTGGGTGGATAACGAGATCAGGAGTTCAAGATCAGCCTGACCAACATGGTGAAACCCCATCTCTACTAAAAATACAAAAATTAGCCGGGAGTGGTGGCGTGCACCTATCGTCCCAACTACTCAGGAGGCTGAGGCAACAGAATCGCTTGAACCTGGGAGGCAGAGGTTGCAGTGAGCTGAGATGGCACCACTGTACTCCAGCCTGGGCGACAGAGCAAGACTCCATCTCAAAAAAAAAAAAAAGAAAAACAAACTATATATATATTTTTTTACATGAAGAGGGTGGAAGATTTCGTATGTTAACACCCTGGAAAGTCATCACTCCCAGATTCTTTCCATGGAGGCTCTCTCGAAAGCAGAATGACTCCCATTCTAGAAGCAGAAGGTGAGTATGGCAAAGGCCTGTGGAGGAGCTAGTGTGAAAGGAACTGACATGAGGACAGCTACCAACTGGAGTGAGAAAGTCAGGTCTCAGCTACAAGAGCACTAACTCGGCAGGCGAGACCAGTAGGGCCCTCATCAGAAACAGTCCAGATCAGCCACCTTTTTTGACATTTTGAGTCCAAAAATATTCCTATATACTACACTGAAGTGTGTCCCTGAAGGTGGCCTCAGAAATGGTCCATATGAAGTCCTGGGAAGGCTGTGGAGGTTCTCCTCTTTTGTTTCCTTCTTCAACTTGCTCCAATTACCTTGCTCTCCCATTGAATTTCAAATCACGCCTTGTATCTTCACACCTCAGGTCTTTACCCTAAGCCTTCTCTTTGCCTGGAATGACCTCTTTCCTCTCTCATCATTCAATCTCCATCTCGCCTTTGAAATAAAGCCTACCTTTCTTGCTATTGTGATTACTTTAGCTTGCATGGACTTTTCCTGGCTCTAATATCTGAATCTTGTATTCAATAATCATTCTTTGGTAAATTTTCCTAAGAAAGCCCACTGGACAAAAGTCAGATTCACATTAAACTACAAACTAAAGAGCAGGAAGAGCCCCTAGAGATCCCCTAGCCCTACTATTTCTGTTTAGGTGAGGAGGCAAAAGTGTAGAAGGAAGCCATGATTTCCTTAAAGTCACAAGAGAGTCAAAAGCAGAGAATGCATAAATCTATGTCTACTGACTCTCAATCTGGAATGTCTTCATACATTTTTTTAAAATTTTTTATGCCTAAGTAGTTTAACTTGAGATGAAAATGCAATAAGAATCACATTTCCACAGAAGTGGTAAGAAATTGGTCAGGGCTCCTTTCTGATGTTTCAGCAGCTATGAGTCTCACTGAAGGTCCCTGTTTTTGCACCTCAGGGTAAATCATGGGTTTCTGAATGGGCAGGAGGAAACTAAGACTAAGTGAGGCTACCCCTGGATACACTGGAAGCCCTCCCAGGAGGGAAGAGAGAGAGACCTATAACATCAACCTTGAGCTTTCCTTCTTTGTTCCTTTTACGGCCTTCCTCACTTTACGTGAGTTCTGGGATATGAACATGCTCAGGGGTAGAGAAAGCTGTAATCCCCAGGGCCCTGCACTATAAACTTCATTTCCTCCCTTTATTGCAGTTAACTGCCCATGAACTCTATTAATATTTTGCAAATTGAGATCCCTAAAACACATGTTACTGTTAATTTTAACCTCATGCTAACTAGGATGTGGTCAAATTTTCACAACAAATTCCAAGGATATTTTGATATGCCTTGGAAAAATGCATTTAAAGGTGGCTCTGGGGTATTATTTCTTCTAAGTCTATACATTTTCTTTCAATTCTTGCTGCTTACGAGCAAGCAGAGGTAAACTGTCTTAGGTGAGGAGGAGCCATAATACAAAGTGATGCAGTTACGATACAGGAGTGACAGAAAGAAGCCTCTACCAGACCAAGAGGGATAGTCAAGGAACATCAACTTTCTGAACATAAACCTTCTGAACTTACCATAGTAAAAATCTGATGTCAACAAAATTGTTATACACTTTTGCATGCAGAATCAAGTTACTTCGAAACACTTCACCATTCTATAAACACAGTTCTTCCCTTAGGCAAAAGCCATGGGTTTTATAAATTTAATGAGGCAAAAATGAATTTTTCCCACCTCCAGGATACCAAATACATTATCACGGAATAGTATCACAAGTGTGACCTCTAAGTCTGATGAGCCACAAATAAGAAACTCCCTTCCTTCCTTCCTTCCTTCCTTCCTTCCTTCCTCCCTCCCGCCCTCCCTCCC